>NW_027423711.1:77500-677500 GCF_013202065.1 Cotesia typhae
TTGAAGTTTGGCTATTTTAAGGAAAATATTCGTTTTTATTATGAATTTTATAAGTCGATGAAAAAAATTATTTCGGATTGCGGAACTCATGATTTTGTAGGAAATTTACTGCTCTACAAAAATGGTCTCTTATGATTTTTGATTAAGTGAAGCCGTTACGAGATATTCATCGTCAAACATTAACGAATATCAATATTTCCAGTTTTTGATCAATAATTCGATAAATTTTAATTTAAACTATGAGTTTCAGGAAAATTTACATAAATTTGAGTTTCGATCGATAAAGAAATGTTATAATAAGTTAGATAAAGAATTATTGGAATTATCATTGATTTTCCTTGGAGAAATGCCTCAAGAAAAGATTTCTTTCAAACGTCCTGGTGCTGTTCATCATGCTAGATGGATGGCTAAGGCCATTTATAGTTTGAAAATGTATCTATTCAGAGATGAATTCAAACTCTCTCAGAAAGAATTGCATGGTCTTCGTCATTTCTGTATTTTTATAGTCACATTGTATTTAAAAGCTTGGTTTTCATCAACTTCTGCAACAACTGCTGCTTATCATGACTTGCAGTTTATGAAAAATTTATTGGAGTACAAACATATCAATCCTTTGATTTCTTCAGCTACGTGTGAAAAAATGATTTCGCACTTATGGTATTTGAGTGATGAACTTGCCATTTTATCACTGTTTGACGATGGCGTTCCATTAGAAGTAAAAAAAAGTATTGTTGAAGCTGTTAATACTCGTGAAGGTACAGATTCTAAAGCTAAAAGATTTGTAATTGCTAAAAAGATTTGAATTCATTGGCGCAGAGAACTCTGAGTGACTTTGTGTCTAAAAAGTCATTAAATCTTTTCAAAATCTTCGATCTACCGTATGACTTTCTTGATGTCGATGTTGAATTATGGCCTACTAATGAGAGTTATCTCGAAAATAAAGAATACTTTCAACAACTAAAAGTTGTCAATGATTCAGCAGAGCGAGCTGTTGCATTAGTCAGTGAATATAATCAATGCTTGACAAAAAATGAAGAACAATTCCAGTACTTATTGCAAGTTGTCAAAGAACATCAAAAACATTCCCAAATTGTAATAAAAGAAATTATTTATAGTAATAGCGTACTGTTATGTTAAAAATATAGACAATTATATTGCAATTGATAATTCAATAAAAATTTATCTATAAAAAAGTTAAATACTGGTTGTTTCTCACTTGATTCAATACTTTTCATATTAAATTTGACAAAGAAATATGTCATTCACTTCAAATTAAACTAATCATTGGCTATATGTCGAAAAAAATGCTCTAATTTCTTGTTTTAATGCAATCAAACAAGCTCAAGACTGAAAACAATATTAAAAAAATTGTTTATAACATTTCTTTATCGATCGAAACTCAAATTTATGTAAATTTTCCTGAAACTCATAGTTTAAATTAAAATTTATCGAATTATTGATCAAAAACTGGAAATATTGATATTCGTTAATGTTTGACGATGAATATCTCGTAACGGCTTCACTTAATCAAAAATCATAAGAGACCATTTTTGTAGAGCAGTAAATTTCCTACAAAATCATGAGTTCCGCAATCCGAAATAATTTTTTTCATCGACTTATAAAATTCATAATAAAAACGAATATTTTCCTTAAAATAGCCAAACTTCAACTATGAATATCTTTTAATCGGTTGAGTTTTTGAAAAAGTCATAAGAGACCTTTTTGTAAAGCATTCAATTTCTCACAAAATCTATGCCACGGAATATTTTTCCAAGCAGTTGGAAGCGAGATATAAATTTTTTTATCTGATTATTCGAAAAAATAGAAACCCGCAAAGCGGAGGACCTTCCCGTTATAATTAAGAGCTTATACTTGGAGAGAATTCTTTTAGGTGTCTACGAACCTATTTTTCAGAGTATAAAGTCAAAAATAAATTATTCGATTTTTTTGACCCACCCTAATATTCAAACACCCTCTCTGATTTTGAAAAACTTCAACTCTCGCTAGATATCAATTCTAAGCGACTTGGTTATTTACACGTAAACGTGCTTTTATTATTCTTTTAGTATTCTTGCTCGGAAACAAGTGAGTCGATTACTCAGTATTGAATAAATGTATTCTTCACACATGAAGATATACACGTTAATAAACGCCGAAGCGATTACCACATAGGAGTCATTCAGTCATAGACATCGACCCGTGGCTGTGATGCGTTCAGACATACTGTTTTTATACTAAAAATAATAATCCTCTTCGTAGTCTAGCAGCATTTAAGTATTAACTGAATATACTATACATACTATATACTGTGCGCTGCTGATATTACTTCTTTCAACAGACTACTTCTTTCATATAAATACGAGCAACGATGAGAACCGGGTAGGGAGGATTAAATGACTCAGCATGTCCCCACTCTGAGCGGATTCTTCCATAATACCCAGCTGTTCAGTTGCTTAGTACCTGATGTTTTACATTTATATCTCTTGAGTTTGTATGTTAAGAAAACTTTGAAATATTATTATTTATTTTGTTAATAATAAGAGGAAAAATGTTTTATTTAATATCAATAACTGGTTTAATTAATTAAATTTGAATACTAAAATAAATTTATTTAATTTGAGTAGGATAAAAAACAATTTAATTACTCCAATTCACTTTGAATCTTTTAAACAATATTTAAAGTATCACCTTACTGCAGCGAATCATAATTTAACTTTGTTAAATTGGAGAATTCTACTGGTCTATTTCGCATTTAGCGGTTATTGATGAACATATCATCGTGTTGCTTATCCGCATGAAGAATTAAATTTCATGATTGACAAATAACTCTGCAACGTTATACTACTAAACGCTTCCGAAACATTGTTAAGATTATCTTTTTGTAGCTGTAATAACTCATCAATTAATATTTGTTTTTAGAAATCCACATGTTTATACTCAAAATTATTACAACTATAAACGTTTATTGTTATTTTTACTTAAAATGTGACATTTGATCAGCTCGAGATCAATAAGTTGTTAAAATTTTCATTTATGTATCCAAAAACCACGCACATAAGTTATCTGTACAAGCGTGGTTGTTTAAATTTATCTGTTATGAGTAAGCAGTAAGGCCAAACAGTAGATTTACTTTACTGGATGTTAGTCGTACGAAATAACGAGGGTTCTCCCTCACCGTCTACAATCGGCTTTGTTGCTACAGAACACCAACTATACCGACATAACTTGGATAATACCTGTGATATCATGTTTTGAGATAAATGTTTTAAAAATTATTATATGTATTGAAGCTTGATTCGTAACTTTGTGATGAAACTTTTCAAAGCATATATATTTTTCTCCCGACTCATTTCATTCAGCTAATTCATAAAATGGATTTAATTCAAAATGTAATATATGTATGAATTTATACATATCTATGTACAAAATGTCACAGACATAATAATTTCATCAGATATGGAAAAAAGTTAATTCTGAGCCGAAAAGTCATCTGCCATATTTTATTCTGAGGCATCGATAATTAGTTATCAATTAAAATAAGCAGCCAATAACGGATAGATGAATGGACGGATGTTATCTGATTAGCAATAATTCTTTCAAATACCTTAACTAAATGAGATAAATTTCCAACTGTACAATTTTATTTAGAGGTATTTTGTAGATAATCTTTCAAATATCAGGTAAGATACCAGTGTCAGAAGATCTATTAAATAAAGCTGTAAGGAAAAGTGATATTTGCGAAAAATGATCTCTTAAACATTTCAGATTGAGTCCGTCAGGGCTTTTCTCTTTTGATTTATACAGAGTAAGATACTTACAGTGTCTTGGCAACATCAACAATATCAATCTCGATCCAATTAAATGAACATTTAACCTTCCTTGTATGTTCTATTTACAAGATATTAACGAAATCCAAATCGCACGTTGGATGTTTCCTGATTATATTTACATAGTATTAATTCAGTTTACAAGCCTCGAAGCAATTCAGCGGTGATGAAGAATTCGATTTAATTAATTTAAGGTGTTTAATACAAGTTTGGTTCAAACAGTTGAACTATAAGGCAGATTTGAGAAAACAGTTTTTAGATATTCTTCACGAGCATGATTCAATTCAGTTTTTATATCTTTTCTTTTTAGTCTAAAAAGAACAAGTAAATTTGAATCACTATTTCTTCTGACTTTCTTGTAAAATTCATCACGCTCTTTACACTTTACTTTTAGCTTTTTAATGAACCAATGGTTATTTCAACGAATATCTCTTTTGGTAAATATTGGTGCACATAAATTCAGAGAAGAAAGGATCTCGGTTCTAAAAGTATTCAGTAATTCGTCTGGATACGAATTTTCAAGTAAAATACTATCAATTTTTAAAGAGTTCATGAGTAAGTTTGACTAAGCTAAATGATTACAGTTTTCCAAGTTTTTATAGGTTATTATCTACGGTTGTGGTTTTAAATTATCCAATTTATATTGTGTTATACCTTGAGAGAAAGGTTCAGTTTTTCTTCTAAATAATTTACACCAATTTTAGTGTCTAAACTATAATCACATTCAATTATTTATTTGATAACAATTTGGTTAAAATTTAACAGTTAACAATTAGTTGAACTGCAACTTTACGTTGTCCATCTTACAACAAAAAAGTTTAATAAAATTAAGTTTAATGAATTAATTGACATTTTGAATCAATTGACAAAAAACCTACGAAGAAGATGTGTCGGTAGCCGAGTTCCCAGCTCTTCTGACATCTTTTTACTTTACGCACGCCAAAAACCCTAATTTTATAATTAATCAACTTTGTAATTATTTGTACTAATTTCCATTTAAGTAAGTATTTTTTTATCGAAGTTCATTTATTCAAATGTCCATTTTTACAGATTTCATTTTAATTGATGGGGATTTAATCAAATGCCCATTTATTCACTTTTCCTAAAATTTAAATGTCCATTTTTAGTAGATTTCATAGAAATCTAACTATTGCATTCGTCCTCATGACGCAACTTTTGAAAAATTTTGCTATTTCCTGACTCAGTTCGTCGAGCTGGTTCAGAAAATGTCATTAGTTCAAAAGTTTATATATGTATGTATTTATATATATATATATATATATATATATATATATATATATATATATATATATATATATATATATATATATATATATATATATATATATACAATATAACGCGGCTTATCCGGACGATAGCGTCTCTAATTCATAATGGATCCGTTTCAAACTCAACATACTTCATTTTTAGACGATTACCAAGGCCAAGTTCAAAGATGAGCTTAATCGGTCAAGTAGTTCAGAAATTACAGAGTTTCAAAATTTTCAAAATCCTAAAAATTCATTTTTGGCAGATTCTTTCGCGCATAACTTTTGAATGAAATAACTTATCGAATTTTTGTAAATTTCATTTTAAAGCCCATTAAACAAGCTTCAATTTTCATGTCATTTTATTTTCCTAAACTTTAAATAACCTATTCATCTGTAGGTTTTTAATGAAATTTTACTTTTGCAGTCGTTTTTCAATTATTTTGTCCAATATGTCCTATAAAAATCTTATATACATAATTATGGTTATACATAATTATGGTAATTTAAGACTTAGTTTAACAAAACTAGGTTAAGACTTATTTTTTCAATTTTTATAATTTTAAATATATTTTTAGTGAGTTGATCGGTTACATTGATGCGATTGAGTCTGTGAAACAGTGTAATGATAGCCAACTCTTAAAATTTGTGATTAATAATGGAGCCGGTAAAAGAGTACAATTAAAATGCTGGGGTGACGACATTCCACGTGTGCAAGCTGATGTAGTTATGGATCATGTAAGTATTATTATTAGTATTATTATTTATTTATTTAGATGATTATAATAAATATTATTATTTTTTTATGTTATAGGGTATCCATTTAGAAAATGCGTATTGTGGCCCTAACACGAAATACAATACTGGAAACTTTCTTGGTGCAGAAATTATCATTAATAAGCAGACCATCGTAGAAAATCTGAGAGAGTTTGATGAGAAAAATTGTACAGCTGATGAGGATGAACAAACAGATTTGCAGCTAATTGGATTGGACCAAATCGAAAACTCAATTTTGCCTTGGAGATTTAGTACGTATATGATAAAATATATTGTATTTATTTCTTTTTTAATTCCACTAAATTAAAAGATAATTTTAGAATTCAGAAAAGTGTATATTATGGCTCTTTAATGAGCTTCAAATTACAAAACTAATTTTTAAGTGGGGTCATCCATTTTAATTTTCATTTTTTTAACGAAATTTCGTTTGGATTTTATTGATATATATTTTTTTAAATATATAAAAAAATTAACAATTGAAATAAAAATGTTTTAAAAAAAAAAAAATGAATCAAAAGATCAAGAAAAGATAAAATAAAAATTTTATCCATAAACATAAGAGCTAAAATTTTTTCAGACTTTTGAAAGCAAAAAAGCTGTTAGAATCTTTATTTTTTTTTTTTTTTAATTTTTTATCAATTTTAATTTTGTACATAATTTTTTTTTATTTTATTTGATGTTCATACAGAAATCTCAGGCTATGTCAAAACTAAATTTTCAATAATTAATTCTGAAAACATAAATTGGATTAAAGCATTCGTCAGTCTTACTGACGGTGAACGAAAAATTGATGTAACCATTAATTCTTATAAACCAGACCATAACATCGAAAAAGGAGATAAACTGATCTTGACAGGATCAATTAAAAATTCAAGTGAGTAAAGAACATTTCAAATTTTGAATAAAAGATATTTTTACATATATTATCGTGTGTATAAATATATATATACGAAATTCAACATATCGCGTGCCTTAAAGTGAAAGAGCATATAGTTAAGGGTTAATAGGGATTTGTGCTGAAAGGGTGTATGTCTTAAGAAAAGTACTACTTAATGGTAAAAAGGGCGCTTGAAAAAAATTGATTTGATAGCAAATGTTGAATAATAATTTCATAAGATAAGTCATACTAAAATAACAGCTTCATATATAAAATTTGATGTAAACAAATAAAAAATAAATCAATCAAAAATAAATTACGTAAAAATTAAGAAATCAATTCAAAATAAAAATTATGCAATTAATTAAATTATTATTTTTTGAATATATTTTCTTTTTAACTTTGAAAAATTGTATAGTTGAGGTTTTACACCACTACTACCACAAAAAAATTTTTTAACATTTTTAAAGCTAAAATATGTTCTTGGTGAACTGACCAAAAAAAAATTATACGCCCTTTCACCTTTAGATTACCAAAATTTCAAAGTATTAAAAATAAAAGGAAGTATAAAATTAAAGACATACGTTCTATTACCTTTGTAATTATTTTTTTTTTTGAACGTGGAATGTGTCTACTACTCGATTGGCAATAAAAAAAATGAATAAAAAAAAATAGAGATTTAAAATATTAACTATTAATTGTTTATGTTAAACAGAGAATGATGAAGTAACATTTCTTGTGGATAAAATGGGAGACCTTGAAAAAATTGACGAAGCACCTAAACCATTAAGCTGGCTTCTAAACGGTACTAAGAGAATCTATGTTAAAAACATAGAAAATCCAAGCAAACGTCTAAAATATTAGTAGTTCATAAAAACTATAATTATCATTTTTTTCTTTTTGTTATTTAAAATAAAAATTAAATTTAAAATTGAATTAAAATTAAATGTTAGTAATAATATATTTAATATTATGAAATTTAATATTTCATAATAATATTATTATATTACTCCAATTAATAGAAAAAAAAAAAAAAATTGAAAATTCGTTAAATTTATAAAATGATGAATTATCAAAATTTAAAATGATTAAAAATCGTGAATTTATTTTATTATGTTATAGTATAAAGTTAAAATTTTGTATTAAAATATTGAAAATAAAAAATTAATAAAAATAAAATAAATGTAAAAAATTTTAAGTTATTATATATAATAAATAAATAAATAAATTATGTTATTATTATATATAATTAATAAATAAATAAATTATTAATATTTATAATTAAAATTTACTTTATGTGAAATCTACTTCCATTTCGGCTGCCGAATGGCCTTTTTTTCAATTGTTCATAAAATCATATGTTCATCAAGTGACTCTTCCATTTAATCAATCGTACGTTTTTATTTTTAACCATTTTTATTGATGTCTTTTTATATTATTATCTATTTTCATAAATGTCCATTAATCTATTTATTTATTTGAATTCTTTATCAAATACTTGTATTTCCATTTAGAGATATTTTCAAAAATAGGGATTTCATTTTTTCAGTTGGCCATTAGTGCAGTTGTACATTTATAATTATTTCCTTTTTTATTAATGTCTAATTTTACTTAAATACTTTTATTGTTACTTCCAAAAATCACATATCCATTTTTAGAAATTTCCATATCTATATATTTAAAAATCCATAAATACACATTTCCAATAATACAAAAGCAATATGAACAGAGATAAATTAATGTCACGCATAGTATATTTAGAATAAAATTTTTATTCTCTTAATTAATTCAGCTAAAATTCATAATTGTAATTTCAAATCTTCAAAAAAGCCACTTTCTGACTTTAATCTTAGAGTCCCGGACAGATATATCATTTTGAGTATTTTTTTTTTAAAGGTATCTGGGTCTCTAATTACAGCCACGGACCTGTCCGTGGATGGTGTCAATAATAGCACCGTTTTTTATTTTATTATTATTTCACAATTGAATGAGTATTATGAGTCATGCACCTTAGGATTTTCCAAACATTTTCTTGTTCTTATTAAATGATACACATTATTTAAATTATACAGTCATTTCTGAATTGCATCGCCATCTTGTGGTCATCAAATAGAAATATCTCACCAACCAAGTTATTTTCTTATCGACTATCGCATGCTAGTTATTAGTAACAACTCGACGCAAAGTAATGTATCAATATAACAATCGAAACTAAATTTCTCATTACGAGACCTCTCCTTCTCTTTCACTATATTAAACAAGCACTGATGCGCCTAATACGTTTAATTTCAACTGTTTCGAAATTCGATCTTTTTTACTTATAAACACACTACGTTTTTTTTCTGTCTTATGTACTAATAACATGTAAAGTTAATGCTGAAACATTTACCTTAATCTTGAGTTTTTTTAATAATTATTAAAATAATTTTAACCTCAGCTGACGTCGATTCATCACTTGTTGATTTTTTTTATACACTTAAATATTCTCCGGCACTTGTAAAACTTATATTTTTTCACTTGTTTAATATTAATTATCATCCTTAAGTTCATTTTAAATAATTAAAAATGAATAATTAACACTCAGTTGTAAAAAAATAATTAAGAGAATAGAAATTATCGAAAAATATCTACGTCTTTATTACTTAAATTTCAACTTACATATATACTAACGCAGTAACATTTTTTTGTTTATGTTTTACACTTATTGACAACCAATTTTTACTCATTATTAATTATTGTTATTTAACAATGCACTGACTAATTTCTATTTATTGTTAAAATTATTAAATAACCACATTAGTTAAAATATACAACAAAATGACGCCCACTCTCGATCTAACTACTCTCGCAGTGAAAACAACATTAATAAGAAAAACGTCCCGGTCCCGGGTGAGGGATCTGATGATTGCGGGGTTTTGTTAAAATTGAAGTCTTGTTCCTTGATACATGCTGCCCTCTGAAATCATTTTTTTATGTACCCAATTAAACTTTATATCAATTTTAAAAATATTCTGAAACTAAAAACAACAAATAAATTAAATCTTATAAAAGTAATGATTTTATTCATTAGTCGAGACAGTTATAACCCTAAAAGTCTTTATGACATATATGACATTATTATTTTATAAGGTCAAAAGAATTTATGTGAAATTAATATATTCTATAGAGAAAAAAAACAGTTACACTGTAAAAGACTACGGTACTTCTTACAAATTAAGAAAAATAATTCTTTGCAAAAAAATTTGAAATGAGATAAAAAAAAAAATAAAATTCGAAAATTTCAAAAAATTTATTCAAACGTATTTGATGTGTGTCTAATTGATTAAAGGAAATAATCATTTTAATAAATAAGAATTACTGTTTACATTTACATTAAATAAACTCTAATAAATTATCTCAATTTATTTTTAATTAAATGTTTGAATTTTTGACAAATGTAAAATTTAAATTTAAATCATTTTAAGTCGGCCATCTTTCATCTTAGTCCGTGAAATAGCGAAACCTGGCGACAGAATAAGGTACAACTCGTCGATGTTAAGGGGATAAATAAAAAATTATTGAATTAATTTCATAATACATACAAAAAAACTCAAATCTATTGAATTATTTTATTGGCAAGTTTATCAATAACATTATTACTCATGATAAAGTACTCAAAACTGATCAATATTCGATCGTGTTGGAACATACTGTAACTCTGTTATTTATTTAATGGCATAAGAATCTTGTACGTTTCTTTGCCACTCCTTGGTCTCATTTGTGACTCGTGTTAATTTATGATACATAATTATTTAATTTTTATAATAAACAATGTCTCTGAAATTATTATTATTATCCAGAGGATATTTAATAATTTTGTAACTGCTTTGTTTTTCATTGGAAAATGTATTACACCTACGTGTTTGTGTGCGAGTTTTTCGAGTTTTAGTGTTGATACCATGTGGTTTCCAGTATTATAAGTGACATAACAATTTAAATTAAATGCATTTAATTTTATGTACTTCCGCAGACATAATTATTCTTTTATAGGTCAAAAAAAAATTTTATATCTTAAGCTTAATTAAATTAGTGATAATGTCAGAAAAATCACGTAAAGTAGTTACGCGATTTCATCCAAGTCATGGAGAAAATATAATACTTTGTGATGATAATACAGTAGCATATAGAAAACAAAGTTTCGCTAATGCATTGACATTTAGTGAAAAACCTCTACAACCTGGGGAAATTTTCCTTTTGGAAATAGAAAAATATGAACGAGGATGGAGCGGTCATATGCGGTTAGGTTTAACACAAATTGATCCTGTAACAGCTGACAAAAAAGGTTTACCTCAATATGCATTACCGAATTTAGTGAATATGGGATCTAGTTGGGTGTTCGCAATAACTCAGAGTCATAATATTTATTTCAGTGTCAGTGAAGGTAAAGAATAAAATACAATTATTTGAGAAATCATTTTTTAATAGCAAGTTAAGTAAGTATAGAAGAAAAAATTAAAATTTGTTTCTGCTTTTTTTCCTAAAGGTGAATCAAATCCTCATCACGAAAAGAAATTAATTACCGATGGTATCACTGTACAGACATCTCGAGGAATTATTCCTTACACAGCATTAAAACCTAATACAGTTAGCTCCAGCCAAAATATTTTTCCTACCGAAACTGGAAGTCGTATTGGTGTAATGTATGTACCACAGCGTGGTACTGATTTAGCGGAAATGCATTTTATTATCAATGGGGTGGATCAAGGTATATGTGGAAAGGATATTCCTTATAAAGAAAAACCAATTCACGCGGTTGTTGATGTTTATGGTACAACAAAGCAAGTTCGAATAGTTCAACTCTATGCAGGTATAATGAAAATCTTAATTTTAAACTACTTTCATTCTAATTATTTCTTATGTATTAATTTGTTATATTTTAATTTCAGTTTCTACGTTACAAAGTGCTTGTCGTGATGCTATTCTACAATATACGAAAGAAAATGCTGTTGATTTATTACCATTACCACAAATGTTAAAAGACTTTTTACTTTATCAATAATATAGAGCTAGGTACTAGGCTAGAATTTTTTTTTTTTTTTTTAAGATTAAGTATAAGGGAATCGATTGTGTCGAAGGCAGGTCCTTTTATCATAAATCTTTTTCTGATTCGTTTATTGTAAATTATTAAATTATACTTATGAAATTTTACAGGAAAAAAATTATATATACTATCAGAACAAATGTAACAATAATAGTTATTATTATGGTTATAACTGTGTGTATATCAAATTTACAACTCGTGTTTTATAACAGTTTTTATTATTTTATTATGCAATACTTTTTGAAACTAATATGTCATATAATCTCAAAAAATAATCCTAATCACAAAACGAAATAATTATAATTCATATACTAATTGAAGTATAATTTTAATTAAGTTGTTACATTACATTGATTCCTCAGTTTGTCATTAAAAATCACTGATCACTAAGATAACTTAAATTTTTAATGAATAATGAAACTAATAAATGATTATAAATTGACAATATTGTTTGTTATGTTATTTTACATTAGAGAAGTTAATGATTGAATAGCTATGGAATATGAATAAATACTGCACACATAATAATATAAATTAAGATAAAACAGATTAATATAATCCAGTTCAAAAGAACAATGACATCATTCCAGGTGGTTTTTTTTGAAAACTCGGAATTAATAAGATCACTACTATCATCACCGTCTTCCAAAATTTTAGCTGATGCTTTCAAATCGAATATAAGTGATAGTAATACCTGACCATACTTATTTACTAAAACTGTCGAAATCGTAGAAGAAACCCACGTTGGTGGTGACGTTTTTAAAATGACAAATTTCCTAAATATACACGTCAAAACTAGGGCACTTGTCGCCAATATCATTGAACTGTGATAAAAATTACTGAAAAGAGTAAATATATTTTTAAAAATACAGTTAACTTTTAAATAAATTAATTCATTGAAAATAAAATTACAGATATTAGGGACGACTGCAGCGGACAATCTCCAATGAAGATGTGACAGACATAAAAAATGTATTATAAAATTAATACACGCAATTATGAGTCGTTCTTTTGATGCTGAGTCAAACCACATAGTTGCCAATGTCATCATCATAACCGCTGGAATTAAAAAAAAATAATTTTCAGAATTTTGTTTTGTTCTCGAAATTTTTTTAACTCAAGCTTACCTATTATTGGTGTAACAAACATTCGTCTTAACATACTATTTACACGTTCGACATTAAATTTTATAGAAACAGCGGCCACATATAATTGCGACGTGTATTTAGATTTTTTTGTACTGGTTCAACTTTAAAATCATTGATTTTCCATTCTGCATTAGGTACAAAATGAATCATTTGCATTCGAAAACTATCTTCACTTAAATATATTTCTTCGGTATTGTAAGACCATGAAGCATACTCAACATTACAATGTTGTTGATCAAACGGCCAATATGTATGATCTCTATGACACCTCGTTGAAAAGCAAACTATTGGAACACAAGCCAATCTTCCATCTTTCGAAACAATGCAAGTTGTAGGTGGAATACCAATTTCTTCCTCGCCAAAACCTCTAGTTTAATGATAAGTCAGGAATATATTAGTAATTGCTAAATTAAAATAATTTTTTTTTATTTAAAAAACTAATTAACTCACGCATTGACAATAGTAATGTCAGGTGTCCAAATTTCATGACTCATAAGATAGATAGAATCAACTCCGTCAAATTCTTCAGGCTTCCACTGCAAATGATGATCTTTCCATGCCTGTTATGAATAAATTTAATTGATCATTAATCATAGAATAAATGTTTTATCGGTTTTAGTATAACACTAATTGTACTCTAGAAAGCTCTTACAATGTACATCCAAGTATGTAGCTTCATAACATTTGTAAATTCATCCTAAAATTATAATATATCAGTTAAATCAAAAATCATCATTGAAAATCAATAAGGACTTAAAGTAGAAAAAAAAAGTACTCACAAACTCCATAAGTTTTGGAACAACTACTATTGATAGATCTGTTCTATTGCGGAAATTAGTTGTTGGACGAACACTTGGATCATAATCACATAAAAGATGTCTTTTGAGACGTAAATATGGTGACTTTTCTTCAACTAAATTGCAAGATTTTGACCATAATTCACCATTAATTACATGCATAAAAAAATGGTTAAAAAATGTAAAAATGAAAATATATTGAACTAATGACATGATGTACGCTGAATAACAAAGAACTAAAAGAAAGAAAAGTGTTTCTGTAAAATCAGTAACATTTTATCAAACGCCCCATGAAATTTGAAACTGAAGATATATGCTTTGTGTGTATTTGTGACGCCTACTATTGATACATAGCTCACACAATATACTTTTTTATATATAAATAATTCATTTTTTACATTTATTATTTGAGATTATTCAAATAATATTAAATAATAAAATTTGTATTGTTATTAATTAATTTTATTTATCGATCATTCTAGAACATCAGTTATTACAGATAAAATGATTAAAGTACATTTATGTGAAATTAACTTATAAAATAAATTTACAAAAAGCATACATTTAATTACAAAAATATTTTTAAAATATATAATGTTCAATTTTATTACGTGACGAAGCAGGAGTTAGAACGATGAATAAAATACCATACGTTAAAATTACAGAAACCAAAACCAACCATTCTATTAAATTTACGCATTCCATCCACATAGTTTTTTTATTTTTCAGTTGCTCATTTTGATTATCAGTGTCATTTGAGTTATTTTCTTCTAATTTGTCTGGAATTTTAGCTTTTAAATATTTAAATATTGGAATATTATAAATGAATTCAACGGTAGAAAAAATTAATTGTGGTGCCGGAATTGTGACTGTATAAATTTTGCGCAGTAAAATAGTTATAACGAATGTGAATGCAGTGACTATCAAGGACGCTTCATAAAAATAACTGCATAAATAAAAATAAATATTAAAAATATATTATTAAATTAAGCAATGTTAAAACGCTAATTTTAAATTTAATCTCACCTATTTTTGGTGCTCTAATAGCGTTATTTGTTGGTATGTACCAATGTAAGTCAAAAATACAAAATAGATGACTGATAAAATTGGTACTCATCAAAATAGTTCGTTCTACCGAACAAACATCAAGATATAAAGCTGTCAATGTTAAAATTGTTAAAATAATTGCTGGTGTTATATAAATTAAAATTCCTCTCGATGAATTCCTCTGAATTTCAATATTTAAAAATATCATTGAATCAACATCGGATCCATATAATTCCAATGATTTAGAGATGTTACCTAATTTTACTTCCCACTCACTATTCCGCACAAATTCATCCATTACAATCTAATGAACACAAGTAAAATTATTGTATAGAAAAAATTTATAATTTTTATTGATTAATAGTTGTTGTCATTACCGAATCTTTAGTGAAGTAATAATTAAGTTCATCGGCAAAGTATAACCAAGATCCAAAGTGTAAAGTACAATTATGATTATCATAAGGCCAATCAGAAAAATCAGCAGGACAATGAGATGTGAAGACTCTTGAAACTACACATTGAATTGTACCGTTTTGAGACAAAATGCAGTCCGTCAACGGCATACTACTTTGATCTAGACCCAAATCTCCTCTATAAACAGAAAAACCATTAATATAAATAATTTTCATAATGTATATACTGAATTTAATTGAAACCAACGAATTAAAAACGGTGAAATCAGGAACCCAAATATCGGTACTTTTTACATGGTGAAGAGTAATACCATCAAACTCGTCTGGATTCCAATTCAAGTGAACGTCATCCCAAGTCTAAAAAAAATGTCATCATAATGAAGTATTTATTACTTCTCATTTAATTGACTAAAATCTTTGAAATCCCTTACTAGTATAAGCCATGAATGAAAATTAATACTACTGGTGTAATCATCCTGTAATTTAGAAAAGAGTTAAAACATATGTATGCAATGGTGGTAGGTACTTCAAAAGAGTATTTTTATTACAGTTAAGTATAAAGAATACTTACAAATTCAACAAATTTTGGAATAAGATTAACATCGATATTCAAAACGTTATGTGCACTGATTTGAGGACGTAGAGACGGATCATAATCGCAAAACAAATGTCTTCTTAATCTTAAATCCACTGACTTACTTTCAATATCTTTACACGTAGATTCAAAACATTTTGAATTTTCGATAACTACTGATAATATTAGAATAAGTATTTTATACATGGTTTAAACAATATGTACTGCCGACTGACTTGCTGGTCAAATTATTAATACACCACTCTACTTTTTAAAGCTAATATAAACGCCCCGTGAAATTTAATACATTACACATCTAAATAAAAATTTTATTATAATGTTATCATAGTTTACTATCATTCTTATACTTGTAACTAACAAATTGAGTGAATTCGAAGTTTTTTTTTTTTTTTTTTTTTTTTTTGTAATTTTAATACCGTAGTGATAAAAAATATATATACCATTTCTTAAAAATAATTTCATAGTGAATAGAAATTCCTTATAAATGTTATTAATAGATTATATAGATCCATAATTACAAAGTTAGAATTTTTAATGAATAAATACATAATTAATTCTCATTAAAATTTCTTGAAGCTAATTTACAATAAATTTATACAAACGTTAGTAAAAAGTGTGGCAAATTTTTTAGAATCATCCATTATTTTTAATTAAATGAAGGAATATCAATAAAAAAAACTGTTCAAATCGCTCACGAAGAAATTTTCAAAATTTTTAAGTACACATACGATTCAAAAGGTATTTTCTTTAGTGATGTAAAATATGCTTAATAAATTACTGGCATTTGACATTTGCTATATCAAGAATTCGCTGGTACAATATTAATCATAACGAAAATAGCAAGTTTTTAGCCATTGTTAATGCCCATAGTTAAAAACCTTTATGGGTTTACTATTTTCACTGTTATAAGAAACAAAAATCTTAATAATTTCTTCCGTATATAAATATAGAACTAAAAAATATGGAGATAAAAAACTTACAGCAAAGTCGAAAGGGTTCGGAGTCAAAAATAGTTGATTTGGCGTGAAATGTCCCAATGTAAAAATTTTAAAAGTAAATAACAAAATAAAATAAAAAACTTGCTTGATTTTACCTATTCATAATAATGAAAGATTTACTCATAAGCATGATAAAAATTTAATTTTTATCAAGAATATGGAATTATTTATGATATTTAAAATTAACCGACCTTAAACACTTTTCGATTTTTTTTTATTAATTAAATTAGAACAAAAAATTTTTTACAAAATTGCACGTATAATTTTTAAAACTTTCTACTTGTGAAATTATGTCAATTCACTAGTTTTAATAATTTTTTCAATAAAATAAATTCTAAAAATTTTTGGATGTCGGCTAACTTTATTTTCATAATTATTTCATATTTTACGAAATAAAATTACGAACAAAAAATTTATAAAATCAATAAATATAACAAAGTAATACTTAATTAATTCAATTCAACAAAAATACCCAAAATAGATGACATTAAAGTTAGCTGTCACTTGACAATTTTTAATTTTTTTTTAACAAATAAATTTCTTCCAAAAATTATTTTTAAAAAATTGCATTTGTAGTTTTTAAAATTTCTAAATGTCAATTTATTTTATAAATTTTTTTGCCATAATTTATTTGTTACAAAAATTCTTAAACTTATTAACTATCTGCAAAGTTAATTTTCATTCAAAAGAGCTGATATTTTAGTACTCTTTGCGAGAATTTTCAGGATTTTTCTCCTGGCAGTGATTTAATTTACTTAATTACAATTGAAATAAATCGTCGGATGTCTTCTACTTATTTCAATGTCATCCGAATTCCGACAATAGAAATTTGCGGCATTATGACATTTTAGAACATTGTCTGATGGTGCCATCTGGTGAAATAGAATGTCGACTGAGAAAGCTCTTACGTTCAAAATAATACTGACCGGTGGAACAGTAATCGTTTTCTCAATAACGAATTTAATATATGTAGAAATGTTTACAGTGTTGACTTGACGCACCCGTTTGCGAATGATCTGTCACCAATACAACTCTTTCGACCCTCCGAAAAATTATACAATACGATCAGCATAAATTTATACACCTTATTTTTGTCGCGCGTGGGTGAATGAGGTTTTGCGAGTAATACGTCACTCCTACTAAGTATTTTCGAACGTCTGTTTTGTTTCGCCGCTTATCGTCCTCGTGGATTCTGGAGCAAACCAAGTGGAGGTTAGTCTGCTGCTTTTATACATAATTTCAAATATTTACACCAATAAATAATAATTAACTTGACATGTCAAGTTTTTCAAATACCTGTTACATAAAAAAAAATTTAATATAAATTATTTTAAAATTCAGAACAGAATGAATTTAAAAAATAAAAATAAAAATTGTAAGTAATACATAAAAGAAAAGAGAAGGGGATTGAGCGATAGTGGCTCAACAGAGTGGGGATTTGTACGTCGACGATCAAACCGTCTAAAAGGTCTTGTAACAGAGGGGTTAGTGCGAGAGAAAGAACGACACGAACTGTAACCGTTTTTCTAGAGTTAGCGGGTACGTTTAACATAAACTTTTTTGTATCATAAATTTTTACTCTTTATTTCGTCACTTTTCCTCTCTCTCTCTCTCTCTCTCTATCGTTTATCATAAATATTTTATTTATATACATGCATATGTATGTAGATACTGCTACCTTTAATAACGCCCCTTACGTCAAACTTCTTTCTTTTTCTCCCCCTCTACACCAATCAGTCACCCTCACGCTCGATCATACCATTGTCTAATTTGTAAGTGCAATATCACAAGCCGAAAATATTTAGAGTTTGCATCCGAAGGTGTCAACAAAAAATTCGCGAGCTATTTTAATTTTAATATTTAATATTATAACTTAGAAAATATACAGATCTACACTTTTTTTTTTAAGTTTTCAATGAAACTTTGTTTTATTAATACACAAATAAATAAAAATATAAAGTGTCATAAAGTTTTGGTTTTGTCAAAGGAAGAAGACTGAAGTACACGCGGAAAAATGAACGATATGGAAGCGTATGGTGATGGATACATGGAGCCCGAAGAAGAGTGGGAACGAGAAGGATTACTTGATCCTGCTTGGGAAAAACAACAGAAAAAAGTGAGTGAAAGTTTTGCGAATATTATTTAAGTTAGATAATAATAGCTTTATTTACTTTATTATTTAAAACTATGTTATACATTATATTATTTAATTGTTGAAGCATTTGTTTTTAAAATAATAATATTTGTGTGTTTTTAGTGATTGTGAATTTAGGTGTATTTATGGTTTCACTAAATTTTACAAGTACAAGAAAGAAAGGTGTAATTTTCTGTACTTAGATTAAAATTTATAGGTAAAATTATTTGGTAATTAAAGATAAGATAGTGACTTTGGCACAGCGATAATAGCCACGTAGTCATTTTGCAGTCTCAAATATTATTTTCAAGCATATGTAAAATTGTTGAGTCTGCATTCCAGGTCAAGAACAACCGACTAGACGAAAATTTAATGAGGGAATCTTACATACAAGGGAGTATTTAAATT
The DNA here is from genome assembly GCF_013202065.1 of Cotesia typhae. Classification (NCBI taxonomy): domain Eukaryota; kingdom Metazoa; phylum Arthropoda; class Insecta; order Hymenoptera; family Braconidae; genus Cotesia; species Cotesia typhae. The sequence continues at coordinate 96,870 of NW_027423711.1, forward strand.
TAAAAGTCCAATTGGAATACAGTTATAAAGAAGTTAGATTATATTTCATAGTTAAAATAAAACAGAGCTATTTAAATATTTAATAATAATGATAAAACGGATTTAGCCCTTCGTAAAACGTATTTTTGGACTTTACGACAAAAATAATTGTACGCTGAGTCGGAATTGTCGAGGTTGCGGACTTTAACATTGAGATTTTATTTCTAAATTTACTCTAGTCTTCTTACAATTCTAAAATAAATTATAAAAATATAATTGATTTATTGAATTAATGTTTTAAAAATCAATGTCAGTATTGAAAATAAATATCAAGTTTTTATTTAAAAATTAAAACTATTAAATAAACGAATCCGTAAAAATTTTTTTTCGAGATTTTGTAAAATTTATGATGATATTTTCTTTAGACGCGAGTAATAAAGATGAAGAAAAATAGTTATAAATAAATTCAGTATACGAGACGAACGTATCGGCCTATAAATACTTGCGAGGTCGAGGACCCATTAGCTGTTTACTGAGAATTAGCTGCTTAAATTATAAGATTCTTACATATTATAAAATTAAAAATTTAATAAACTATTTCAAGGTCAGGTAAAGCAATTTAACAATATTAAATATTTTTAATTTCACGAATAACTTAAATTATACGAACAAACTTATCCAGTGAATTACAATATCATGAGATGAGGATCGTTAACCTTTGGTGGGAGCGTGTTTAGGCCACGCGCCAACTTGGATTGGAATCGGGTGACCCACTCTCTAGTGTTCTACAATGATGCAGTGACGATTGAATTGAGATAAAGATGACGAAGAAGAATGTTTATCTCTTATAAATACCATTCTAATTAATCAGTTAATTGTTATTTGAATTGACTCATAGGATCGGTTACTATTAAAACTTATCAAATCATATTTTGTTTCTAGAGGTATAATACAGATAACAATTTGAAACTTTCAACTGTAAATAATTTTTATAGCGTAAAACTTAAAATTTATTAGATACCTCTACTAAGCAGTCATTGCGGTAGTTGTAAAGCAGCAATTGCGTCACCAACGGCTCGTCTAAAAGTAATGCCTGATGTCTTACAAAAATATATCCCCAGATCTCTCTCACTTACTCACTCAATCTGGGGATCAAGACTTGCGTAAATAAATGCATGAAACGTCCCAGAATTATATGATTTGTATATTGAACATTCTGATGCATAATAGTTATATCATTAGCCGTTTGGCATTCAAAATGAATTATTTTAGTAAAATATTGCTATAAATAAAAAAGAAAAAAATAGTTGGAAAATGACTAATAGATTAAATTTATAATACGAGTGTTATTCACATCCGTTGTCTTTATTGTTTATTGACTCAAACTTTTACATTCTAGTACTCGTCATCGAGTTCTGGAAGTTATAGCGATAAAAAAGAAGGACGTTGAAAAAGCAGGATATGATATAAAGGATTGAAACATTATTTAAAAAAAAAAAAAAAAAAAAGTATTGAGAAAGTTGGAATATAACTAAAGCTAACTTATGACGAAGCTTGGTTGTATTAATTGAATAAGTTAAAACATAATTTTTTTTTGTTATGAAAATAATAAACAATATATATTAAATTATATCTTAAATTAATTAAATTAGAAAATATTTTTTTTATTAATTCTTATCGATAGAATTTATAATGTATATAAAAAAATTTATAAAAATATTAAACTTTGTAAAATAAAAAAAATACTAATAAGATTAAAGCTTTGCAGCAAAAAGTAATATCTACGGTATGAGCTCATTAAGTCTTAAACTATAATTTAATAAATAAATAAATGAGTTAAAAGTTGATTGAATCCATTAAAAAAGTAACTTTATAAAAAATAAAAGTGGAATTATAATTATAGAATATAAAGAAAACAAATTGAAATGAAATATTAAAACAGAAGGCTACAAAATAAAGTATAAAATACAGCGAATAGAGCGACGCGCGCGGGAGGATGAGACTTAGATTCTGATGTTTTACAAATAGAACTTAAAGTCCGCGGGCTGAGGTAAGGGTGGGCTCATGTCCAAATTAGGTTCGCGCGGGGCAAGTTAAAACTACTCAGTATTAAATTTCAAGCAATATTCACTTGTCGCATTAATTATAACCGTAATTTTTTGTGTAATATTAGAAAAAACTTTTTTTTAACATTTTTTTCTACTCTATTATTTGACTTTAATAATTTTTAATAAATATAAATACATGATTAAAGTTTTTTTTATCATTGATAAATCTAATAGTAAAGGAAGTTTTTATATTATTGAAATGAAATTAATTAAAAAATGTCAAATAATAAATAATTTGCTTATATCATTGAATAAAAAGAATTTTGATGTGTATTGTAATTTAGAATCTAGTAAAATAATTGAATTTCAAGTATTCCACCATTTTATTTTTTTTTTATTTAGGGCAATATATATAAATATATGAATGTATATAAATGCTTATAAAATACGAGAGTTATCGGGGTCGTTACTAAAATATACGTTCTAGAGTGACATTTAGAGTTTAAAGATTTTAATTATCATTCTTATCTTATATATTTTGTGACAAGATAATAGTTTTTATTGTAATACTTCTTTTATAGATAATTTGAAATATATAGATGTAAATAATGTTTACTAGAACGTTTTAATAGATTCCTAAACTTTATGAAATTTTTCTGATTATTAAAAGTACAGAAAATTATATTATTTGTCAACTAATTCAAAACTTCAAAAAGTTAATAATTATTCCCTAAAAAAATACAAATCAAATGCTTTCACAATTAATAAAATAGCTTGACAAAAATTCCGATAAGTACGGAATAAAATTAGCTTATAAAAATAACAATTATGATCATAAATTTAAAAAACAAAATTTGTTTTATTTTAAAATTATTTTATATTTTGAATTATAAAGTAATATTTATTAATTGTTTCTCTTTTTTTTTTTTATTGGCAGACATTCACAGCATGGTGCAATTCGCATCTTCGAAAAGCTGGTACTTCGATAGATTCAATCGAAGACGACTTCAGGAATGGATTAAAACTTATGTTGTTATTAGAAGTAATTTCGGGTGAGACATTACCGAGACCTGATCGTGGAAAAATGCGCTTCCATAAAATAGCCAACGTAAATAAAGCCTTAGACTATATTGCTAGTAAGGGCGTTAAGTTAGTTTCCATTGGAGCAGAAGGTAAATTTTGTTAATTAAAATTAATTATACCTTGATTAACGAGACTTTTATTACAAATTACAATATATTATAGAAATCGTCGATGGAAATTTAAAGATGACTTTGGGTATGATTTGGACAATAATTCTTCGCTTTGCTATTCAGGATATTTCTGTCGAAGAAATGACCGCAAAGGAAGGTCTACTATTATGGTGTCAGCGGAAAACAGCACCTTACAAAAACGTTAATGTTCAAAACTTCCATTTATCCTTCAAAGATGGTCTCGCTTTTTGCGCTCTTATTCATCGTCATCGTCCAGATCTTATTGATTATAATCGTTTGAGTAAAGATAATCCATTAGAGAATCTCAATACAGCGTTCGATGTTGCTGAGAAGTATCTTGATATTCCACGCATGTTGGATCCAGATGGTGAGATATGAATTTATTTTTAAAGATCCTTTTTATCCTATTTATCCATTTGTTATTATATATACATATCATATATATTCGAGAATCAATTTTAATTTATTACGGTCGATAGATTTAATCAACACTCCTAAACCGGACGAAAGAGCCATCATGACCTACGTGTCTTGTTACTACCACGCTTTTCAAGGTGCTCAGCAGGTCAGCGAAAAGTCGTGTGTCAAGCTCATTTACCCCATGATTTATTTCCTTACTAATTTTATTAAACGACTATTTAACAATTAAGATAAAAGTTTTATTTTTCATTAACATCGTTTATTTACTCGTGTTATTAACATTGTTTTAATAATCAAATTAATTTTAACAAAGCATGACGTTTAGTATTTTTTTCGATTGTGATTTTTTTATAGACATGCGAACTACGGCAATGCCTGATGAGAGAGCTGTGATGACCTATGTTTCCTCATACTACCATTGTTTCAGTGGAGCACAAAAGGTGTGTGTTGTGTGAGTGATATTTACATAACTTAAAAAGCCTATCAAATCATTTAATTAATTAATAACTAGCTTAGCTGCACGAAGCACGAAGAATTGATTAATCATTTAAGTAACAAATTAGATTGTTGTAAATTAAATAATGGAATAATTTTTAGGCGGAGACTGCGGCAAATAGGATTTGCAAAGTTTTGAAGGTAAATCAAGAAAATGAACGTTTAATGGAAGAGTACGAACGATTGGCTTCCGATCTTTTAGAATGGATTCGACGAACTATGCCTTGGTTAGCTAGTCGACAAACTGATAATTCTCTCGCTGGTTGTCAAAAAAAACTCGAGGAATACAGAACTTATCGTCGTAAACACAAGCCTCCTCGTGTTGAACAAAAAGCTAAACTCGAAACGAACTTCAACACACTTCAGACTAAGCTTCGGCTTAGCAATCGACCAGCTTACATGCCCACTGAAGGCAAAATGGTTTCTGACATTAACAAAGCCTGGAAAGGTCTTGAGTTAGCTGAAAAAGCTTTTGAAGAATGGCTTCTATCCGAAATGATGCGTCTTGAACGTTTAGAGCATTTAGCACAGAAGTTTAAGCATAAAGCTGATGCACATGAAGAATGGACTACAGGTAAAGAGGAGATGTTAACGTCTCAGCATTTCCGTCAATGTAAGCTCAATGAACTCAAGGCTTTGAAGAAAAAACATGAGGCTTTTGAATCTGATCTGGCTGCACATCAAGATCGTGTAGAACAAATCGCAGCAATTGCTCAAGAGCTCAAGTAAATATTGATCTATTTTTTTAACTCATAAATCAATCATCGGGTTTTTTTTTTATTATAAATTGTTTGCTTTATTTTTATAGCACATTAGAGTACCATGACAGCGCTTCCGTAAATAGTAGGTGCCAACGTATCTGTGATCAATGGGATCGTTTAGGAACTCTGACGCAGCGTAGACGTCAAGCCCTTGACGAAGCTGAACGTATTCTTGAAAAAATTGACGTACTTCATTTAGAATTCGCCAAACGTGCCGCTGTATGTTGACTATTTACTCTTACATTCTTTATAGATTATGAACTTTTTTTATTAATAATTACTTTATTTTTTAGCCGTTCAATAATTGGCTAGATGGAACGAGGGAAGATTTAGTTGACATGTTTATTGTTCATACAATGGAAGAAATTCAAGGTCTAATGGATGCCCATGCGGCATTCAAAGCTACTCTTGGTGAAGCCGATAAAGAATACAACTCGATTGTAGGCCTAGTTCGTGAAGTTGAATCTATTGTCAAACAATTCCAGATTCCTGGTGGACTTGAAAATCCTTACACTACTCTTACAGCTTTGGATCTTACGAAAAAATGGAGTGACGTAAGGCAATTGGTACCACAACGTGATGGTACACTTCAAGCAGAATTGCGTAAACAACAAAACAACGAACTCCTCCGCAGACAATTTGCTGAAAAAGCCAATGCTGTTGGGCCATGGATCGAACGACAACTTGATGCAGTCACCGCTATTGGTCTTGGACTTCAAGGCACACTTGAAGATCAATTGCATCGTCTTAAAGAATATGAACAAGCAGTTTATCAATACAAAGCACATCTTGAAGAACTTGAAAAAATTCATCAAGCTGTTCAGGAAGGTATGATCTTTGAAAATCGCTACACTCAATATACCATGGAAACATTACGTGTTGGATGGGAACAGCTTTTGACCTCTATTAATCGTAATATCAATGAAGTTGAAAACCAAATTCTAACTCGTGACTCTAAAGGTATTACACAAGAACAATTGAATGAATTCCGCAGTAGTTTCAATCATTTCGATAAGAATCGAACTGGTCGATTAGCTCCTGAAGAATTTAAATCGTGCCTTGTATCACTTGGCTATTCAATTGGTAAAGATCGTCAAGGTGACATTGACTTCCAACGTATTCTTGCAATTGTTGACCCTAATAGTTCAGGATACGTACAATTTGATGCCTTTCTCGATTTTATGACACGCGAATCTACAGATACTGATACTGCTGAACAGGTTATTGACAGCTTCCGTATACTTGCTGGTGACAAGGTAAATATAGTTATATGAAATCATATTATTATTATTATTATTATTATTATTATTATTATTAATTTTAATTTTAATTCAAATTAAATTTTTTTAGCCATACATCTTAGCTGATGAATTAAGGAGAGAACTACCACCTGATCAAGCAGAATACTGTATTCAGCGAATGCCACCTTACAAAGGACCTAATGCTCAGCCTGGTGCCCTTGATTATCGCTCGTTCTCAACGGCTCTCTATGGCGAATCAGATCTTTAGAGCTATTATAATTTTTATAATAATATAATCGTAAGATGGTTTTATGATCTTTGTCAGAAATACTATAAAGCGCTTACGATTAATACTTATTCACTACTTACATAAAAAGAAATTTATACGAGATGTAAAATCATTGCAGTTTTTATCGCTTACATGTACATTCAATGAATATAAAGCTTCCAACGTTCGCCCTAAAATAACGGCGTGACGAACAAAACTATATTTGATATACGGTTTTAGTCGATAAAAAACGAGCGCTATTTTTTAAAGCAAAATATACATTTGCCATATCTTTTTTAGCCAATTAGTAATCAACTGGCTTTAAAAACTTTACTTTTATGAATTTTTTCATTAAAAAAAAATTTATTTATTTTAATTTTTTGAATAATTTATATTAAAAAATTTTTAATTTCTTTTTTTGTCGTTTAAAAAAATCTATTAAGACTATAAAATATTTGATCATTAACTTATTGAAATAATTATGTGAAAAAAAAAATCAATTTATATTTACTGACTAATATCAAAAAATTCGAGTAATAATATCAGTTTCACTTATCGATAATCGAAAATGAAATAATTTTACTCGATATGATAGTTGTTTTACAAATTATTGAGCAACCCAACGAAGTGAACGATTGAATTAAATTCAAAGATAAAAGTAATAACTAGCTACTAATGAAATTTATTTTATTAATCTTATATAGTAAGGTAAATATAATTAGACGCACTTGATGCGGATAAAAAGAAAAAAAACGTAAAAAAAAAAGAGAGAGACAGAGAGAAACAAATTTATTTATTTATTTATTTGTCGTATCACTATAATGATAACGAAGCGTAATGAAGAAAATAATGTTTTTTTCAGACTATTTATTTTTATAAATATCTTAGATGCGACGTATCAACGTATATATCAATATCAAAATCAAATTTTAAAAAATTCTTATCTTTATACAATAAATGATTTTTTATCATTTTACTATCTATGAACAAAATCATAAGAAAAAAAAATGAACTCGATTGTCATGGTATCATCTTTTATGTATATCATATATTAAAATCAACGCATATTAAAGTAATAACTTGTTTATGTTTATACTCGGTTACTTGCTTAGGTTGCTCGAAACAGGGACTATTATTGTATCTTGCATCTTTATTTTTCTCTGAAATGGCTCCATACACAAAAAAATAAAAACTTGAGTAAGTAGCCGAATTATCATATTAACGCTTTCTTCTTATTTTCAAAATCATTGTATGTATATATACATATATAATGTATATATACACATATATACATATATATTATTTTTAATCTTATTACGTACTATATATTGTTCGCTTTTATTTAATTTATAGCAAAGTAGAGCAACACTCGATTATTCAAAAAGATTATACTTACAACAAGAAATTTTTTTAATATATATAAAAAACAATCATCCATTTTATGCATATGCACGCACAATCCCATTATTGACATTCATTTTAAGTGTACAATAACATTGTAATTACATCTAACTTAAACACAAATAATTATTTTTCGTTAAGCTCATCTATGAATTGTATCATCAAAATAATGCAATATAAATCAATGTCACTGTATTTTGAGCGAAAAAGACTTTGAGAAATAAACAAATAAAAAAAAAACCTGTTTTTTATTTATATGATTCTATCAGATATCTTCAAATTGATGGATTAACTGACGATTTCAGGTAAGAATGCATCATATATTCATGAGACTTACTAAAACTCCAAATTTAAAGTCACTTGATAAGAGAAAAATTTTAAACTAATCGTTGGTTGATTATTTTAACAGCCACAACTTAAAAAAATTGAATCTTTTTAATTGATTATTTTTTTAATAATAATATCAGCTGATTGTAGCCAAAAATATTTGATTTGTTTACTTTATTTTGAATGACATTAAAGTTAACAGTCACTAGAGAATTTTTAAATTTTATTTAACAAAAAAATTAGTTCTAAAAAATGATTTTTAAAAAATTCTATTTTTAATTTTTTTTTATTTCTAAATGTCAATTTTTTTTCCTAATTTTTTTTTGCCATCATTTATTTGTTAAAAAAAATTATTAAATATCTGCTAAATTTATTTTCATTTATTTTGAATTTAAAAAGTATCATATGTCTACTATTTTAATATTATATTTTTAAAATTCAAAAATTTTAATTGATTTTCTGAAGCGCCATCTGATTTATCATTGTCGATAGTTTCGAGAGTGAGTTAGTTTTGCGCAGCAATATAAGTGTGTTAATGTGCAAAATTATCTTATGTTTTGTTATTAGATCGAATAGAGTGTCATTAAGTGTCATCACACTAGGTAATAATAACAGATACAACAAAAACTATCTGTCACATAGTTTAAATTCTGTTGAAATATCTATATTTACAAATAATTATTTCATGTATACTATATATGTATACACCTGATGAATATACCATTTAAAGATAAACGTCACATTGTAAACATAATAAAATAATGTGAATAATGTACCGTGTATATTCGTAAAAAATTGTTGATACATTTAATCATTTATTTTTGCCTTGAAATTAATTATTTTCCTGATACCTCATTGATTTATGTCTTTATATATATGTGATTTTTTTTTTATTTTAGAAAAAAAAATATTTTGACTGAACAATGAGCACTTTGGAACATTACAATCTCCATGGAGAATATAAAACAGACTCCAACAGCCCTGCTATTATGCAGAGTATGGATAATTTATCTACTTGCAATAAAGATATGTATAACCCTACATATACCTTTCCTTATGATTCTTCATCAAATTATGGAGACCTAACTATTAATGGAATGTCGACTTTAAATGAGCCTGTTGATAAAAATTTTTCAAATTTTTCCGAAATTTCAAACAGTTTTTTGTTAATTGATGGCAAAGAATATCTGAAGGTTACTAACGCTGAAGAATTCATTACTAAACTTGGTTTTACTGAAAAAAATTCAAAAATTAAAGTTGTATCTATTTTTGGAAACACTGGAGATGGCAAATCACATACATTGAACCAAACTTTTTTTAATGGTAAAGAAGTATTTAAAACTTCAAATGAACAAAACTCCTGTACTTTAGGAGTTTGGGCAGCATTTGATCCACGACTTGGAGTAATTTGTTTAGATACAGAAGGACTTTTAGGTATAACCGTTCATGAAAATGAACGAACAAGATTATTACTTAAAGTACTTGCTATTTCTGACATTGTCATTTATCGCACAAGATCTGAAAGATTACACATGGATTTATTTACATTTTTTGGTGCGGCATCAAGAGCTTATAGTTTACATTTTCAAAGTGCATTACAAGCATTAAGCCGAAGAGAAGGAACATTAAATCCTACTCATACACTTGGTCCAAGTGTTATTGTATTTCATGAGACTTGGCACACTCGTATATTATCAAATAGTATATTAATTTTGTTTATAAAATATACAAATATATATTTTTTTTTTTTTTTTTTTAAGTAAGTACTTAAAATATATATTTTTCAGATACGTCAGAAGAAAGTGCAGAAGATGTTTTACGGAATCGTTTCACTCAAATGAGATTGGAAATTGATGCTTTCAGTTCAATAAAATACGTTGGTGTTCAAACATTGAACCCACCAACAAATTACAACCCTCTTCGTAATGCTATTAAAAATGAATTATATAATACGACCGTACGGTCGGCAAGAAACCCGTATCACGTGTACAATACACTGAAAATACTAAATGATAAATTTTCTGGAGCAATTGAAAATAATTCTAATCATTTATTTTCTGATCAGTATTTTACTTGTCAAGTAAAATGTCGTAGTTGTGACAGCAGATGTCGAAATAGCATGGGACACCTGCGTGAAGGAATTCCTCATTGCAGTGATATTAAGTAAATATAATAATAGAACATAAACTTTAACATTGATTTAGTTTTACTTTGAACTTTTCGATACAATTGCAGATGCCGCTATCAACATCAATATGAAAACTTGGTGTATATCTGTAAAAAATGTCATGCCGATGGTAATGAAGTCATAGTGACGAGTCGCACGTTGCCTCAAAATGACAGTAGTTGGTATGGGCTGGCAAAATACGCATGGTCTGGTTATGTTATTGAATGTCCACATTGTGGTGAAATATATCGCAGTCGTCAATATTGGTATGGTAATAAAAATCCCGAAGATGCTGCAGTGCGTACTGAAATAACTCATGTTTGGAATGTAGTAAGTATTTAGTAGAATACATTTTTATTGTTAACAACTTAAGTACTGACAAATTATTTTTTTTAGCCTGATTCAGCATTATCGAATCAGAATGCAGCTCAAAAAATAATTGACAGTGTAGCGTATCTTACTGAAGCTGTTACAACTGCTTCCATTCAACCGACAAAAGCCATTACTGCTTGGGTCGCTGATCAAGTTGCACCTACTTATTGGCGTCCTAATAATGAAATTCAAAATTGCCACCAATGTAAAAGCTTATTTGGTCCTTGTGATACGAAACATCACTGTCGTTCCTGCGGTGAAGGTTTCTGTGCTAATTGCTCATCTCAGACAAAACCTGTTCCTGCGAGAAATTGGCTTACACCTGTACGTGTTTGCGATGGTTGTTTCTCAAAAGATACTAATTCTAATGAAACTACTTCTGATACTACTGAAGATGTTAGTGTTAGAAAAGTCAGCGAACACGTTGTATCAACTTTAAACGCATTTGGAACTGTATTGACTTATTCAAAATGTAAGTTTTAATATTCTTATTTAATATTCTTTAATATGATTATATTAATAAACATATTATTTTATTTAGCATTGATTAAAGATACTGTCCGACCAACGTATTGGGTTCCTGATTCCGAATTGATGAATTGCTGTATTTGTGAAAATCCTTTTTCGGATATTTTACCTTTTCATCATTGTAGAGATTGTGGCCGTGGTGTATGTCAAAATTGTTCACAAAATCGTAAACCTGTACCTCGTCGAGGTTGGGATAATCCAGTTCGTATATGTGATTCTTGCATAAATATTGATTGACCTGATAGAATTTAATCAACTATTATAAATATATAAAATTATTGATTATTTTTAAACGTTAGTTAGTTTAAAGATTAAAAAAAAATTATTTTTAAATTCTAATCTAGTATTTTCGTTATCGATTAGAAACAATATTAAATAATACTATTCAATGATAAAAAATATTAAATTTTATTTTATTTATTAACATAAAAATTGAATATAAAAAAAATTAGTGCCATAATTGGGATATATCTTTTTTTAAATAAATATAGCCTATTTGAATATCGATCATTGCATGCTTTTACATTAAAATATAAATTTATTAGAGAATGCGTGATTGATAATATATTATATATTAAAAATGATTTATATTTGTCTAATATTATTACTGGTATAATAAACATATTTTATAATAGTAATTTTTATTGCAATGCAACATAATCAATACCGGGCTGTGAATTGACTATCGAAAGCGCATTTTCATCAAATGTCAGAAATACAATAAAACATGTTAAGTACATTCCATTGTTTGTTTATTTACAACTTTATAGTATTTATTTCTAAATTTGAATAAAGATGATATAAATTAAACAAAAACATCCAGTTTTTTTTTATTATAAAGTAACTTATTAATTATTTAACCGCCTATAAATCTAATAAACTTAGTGTCTGTAAGATCAATTTTACTTTTAGAATTAAATAAATTTTTTCAGATAATAATTGTACTTTCCAATGATATTTTTCCGATTACCGCAAAAAATAAATTTATTAAAAAAATGTTTTAAATTAACAGCTGACGGCTAGCTTCAGTGTTCTAAAATTTTCAGTTAATTTGAATTTAGCGCTAATAATTTTTTCTACGCTTCAATTATACCTGCGTAAAAACTTGACTGTAGATTTCTAAATGAAACTATTGTTGGGAATATTTTTGCAATTTGTGACGTTTCAACATGGTGTCTCAGATCAGCTGGGTGTTGTGCAGTGTTGTGTAGATGCATGAGTGTATGCTTGCAATGCTCGTCTTCATAAAATTTTCTAAGGCCATCGTCTATTGCCGTGTACACGTAAGTGCTTTGTTACTACGGATAAATATCATAATAATATGTGATGTGATGTGATTGTGATATTATTCACCATTGTTGTTGTTTTTTTTTAAATTTAAATAAAATAAACGTGCAATCATGCTATCATGCTCAATAAGATAGCTGATTGAAATTTTATTAATTTTTAAAAATATATTTTTTTGATAGAAGAAAAAACATCTTATTTATTAATACATATTTTAAGATGAGGAATAATAAGTTTCAATTTGAATTTCGACTATGACGCGTTAAATAGAACGATAACCATACGAGAAAATACGGCCAAGTAAAAAATCAAATCAAGCTGTACGTTTAAATTTTTATTAAAAGCTTTTGATATGGTGTGAGATTCTGAATAATACCTTATCATGTTATGATAATATTACAATTTTAAATTTTTTAATTTGTTCTAAAGGTTTTAAGTTGTGTGCAAATGATACCGTTGTAGCCATTTTCATGCTTACTCGAGTTTCGTAATCACTATCAACTCCATATTTGAATTCAACAAGTAACTTAGTCTCGTGCATTTTATAATATTTTTTAATAATGTCGATAATTTAACAATACTATATCACAGAAAATAAATATTTACTTTCTTTATTTTGTATTTATTGCAACACATGTTTCTTATAAATCTAAAAAATTTGATTTTTTTTTTTAAATCTATTAAATATTTTCTACGCCTCGTCATGATATATCAATCGTTTTAAAAATTTAATCATGTAATAATAATTATTGATTTACAACAATGATATAAAAAAACTATGACAATAGATACGTTATAGTATAAATACATTTATCCCAGTGATGATGATACAATAAAAATTTCAGAACCATTTTCTGTTTATTACTGCTTTAAATAAAATAATTACAACAATTACATCAATATCACCTATTATTATCATCACAAAAATTTACTCATTGTTGTGTTTTCTTATTAGTTTATAATCTTGTTTGATTTAAATTAATTGTTTCCTTGCAGTTGCGAATGCTCCAAATTGTTACCCACCATTTTGTCGCCTCATTAAAAGGATAAACAAATGGCGCAATTGGTCCGCTGGGTTTGAGATTATTATACGAATAAACTTGCAACGTCAAAAAAAAAAAAAAAAAAAAAAACACACATTAATTTGCCAATTTTTTGTTACGTTATTATAGTTCTTCATGAAGAGTATTTACAAAAAAAAGTATGTTACTATCGGTTACCATAAAATTGATAAAACAATCAGTTTTATAACTTTAAGAAAGTTAGTATAGTCGAGTTGTTAAGCACTGTCGAACCAGTTTGTCGTTGCTTGGCAACATCATACTCATTTATGGCCGCCAAAGTGAACACTATCAATAACTATGACACTTTTCTTTAATCCGTGGTTTCAATATTTATTTATTAATTATATTATGTGATTGTTATTGAAAAAAAATCCTAACAATTATTACCAATCTTTGGTATAATAACAATTAATTTTAAAAATAAAATGAATAACAATTAATTTTTCAATATTTATTATTGTTTTAGGAATCAGTTTAAAATTAATTTTTAAAGTTTTTGGACTTTGTTAGTTTTTATGAGAGGACTTACAATTTTACTTGTGTAAATTTTATTTTTCAAAAGGAGCAAATTAAATTTCACTTAAAATTATTGAAGATGCAAAATTAAAATTGCTATATACGCTGTTGCCATAGCAACGTGGGCATACTAACTTAGTTATACTCTTCGTAGAGGAAAACCGAAAAAAAAGAAAAAGATAAGTTAAATAGAGAAGAATATTAGTGGTCCTTGCAGCGCCACAACGCGTTTTACTGTGGCTATTTCTGACGACACGTCTACGACGTTGTCGACGGTTTCTTTTTCTCACGGGCACATCATGTTTTATATTTAGATAGGAACATAACTGAAATTAGATGCCTGTATCAAGAACGAAGAGATAATCGCCAGCCGATGAAATTCGAGGTGGCAACTTCCTTTTTCCTATCCTGTCCAAATATTTAAATTAATTCATTTACTTTTGTGTAGCACATTTAATCACATCTCATTATTTATTCATCCATAAATAATTATTTATAAATTAATTTTGTTATTTAATAATAATAAATTTTTTTTAATGATTTTAGTGATCGGCAAACTTATTGTTTACAAGGATTTAAAAAAATAATAAACTCCGTAAAAAAATGGCACCGGACAGACCCGATGCATCGGGCTTAGTGGCTACATGTGGTTTAACCGTTACACGAGTCTTCAATATTGGTGATTCAGTAGTGACACTCAAAAAAGCAGATAATACTAGTGCATTCGCTGACAAAAGCAATATCGCTACAGTTGATGTAGCTTCATCAGATGTTATCAGCAATCCTACAGTTGTCAAACATTTTAACGATTTGGGAAACCCATTGATAACTAAACTAAATCAGTCTGACGATGATCTTACATCATTGACGTGGCTTCATCAACAGAATCTTCTTAAAGGTCTTGAAATTTCAAGCCCTACCAAAAATATCAAAGATGAAAATATTTTTATTAATAACAACAATAATAATGATAATAAGATTAATAATAACAATAATAATAATACGAATAATAATAATATTAATAATAATAATGTATGCGAAGATAGTACAGAACTTTCAGAAAATACCAACTCAATTTCAAGTCTTGACGATAATTATTTTCCAGGTAAAAAAAAAAGTTTACAATAATTATTAGAATTATAAACTGTAGAAATTAAAATAATTAAAATTTCAGAAAATAATGGTAAAATAAGTTCACCTGGAGCAGGGAAACTATGCTTGAGTTATCAAAACTCTGATCAGACTCACGAAAAATCCGAGCCATTCCATCAGGATACCGGAAAAAACTCTTACAACGGCATGCAACAAAGTAATCAAGTGAAGATATCATTGAACAACAATAATTTGCCTGTTTCGAATCGTAACAAGCATCCTACTCATATTCCTTATGATCCTCATTTGCATAGAAATAGTAAACCACCGTATTCTTTTTCTTGCCTTATATTTATGGCTATTGAAGACAGTCCGATGAAGGCATTACCAGTTAAAGAAGTTTACGCTTGGATACTTGATCATTTTCCCTATTTTAGAAATGCACCAACTGGTTGGAAAAACTCGGTCAGGCATAATCTCAGTTTGAACAAGTGTTTTCGGAAAGTTGAAAAAGCACCAGTATGTAAACTATATTTATTACGTTTTTATTTAATCAGCTTTTAAATATTTTATTTATCATTAAAATCTATAGAATCTAGGAAAGGGTTCATTGTGGATGGTAGATGACCAGTATCGTCCAAATTTAATTCAAGCGTTATCACGAGCACCTTTTCCTCCGCCAACTGGACAAAATCTTTCTTCGCCAGACAAGAATATGAAAAAAAATACCAATACACGACTTCCTGATCCTGTATTGTTCCCTTACTTATCTAAGAAGCTTGCATCAAGTAATATAATTGACAATTCAGAACTTGAATTTGACAGTGACGTTGATGCTGCTGCAGCTGCTATGCTTTCTTTTAAACACGGACCTATTATTCTTAATCACAATAAAGGTAGTACTACAGTAATATCGATTGAGAATTAATTATCAGTCTTTTTTTGATTGAAAATATTTAATTATGCTTTTTATTTTTTCAGAGCGGAAACGAAAATCAAATATTGAGCCAGAAAAATTGATACCTATAATTACGCGGAGTTCCAGTGAAGATCATACATACAGCTGTATAACCTCTTTAAAATCTGACAGGTAAAACTTTATTAAATTATTAAATTAAATTAAATTTTATATAAAATGAAATAAATTTGATATTCATTCCAATTTCATCAATAAATTATATGTGTATAGAAAAAATTATTTAAAAATAGACATATGAAGATTTTAGCAAACCTTTCACAACTATTATTTTCACACAAAAGATAATCACATACTAAATACCGACGGGAAACTTTTTTACTTTTCTTCCTTAGTGTGCAATATATTACTTTCCGTTTTTATAAGTTATTAAAAAGGAGTTTGTTTTTTTGTAAATATTTCCTATTTAATAATAATCATAATTATAATAATATATTTATTTAGCTAAGTAGCTATTTTTGTTTTACAATTAGTTCTATACAATTTATTAAAACAGTTTATTTTCATCATTCGCACCTCGTATGATATCTATAATTTATTTACATTTTATCATTTAATTTCTCGAAGTTCAATTCATTTACAGACAGTAAAAATGTAAATTTATTTACAGTAAGGCGTCGAACAGCTCAATTTTAGATAATACAAGACCTAGTGTCAATGATGTGGATGAACAACGTAAAATAGCTGAAGGAGCTGATGCTCTACTCAATCTTGCCGGAGCCGCTTTCATTAATAATAGTGCTCAAGAGATACCTATCAACACCGTCAGTACATCTGTAATTAATCATACCATAAAGTTGCCATTGATACAGGTATCTTCGTCTAAATCAAAGCGGCGCATCACCTCGAGCGATTACTCTAGTCTACCTGACAAACGACGTAAGCGCTGGCGCGAGTGGGGTGGAAGCAACAGGTATCCTAAACAAGTTCGGGGTTAGTGATAAGTGTTTGTTCATACTTTTTTTCTTCCGTGTAAAAAATAATTGTTTTTTAACGCGGAACGAAAGTTAACAATTAGCTGTACGTCAACTCCATGCAGTGGCCAAAGTTATATTTTCAAGAAAAAAAATTCTAAGAGATAGTTGATGAATAGTGAAGGAAATAATGGAAATTCATTTTGTTTTCTATTACAATTTAATAGAGATTTATAATATTTATTATTATTGGTGCAAGTAAATCTCTATTTGACATGGTAAGTGTTTTAGAAAAAAAAAAAAAAAAGCACTGAAATATGAGCAATAATAGGAAAATTATATAATAATAATTAAGAAGAGAAATACATAAAAATATAAAGTAGAATCATTCACGAATCAAAGATAATTTTAAGTTATTCATTCAATCGAAAAAGAAATGAATATTGAGAATTAGGAAAAAGAAAACTTTTAAAAAATATGAAAAAATTATGCATATTGTTAGAAAATTTAACAATTAACAGATTATATATAATTATACAAATATACATTAGAGTTCTTCATTATAGGGCAATATTTTTTTTTTTTTAAGTTCTCGTTGAGCAAACATAACTTTTATAGCTCAATAGCTTGACGTAAAAAAATAATTTCTAAATAACATTTTTATAAAATTAATTTATTAAGCAAAAAAATAAATTTACAATCAATTACCAAAAAAATGGTAACTCTCAAGTATACATTCGGTAAAAATCCGATTTTTAATTTTTTAATTGTACAAAGTAATAAAAATATTTACTTCAACTACTCAATGAAATAGTGAGTAATTACACTACAAATCAAAACGAATGTCGCGAAATATTCGTTGCGTAAATGCTAAAGTTTGTTTCATGTATAGAATTTATTATCTAATTATCATTTGAAAAAAAAAAAATATTGTTCTGAAATGAAGTACCCTAATATAAACATATGGATAAAGAAATTAATATATTTGAATTATGAAGATAATGATATAAAAATTAGCGGTACATTAATATAAGAAAAAGTAATTAGATAAAAAATGTATTTTGCTGTACATACCACTGATATACGTTCGGGTAACATTCTAATTAGAAAATAAAAAATATAAATTATTTAAAATTTAGAAAAAAAATAACAAAAGTAGAGGTTATCATCATCAACGATACCAAAATAGAATTACAAATCATTGAAGAAAAAAAATTATTATAGTTCATCTTTTTTTACATTAATGATAAGTATATACATTTGGGGAATAATTGAAACTAGACAATATACTTTATGAAATCGATCTTCATTTTTATAAAGCTTGCTTTTATTTTGTTTTCAGTTCTTTCATTATTTTGATGTGTTCACAATAACAATCATTAAAGAATCTTAATCATATTTTTAACATATGTTAATTTTATCACAATACTAAGACCGATAATTTGTATGCAACAAGTAATAGACGTTCTTTTGACGGCAATACAATTCAAGACTAATAATTATTCATTTTTTAAGTTTTATTGTTCTGAAAAATATTGTATGAAGGTTATAATTTGATGATTTTTTTAATTTTGTTTGTTATAGTGCATCTGTATATCTTTTTTTCAATTGGCCAGAATAGTTATTATACACCTTGGAAAGTAAATAACAAAGTCTCAGATCCCGTGTGATTATATGTGATCTGAGATATTTATTACTTAAACTGCTCTAGGTATGTAATATACTAATTGTTTCAACTAAATGAAATAAAGATATAATTTTAGATCATAGTGTTTTTTTCGGTCAATAAATACTAGACAATATACTTAAGATATCCGATAATGATCAAGTTATTTTAATAATTTCTGTTATTGTCATTTATTTATTTTTTTTCGTTTGTTAAAACAAAATATATATATATATATATATATATATATATATATATATATATATATATATATATATATATATAAAATAGCTGCTTCTTATTATTATATATACTGTACAAAAAAACAAAGTAAGAAATGAAAAGTGTAAAAAAGTGAAGAAAAAATATATTTTTACAGGGCTTTACTCGTGTGATATGATAAAAGCTCTTCCTAACGAGTTCGCTGATGTACAGTTTACTTAATATAAAGAGAAAATTAGAAAAAAATATAGACTAAAAACTATTATTTAGGTGTCATAGATTTTATAAATATTAAAAATCATGTTAGCTACATACATATAAATGTATATTGATATATTATGTCTCAGATTTAAGACGTTTATGTAAATGTTTTTATTAGTTTTTTTTTTTTTTCATAATTAAATATTAATGCATAATTTTTATTCTACAGAATATTAAGAGCTCTATCTCATCACAATTTTAAAATATATTATTTTATGTAGTAAAATATTAATATGACTTGAACAATTTGATAAATTTAATGATAATTTTACTTTTTACAATTTAAATTTTATTTGTTAAAAAACAAAAGTCGATAGAAATAGATCTTTCATGTAATTTATAACTGCGATATTAATATTTGTAAAGAAATATTATGATTTTTATTTAAGTTTATTTTATTTGAATTATGATAGTATCTAATTAAATTATATTTGAACTTTTATGATTTCATCATTGAAGCAAAAAAAATCTTTTTTTTTTTTTTTAAATTTCAAAATTGTCATTTCGATTAATTATTTTCTATGCAAGTATCAATTTTGCAGTCATTTACTATTAACAGCAATAGATAAAGAAACGAAATACGAAAAAATTTTAATAATAAAGTAAATTTTATGTATGACACTATTTTATCGAATCAAATAATTTATAATTAATAATATTTTATTTGTTTTAAGTATCATGAACGAATTATTAAAATTCAGTTTCAAATTTTTTTACATTTATCGCGTTGTTCTTGTTGTTGTTATTGTTGTTGTTTATAATTATAATTATATATTATGTTTTTTTATGAGACTCATTAATGAAAAATAAAAAATACGCAACAATGAAATTGATTAAGTAATGAATTAAATCATCAGTCAATGTGACAAATTATAGCAACAACCATAATATATATAGACATAAATTACATAATACTTCTGGCTTCAACACTACTTTTGATTTTCTACGAGTGAAGGTCGGATCTTCCATGTAGTTTATTCTAAACTAATTAAATAAGATAGCTTAATCATACAATTGTTATTATCTATGATAAGTTGTTTAACGTTAAATTAGATAGTAGTTTAAGACTAATAGTTGAATTGAAGGAAAATATTTAATATGAAAAATTAAATAAAGTTAGTCATGTAAAAAAATAATATTGAAAAATTAAATAAATCACATGGTTAGTAAGCAATACACCAGTAACACCTGATATCGAATGAAATACTCTAGTCGGCTGAGTTATTTTATGAATCGAAATTTGAACGTTATTATCAGAGAACAATAACACGTAATAATTATTAATATTTTAGAAAAAGGAATACGAACATAATTGAGAGCATAAAAGTATATATATGTATATATATATACCTAGCAACGGACAATCAAAATGCCACATCGTGTTTCATTTGTTTCAATTGCGTTATATTGTGCCAAATGATATGCAAGTATAAATTTGAAAAAAAAACCATCAAAAATTTTTAGTAAATTTTTTTCATTTTTGAAACTGTTAAAGTTGTTTAATTAAATTAATATCTTTAGAGATAAAGTTTTAGTAGGTATATTTGGATTTTTGAAAATTTGAAATTTTATTTTATAGAAAAAAAAAAAAAATTCAAAAAAATTCCCCACATTGTCAATTTTATGCTAAAAATTTTTTAATATTAAAAAAACACCATAAATGTACATACTATAACAATTAAAAAACTTTATAATTTGAATGAGTTTAGCATATGTGTAAAAAAATAAAATCAATTTATCATATTATTAATTTATACCGTAATATAAATTATTGTTTTATTCTATACTTTAAGCAAATATAAATATATACATATGGTAAAGGGGAGGTAAATCGAATACTAGGACAAAAAAAATTATTTACGAACAATTTAAAACGTCCAAAAATTTATAAATACTTTTTTTCCCTTTAAAAGTGTCAAAGATAATAATTCCTACATGATTTAATGTTGTAATCAGAATACCTGTTAAATTATATGAGAATTCTTTGATTTTTTTTTAATTATAAACAAAAAAGAAATAATTTAAAATAGTGAAGATCAACAAAGTGCATTTTATGTAGCAACTTCGAATAGCCTCCTTTTTTCTCTGTAGAAATAAATTATAAATATGTATGTATACATAGATCTATATTAATGTTTATATTTATAATTATATTCATATATGTTTTGTTGACATATTACATAAACACTATTGTCTAATTACGTTAAAGAAAACAAACTGTAAAATATTTGTTAAGTTTTTGGCCTTATTAATTTAGCTTGTAATTTAAAAAAACGTTAAACTATAAAGTATAACCAATGTTTATTTATTTTTTATATTTATTACATACAAATCCTTAATTTTAGAGTTTAATTTTTCATCACCAATCTTCTTATCTTGTTTATAATTTGTAGAAAAAATTGACGTGATGATGTACACATCTTCCAAAAATTATCACAGTCAGATTCGACTGTATTATAACAAGATTGAAATTTTATCGATTTATAACGAATGTTGTTGATAAATTTTGTGTTAGTTAGTACAATCAATTCGGGTATTACCGCTTAAAGTATAATCAAAATTTTACTCCTTAAATTCATATACTTACATTTTTAAATATTATTGAATTTTAGAATGTTTATAAATTATGACACTGAAGTTGGCAGACATTAAAAATGATTTTAAAATTTTATAATAATGCAATTATTATAAAAAAAATTTAATTAAAAAATTCTACATGTGAAAATTGATTAAAAATTACAAGTGAAAATTTTTAGAAGCATTTGTTTATTGTAATTGATTTGTTATTAAATGACATTAATGACATTAAAGTTAGTAGTCACTAGAGAATTTTTAAATTTTATTTAACAAAAAAATTAGTTCCAAAAAATTATTTTAAAAAAATTGCATTTTTAATTTTTTGAAATTTCTAAATGTCAATTTTTTTATGACACTGAAGTTGACAGATATTAAAAATTTTTTTTAGAATTTTATAGCAATTAAATTATTATAAAAAAAATTAAATTAAAAAATTCCACATGTGAAAATTAATAAAAATCACAAGTGAAAATTTTTAGAAGCATTTTTTTATTATAATTAATTGATTAAAAAAAAAATTTTAAATTAACAGCTGGCGGCTAATTTCAGTGTCATATTTTTTTTGCCATAATTTTTTGTTAGAAAAAATTCTAAAAATTATGAAATATCTGCTAAATTTATTTTCATTGTTATTAAAATTTTTTAAATTGACAGCTGACAGCTAACTTCAACATTATCATAAATTACGTGTATAAAGATAAAAGTTTTTCCAGTTATATTTAAAATTAGATTTTTTGATTTGAGATTTTTAGAAATTTTTTCGCCAGTTTTTCTTTCTTCAGTATTTCACTTAATTCAAATATTTATAAATCAATTGAGTTACTTCAATATTATCAGTCGGTTTGTCAAAAAAAAAAAAATATATATATATATATATATATATATATATATATATATATATATATACACAAAGTAATCTAGTAATTTCATTAAAATGTTTGTAAATTAATAATTTTTATTCAAAAGTTCAAATCACATAACTTTAGTTTTAATTTTCACAAATGAATGTTTAATGTTATGAGAGATAAATAATTTTAATTGTTATTTAAAACATAAAGTAAGTATAAATAATCTGTTAATGCCAACTAGTACTTTCTGACGAAAAAAATGTACTAAAAATTAACATAAATTATTAAAGTCCAACAAGGACCACATGATATTTTTATGTGTGGGTGTAAGCGTGAAACTAGGTGGCGTTGCATTTAAAATATTAAAGAACACCATAAAAGTAAAACACCCGCGAGAAAATAAAGGCAGCACACCACTCAGAGAGACTTTGAGTCAGACTAGTCAGAAATTTAACTTAGTCTTCAGTGGCGTGCCTTCGAAACCTGTCGGTCTGCATTCCAACGATGTGTTGGACGCCAAGACGCCAAGAAGCATCGTCGCGAAATACAAGTGAGTAGAGTGTGTCTCGTTCGGCAACACCGCGTTGACCGTAAGCCACGGAATTCGAGTATAAAAAAAAAATAATAAAATAAAAGTTGAATCAGAAAACTCGAAGAAAGAGGTGGAACTAAGAAAATGGAGTAAGTTTGTGATATTATTTACAATTTTCTGTGACTTTTTGTGAAAAATTTCAACGATACAATACAATAAGATAAACAGAGGCAGCATTTACAAGACAATCACAAATGGGTAAATAACAAATCCATTATTTATGTATTGCTTCTTTCCATTATGATTTTTAATATGAGTTTTTAAAATTTTTTTTTTTTAATTTTATTTTATACACTAATAGATAAATTGTACAAAGCGATTTTAAAACACTAAAACAACAGTTCTTAATCTTTACCTTCTGAAAGGACTCGAAGAAAAAAAATTTTATGGATGAATATGTTGTATGAATCTCACAGTAAACCTTATTTTTAAAAAAATTTTTTTTTAATATCTAATCTTTTCAATATTTTAGAAAGAATTGACGTTTAAAAAAATCTCGACAATTTTATTGGTTGACAAACTTATGTGATCCGATTCTATTATAAGTGGCGGAAAAGTATATTAATGAAGAAACTTCCTTGAACCTCGTGGGAATCGAGAAGATGTAGATAAAAGAACAACGGGAGCTCATCGATTGTTACGGTCGATGATGACAAAAGAGAAAAAAAAGTTTTGCTGTATATTGAGTATCCAGTAACACACATGGCATAACTCAAGTGTACTTCCTTTGATTTAAAAGCTGACAATATAATTTACTTTCGTTTTTTTTTTTTTTTTTTTTTTTTTTAATCTAACATGAGTGAAAATACGAAATTTTGTTCATTACTTTTTTAACGTATTATAACAATTTTAATTTATATAAAATTGTTATCTTTGTATTTTCGCTCAATGATAAAGATTCCACACCAAAAAGATAAATAAGGTAAATACAAATATTCTGAAACGTCTTCAAGTTAAGGCAAAAAATCACTTATAAGTTTATTTGTATTATTTCATTGAAACAGGAAAAAAAACAAGTCTTATATAGTTGATTTTTATGAAGTTATTGTTTTCATTGCAAAATATCATTATATTAACAAAAAATTAAAGGCCTAAAATTTGTTAATAATGAAAAAGAAATCATTTTGAAAAATGTAACTTGTTAATCTTACGATGCATTTTAAATTGAATTACTTCTCAACGAAAATTTATCATTTTAACAAGATTTGCGTTTGATGTAAAAATTATCAGCTTCATTAATTGATCAATTTGTTAAAAGCAATAACTTGAACTAAGTACTCAAAACATGATTATTTTTAATATTATTTTAATTTTTTTATATTTCTAAACAAAATCAGAGTTAATTAATTTTTTTAATCGATTTTTTATCCTATTTATTTAAAATCAGTCAATTTTTGTATAAAATACTGCAAGATTCTGAAATTTGAATTTCATAAAATTAAAACAAAAATGAAATAATATTTTTTTATTTTATAAGGAAGACAAGAAACAATCCAATAAGTTGCTTTTTATTTACTATGCATATTGAGAAAATATTTTCGTTCGATAAATCGTTCCTTCAATTAATTAATTGCCTAGTATCTATGTTGACAAGTTTATGTACTTCATTTAATTTTTTTTATTCAATTTAATCCGACAAGACACTAAGTATAAACTTGTTAGATTCATTTGAATTATAAAAGGAAAAAGTATAACTGTGAGTGATTGAAAAATGAAATTTTAAAAAAGTTCTAAGAATGAAACAACCTACACTCAATGATATTGCCCAATTAGTAAACATTTTTCTTGCAGTTAGTCTCTTTCTTTCATCATCATCATGCTTAGTCTTTTTGTTTGGCTTTCTCTCGATACGAGATTATGCACCATCTCAGTAATCAACATGAGCGACCATGTGGGTGTAAAACCGTTCATGTGGAAAGCGTTACTCTATTCTTAACCAAATAAGGAAATAAGATTCTAATTGTATATATTTGATCCCTTAAATCGATTTTATTGAGGACATTCAAAAATTTTAATTGTTGTTATAAAAAAAAAATGTTTGCAATAATTTTTTTTTTTTTTCAAGAAGTGTCTGCTAAATTGCAAACAACTTATTCGATTACGCATGACTATGTTCGGAGCGTAAGTGTTCTATATATACCCACGTGAGCTCAAAGCAAAAGTAAATAAAGAAGGGTATTAAATAAGAAAGAATAACAAAATAGGTAGTTTCTAAACTTAAATTTCCTTGATGGCACGTTGACACATATTCACATAATATAAAACAATTAAATTTTATTAACATTTTTATATACGACAAATTTAATTTAAAAAAATTTTTTTAGAACATATCAAGATGGGAAAATTAACATTCGAAGTTATCGGTATTTTCACAATGTTTCTACTATCCTTGGATTTCAATGTATCCGGTAAATAATTAAAATTCACAATATTGATAAAAAAAAAAAAAAAAAAAAATAATAATTTTTTAATTAATTTATTTTCATGTAGCTCATCGACAAGAATCTGGAATATGGTTTACTCGGCACCCTCAGCCTTTAGAAGCTCCTCTCTATGACGAAGTAGACTTTGAATGCAGTTTAAACTTAGAAGCTGAAAAATTTGCTTGGCGTCATCGTGCGCTGAATTCCAAACATTGGGGTCCTCTTATACAAATGCCTAATAGCAGAGGTAACACTTCAAAACTTGTCGTAAACTTTGATAATGAATCTCAAGCTGGAGATTACAGATGTATTGCTTTTTACGGTGAGCATAAAAAATTGTAATTAATAAATTTTTTAATTTACGATGAAAAAATTGATAATTAGGGATTTTATTTTAGCCACAAGAGGTCTTGCATCTGACCCAGGCAGGTTGAAACTTGCTAAGATTGATAAATTTACTGACAAGGATGATATTGAAATACGGGTTCCAGTTGGAAACAATGTTCCAATAACATGTCCGGTACCATTTTCGTCGCCGGAACCGATTGTTCAGTTTTATAAAAATAAAATGTTACTAAAAAATGTGAATCTTATCAATGATAAAACTATGATTATTGAAAATGCTCAGCTTTCAGATTCCGGAAATTATGATTGTACTGCTGACAATTATATTGTTACAGAATACCACCGAAGCAATTATCAAACAAAATTACAAGTTTACACAGAAAAAAAGAATATTAATCCGTTCTTTATTAAACAACCACAAACAGAATATAAAGTGTTAAAAAATAGTAATGTAATTTTAGAATGTTTTGGTGCGGGTTATCCCGTACCAAAATTATCATGGTCAAGACTCGCAGGGTCTTTACCTCAGTCTTCTGAATACAAACCTTCAGGATTAAGTATTACAAATGTGCAACCTTCAGATAGAGGAGAGTATCATTGCGTTTGGGCAAATGATAATTATAATATAAAAACTTCGATAATTTTAGAAGTTGTTGAACCTCCAAGAGTTGTTAAAGGACCTAAAGCGTCAACATTCTCTGAAGGTGGTGATCTCGAGTTATTTTGCAATGTGACTGGTATACCTGAACCGACAATTGAGTGGTTAATTAATGGCGAAACACTTGAACCAAGTTCCACAGTAGAAATTAGAGGTTCCAAACTAATTATAGATCCAGTAGAAAAAATACATGCAGGAATTTATCAATGCGTAGCTAGTAATGAATACGGCTCTCATTCAGGATACAATCTTTCAAAAGTAAATGCTAAACAGCTCATGAGTGGTGGTAGCATGAATCCACATCAAGGATCACACGGAGCTTCGGGTAATCCTCATAAACACAATAAAGGTGGTAACAAAAAGAAAAACAAAGAAAATCATCATCAAGAAACTGAACTAGTTCCGCCAAACCCACCAGAAGTCACACGTCTCTCAGATGTTTCCGTAATGGTCCGGTGGACTGTACCTGAAGAAACCGGTCTTCCTATTCAATTCTTTAAGGTTCAATATCTAGAACTTAGACCGAAAGCAAATAACAAGCAATTCAAGTGGAACACTGCTAATATGGAAATTCCAAATCATATTAGATCATTTGAAGTGACAGACTTAGTACCAGAACGTACCTATCGATTTAGAATTGCTGCTGTATATTCTAATAATGATAATCAACTTAGTCAGAATTCAGAACGATTTTGTTTAAATCGCATGTCAGGTTCCGAAACAAATAAAATGCCCATTCCATTATTAACAAATACAGAAGCACTTGGACCAAACCGTGTACTTCTAATTTGGCAAAATCCTGAAAAAACAGTTGATATCGATGGGTTTTATGTTTATCATCGTGCTTCAACATCAGCTGGAGATTATATTAAAACTACTGTCGAAGGAAAAAATTCAACTAATATTACGATTTCTCATCTACAATCAGACACAAATTACGAATTTAAAATACAAAGTTTTTCTGTTAACGCTGCTTCCGAATTTTCAAAAATAATTCGTCAAAAAACATTAAAAGCAGCTACCGAACAAACTCCAATACAACAAATTTTACCCGATGGTGGACCGCAAAGTACTAGAAACAGACATAATGGTACTTTGTATGCAATTATCGGCGGTACATTAGGAGGAGTTATTCTTTTGGGTGCCTTAAGTGCAATCGTAGTAATTTACAAAAAAAGTCGAATCAAACAAAATCGTGAATCTTCACAAAATGAAGGTAAAACTTAATATTTTACTTTATTATTTACGACTGGTTTGTAAACTTACTTATTATATTACTCTCACAGGTAAATCTATAGCGAATGGTTTAGTTATGAACGGTAGTGTGACAGATTCTAAGATAAACATCACATCGAATCCTCTTGCTGTTCTTGACACCTCGGATAGTACAATTCAACCGAAGGTTCGTAATTCAATCTCAGTGATACTGAGATCTTGCGAAGACGGGAGTCAAGGATCACGACAATTACACTGATTATATTACCAACTATTATGAAGTTTATTTTAAATTCAACAAAACAAAGAAAAAAAAATTTTTTTAAATTACATTTACAAATCAAGATCCTTTACTCGACGTCTAATTTTAAATGCCTATAGCACAAGCTTATCTAAGCATTCTTTCAAACGTTTTAACTTTTCTTTCTTTAATATTCTTTCTCTTTTCTGTTATTACGTTTATTTAATTTCATTTTCAAGAGTAAAAAGTAAATAAATAAACACAACACACGATACATTACTATGCCTACACGCCTCCTCTGCTAGATCTGAAAAACGAAGCGAACGAACAACACACATATTTCTGAATAGAACGGACAACAACTGTCAATGGAAATGACATCATTTACAAATGGCCAGGTCAACAACACTATCAATGGAAACGATGGTTCCCTTACAAGTTCTGCTGGATTCAACGGATCCAAAGCCGATATCACACAATCATCCACGGATTGATCATACTCTATTATCATTCAACTAGGCTTGATTTCAGTAAAATATATCGCGGTATTTTACAAACTTTTTATTTAAGTTTTCTTAAGTCAGTAATTATTATTATTTAATACAAGTAATCTGTGTTAATTGAAAACGGCAGCTTCTTGAAAAAGTTAGGGTGTATTTAAATTTATATATAAAAATGAAATGTTCTTCAAATTGTATATAGTTAAAATGACTTGTTTTTTATGATAAAAGCGACTTTATACAACCGCTTAATATTACAATTAGAACAAAACTACGCGATAGTACATGACATTAATAAAAGTTATGTTTCGCTTTAGTTTTGAGTACAGTATTGAGATTAATTTTGTATATGATTGGAAAAAAAAGGTCACTAACAGCAAATTTAGTGCCTTGTTAGAAGTACCTCTTAAATTCGTATAAAAATAAGTAAAAAAGTTTTAAGTGATAATTTAGTTGTGCCAAGACGACAATCGATATATAATTGCCATTATATTATTATAACTATTAATATTAATTATTATTATTATTACTAATGACATTGGCGTATACTGTATTTTAGAAAAATCGATAAAAAATTTGTAAATATTTATGCAACATAAAATTTATTTTTTAACCATTTTTTTTAATTTATAGGCGAGTCATTCAAAATATTTATTCCAATCAATTGATGTAATTGACAATATTTCAACTTTTAAATTCTAGTAGAAAATTTAAAAGGAAATACGAATAGATGTGTAATATTGAATCTAAACAATTTAATATTTGGTTAAAAAAAAATGCATCAAAGTTTTCTGATGCGAATAAAGTTGTATATAAATTTTAATTTCAAACTGAAAATTCATTATGTATACAGTGTCTGTGCCTTTTGCATCTTGCCTATAAGTAGAGTTATCCTTTATATATATAGTTATTTATATGAATTATGTACTTAAATTTTTTTAATAAAAAGTTTTTATAAAATGAATATGGTGAAAAAACATTTTCATTGAAAAATTAGCTAATCAATACCTTTTTTTTTTTTTTAGACTACAATAACTTTTATCGCAACAAAATACAGTCAAGTTTCGTTATAAGTCCTATTTTTTTTTAATCAGACTCACGTTAACATGAAAGTAACTAATAGTACTCATAACGAGACTCAACTGTTAAATGAATTTTAAAAATAAAGGAATATTTACCAAAAAAAACGTAAATTTTTTTTCTACGATAAAAATTTTGGTATATAAAAAGAAATTTTTTTTATTATTCGAGTAATCATAAATAATTAACAATTTGTTAAAATTTTTAACAATTTAAAAATTTTTTTTTTTTCAGAAGCGAATGAATCCATAAAAAAATAAACTTTTGATAAAGTAATTTTAGTTTGTTTCAAGTTTTTCATGAGGACATTCATAAAAACGGTTGATCGTTAAATTTTAACGTGTTTTATTCATGATATTAAAATTAGCCGACACTCAATGATTTTTCATTTTTTTAACTAATTAAATTAGAATTAGAAAAATATTTTTAGAAAATTGCACATATAATTTTTTTAATTTTCTTCAAGTGAAAATTTTTCTTTTAATGTTTTTAAAATTATTTTTCAATAAAATAAATTATAAAAATTTTTAAAGCAAAAAAAATTATTAAAAAAATGGACTGGTAGAAATTTTAATAAATTAAAAATGCAATTTTTTAAAAATAATTTTTTCGAACAAATTTTTTTGTTAAAGAGAATTAAAAAATTATCAAATGACAGCTAACTTTAATGTCGTTTTTTTTTTTTAATTTTTTTAATGGAGTATTTTATTTATTAGAAAAATTATTAAATATCTGCTAAATTAATTTTCATTATTATCATTTATAATGTAATTTTTTTACTTTTTTTTTTTCCGTGTATTTATGCATAAAATGCGTTTTACGATTTTATTTGTTGTATAAGTGTGAAAGAGATAATTTCGTTTATCCAATAGAAGACGAGAGAAAAAAAAAGTAAACTGTTCTATCAAAAAAGAACACAATTATGATGTAATAATTCTATAATTCTATTGTAACCAGTATGGAGACTGTCAGAGACTATACAGTATAGTCTCCATAATTAAGTAGCTAGGTACTAAGATTATATTATATAGAAACGAAAACACCCGAATAGTATCATTTTGCCGTCCTAACTGTATATAGTTGTACACCCAGTTGGCTGATAAACCCAGCTGACAGTTGTTCTAGTTGATTAATTAAATTTGTAATTTATTAATATTTCTAAAAAGTTACGAACTAATTACTACTGTCGTTGTCATTATTGAAAACGTTTGATGTAAAATTCTAAAGATTAGATTATATTTTTACAGACTCCATTTGAACCATGATAGTTAAACATTGTATAATGTTAATGTGTATCCAAGTGTAAACGTTATATGCGTA
Source organism: Cotesia typhae (assembly GCF_013202065.1). Classification (NCBI taxonomy): domain Eukaryota; kingdom Metazoa; phylum Arthropoda; class Insecta; order Hymenoptera; family Braconidae; genus Cotesia; species Cotesia typhae. Next base: position 127,888 of record NW_027423711.1, read on the forward strand.
ATTAATAAATTTATTGTTCACACTTATGTCAGTATTATAAGTATATTTTTCAGTAATTTTTATGAAATTTTTCTCAAGTATTTGATGAGAGGTTATTTAGGTAGATATGCAATGTCATACATCTATCATGACCAAAGAATAAATTGTCAATCTGAATTGTAATTACTAATTCATTAAATGTATTTATTTTAAATTAGTGATATGATAAAATCATCGATTTAAACATAAAATTGTAAATTTTTTTTTATTTCAGATAAGATAGTGAACTTCCGATGGAGCGTGTTTTGAAAGCTGTTCCAGTGGATTTGAGAGTTAAAATGGAGGCATTGGTGCATGATTTGACATTAGCACTAGAAGAAAGTAGTAATTCATCAAATATTAGACGGCGGTGGGGTTTGAGAAGACGAGCTCGATCTACGGGAAATATTCGTAAGTGTAAGGGCATTTACTTTTCAAACTTGATTATAAGATATTGAAAATCATATGCAAACATTTGGGTTCAATTAAATCGAATTTGTTTAAGTATTTAATTTTTAATGAAAAATATCAAATTTCACTTTTAATGTCATAAATTAAAAAAATTTATGACATTAAATTTAGCTGTAATTTCACAGTTTTTTTAATTTTCTTTAACAAATAAATTATAGCAAAAAAAAATTATTAAAAAAATTGATTTGAGGGAATTTTAATAAATTAAAAATGCAATTTTTTAAATAGTGTGTTACACCCGTGGGGAAGTAAATAAGAAAGCCTCAGATCATATATTTGTATGTGATCTGATACATTTCTTACTTTATTTCCCTAGGGGTGTAATGTACTATTTTCGAACAAATTTTTTTGTTAAAGAAAATAAAAAAATTTTCAAGAGACAACTAACTTTAATGCCATAAAAAATTTTTTGTTAAATATTTAACACTTTTATGTGTAAATTTAACATTTATTGTATAAAATTAACACAAAAAAAGTGTTAAATATTTAACACAAAATTTTTTGATGACATTAAAGTTAGCAACCACTTGATAATTTTTTTAAATTTCTAAATGTCAATTATTTTCTCATTTATTTTTGCCATAATTTATTTGTTAAAAAATTCTAAAAATTGATAAATAACTGCTAAATTAATTCTCATAATTTTTTGACCCACTGACGCAAAATTTTTTACTGTATAATTTTGTGAATAACGTTGTAATATATAACATAATTTGAGACTTTAATAGAGTAAAAAGAATTAGATAATTAGAAAGTAGATGATCACTGAAGTAATAATCCTAAAATAAAATAATTTTAATTTTTCAGCATCATTGAATACTAATAAACACTCAGATGACAGCTCATCTTCTGCTTACGGCTTACGTATTCCGAAAGCTTCATCAGTATCAAAATATCAATCCGATAGTGATGATACTAATAAAACTAAGAGATTTGCTCGATTTTCAAATTTAAACAACATAAGTAACATTGAAAGTGATTCGGTCAATGAAAATTTTGTACCAAAAATCAACACAAAACGGAAAAGAAAATTTAAGCGAATGGCTATTGACTCCGATTCAAATCCATCGACGTCACAAACAGCTATCACATTTTTAGCGCATTCTGTTGGTAAAAAGAAACGTGTTATTCGAAGCAGTTGTGAAAATAGATATGGTACAATTTGGTGCGGAAAACGAAAAAGATCATGTCGTGACAAATCATTTGATTGCGAAATGATTTCACCAAAACCACGTAATCAAAAATCTAAAAATCGTGTTAAAAGCCAAAGTGAAGACGCAATGGACTGTTCAAGAATTTCAAGTTCAAGTATTTCATCGAGTGATTCAGAAGCTGGAATTATTACTAATGATGAGGATAGAGAAGGTGATGATGAGCAATCAGATTGGTTTGGTGAATCTAACTTGTGGGACGATGATTGTACCAATGATGACAAAATACCGACTAATCCAGCTTTCCAATCGATGCTACAAAGAAATTTCGAACATCTAACTGATGAAGCTAAAAGAAATTATCGTCAAAGAATTCAATGGATTCGAGATGGTTTGAGTGGACGGGAAATTCGCGCTGGACGTCGGCACGTTGACAACAAGCCTGGCTATTCCATTATAACTTCTGCCAATGAAAAAGTATCGAGATTTCTTCAAGACCCTTCTCAAAGTGAACTTAAATTACACCCGATGCATCAGCCTGAACGAGAAAAATTACGAAGATTAGCTAATCTTTACAGTCTCAATTTAAAAGGTGACTTGAATTGTCCAGTTTTGTATAAAACTCGACATACAACTCAAGCTATTTGTGTTGATCAAGTTTCTTTTAAAAGATTTTCTGATTACAAAAGACTGAGAAGAACCCCACCACATTCACCAAATTTCGATTTAAAAAATTCAAATGATCATATTCAGGAACCGTCAACTACTGATCCAACTTCTTCAATTTTGCCGTTGCGAAATCCAATGCAGATTCTTCCAGAACCAACAAATTCATTGGGGCCATATGACTCATAATTAGAACTATTAGATTTTATTATTCATGGATAAAAATGTAAATTGTTTTTTAACTAATTCTCATTCATGATTCATTTTAATTTATTTATTTAAAAAAGAATTTTATCACATTGTTAAGTACAATTGCCAGAAATTAAGAAATTACTTCATATAAAAATTTAGACTAGTTACATAATATCTAACAGTCTTTAAGTCAAATTTTTATATTACATTTTTTAACATCTGAGTTTTTAGTTAAATAGAAAGCTATCTAATCTCTGTTCACAATTTTATGTTAGTTATTGAAAAAAAAAAAGCATGTAGTTTGAAATAATAATTCTAACAATGGAATCACTAGTTGAATAAATTAAATGAATATAAACTATTCAATAAAAAAATTATATAATGACCATAGAACTGTTTGTTTTTAAATTTATTGAATTTATAAGCTGTCTCATTGATTTCAATAGGTCTTTTTTTTTTTTTTTTTAATAATGATGGATTTTATATTAACAATTATATCAAGAATTAAACAGTTTATTAGTATTTATTACTGGCTTTTAAATGCAAATTAACATTTGTCTTATAACAAAGCTTATAGAATAAAATATTTTTATACTCATGTACAAGTTTTCCAGTTAATAAGTTAGTAAATTACATATAACAAATCCTTTAATAATATTTATTCAATAAACCTAATTATACATGAACAATATTTAATAAATAACATTCACCCCAACTTTTTCATATTTGCTGCTAGATTTTCATTCATAACCATTTGGTACTCTTGGAACCGTTGAGACACACGTTGATTCATTTTTAAATATTTTTCCATACAATTTACAGCACATTTTTCTTCTTTAGTTTTAAGACCTCTCGAAGTAAAATCCGATATACAATCAATGAAACAGACCTCTGATAATTTATTGTACGACGTAAGAAAATCTCTAAACTTGAAGGTAAGAAAAAAAATTATTTGTAAAACGAATCACACATGTAAAGTAATAAGTCGTTTAGCTTTAATACTTACAGATTTAATTGCTTCAACTTCAGCTTCAGCGGAGGCTCCAACCATTGTCATTGTTACTATTTAATTTTTTAAATAAGTATACTTTGATATCGCAATAACAGTTAATATCAATTTCAGAATAATTGTGGGTTATGTATTGAATGTTTTCGAATAGGCTGAAATAGGTTATGTTATAACTTGTAAGTTTAGATATGGAAGTTAGAGGTAACTCTACTCTCCATAGTACAGATAGTGCATGGCATGAATGAATTATAATAATACTGAAGTTAGCAGTCAACTGTTAATTTTAAATGGCATTAAAGTTAGCAGTCACTTGATAATTTTGTAATTTTATTTAACAAATTAATCTTTTTTGAAAAACTATTTTTAAAAAATTGCATTTATCATTTTTTTAAATTTCAATTTTTTTTTCTCATTGATATTTGCCATAATTTATTTATTAAAAAATTTTTAAAATTAATAAATACCTGCTAAATTAAATGACATTAATTTTAAAAATTTTTTTAATAAATCAATCACAATAAAAAAATGCTTTTAAAAATGTTTACTTGTAATTTTTATCAATTTTTACACGTGAAACTTTTTTATTTAATTTTTTTTATAATAATTCAATTCCTATAAATATCTAAAAAATTTTTATATCTGTCAACTTCAGTGTCATGAAGCGGCTTTGTGTTTGTCGCGAGCTTTGTAACTTTACTTTATAGGTAAAACGTAAAGCTTAATATCCTTTAAATTAAAATAAATGAAATAAAAATAATAAAAATAAGTGTGAAGTTAACTAAATATCGAATTATCGTAAAAATATGGTCCCCGATTCCTTATTGGCTAAAAAATCATGGCGCGCGAAGCGCGTAATTTAAATTTCTAGTCATTATTAAAACTTATATCAATTCTTATATTTTAAACATGATTATTTTTTACAAACATAATTTTTTTTGTTTATTTACAAAATTATTTCGGGCTTTTGTGTTATAATTTTTTGTTGTATATAAATAAATCAATTTTAATTATTATTGAAGTTAATTAATAATTATTATTATGAAGTTAAATTAAAATTTAAATATATGTTTACTATTCGCGGTATAACAATACATGTGAACGTTAAAAAATATTTGACAAATTATATCACTAATATGAAAATTCAATTAATTTAGAAGACTCCAGTTGTTGAAGTACAATGTAGTAATTTTTGTATTCTCGTTCGTTGAGCCAAAAGTAAGTAAATATAAAAGATCGCTAAGAGTAAACATTAAACAATTCAAATTAAACATTATTTATTTTTCGAAAATTTCCACTTTTTAAAATCACTCTATTCCAACGTAACAAAATTATATTTGCATAAAGCAATAAAATTTTGTTTATTTTAATCTAAAGTGGTGAAAGTAAATTTTTATAAAAAAAAATGTTACATGATTTGAGCTTGAACATTCTTTTAAATGTTTATCGGGAAATTTAAATACTTAATAATAAAAAATAAACAACTAACGAGTTTTGAAAGAAATATTAATCTTCCATCGTAGCCAATTTAACCAGGAAAGGTATATATGTTAATTTTGGTGTAATAAGTAAATTAGTGGGTTGTAATCAATTAATTTTTCAGTCGGAGCTAAAGTAAAATATTAGTGTATTTTGAATTAACAAAAAATTTGGACAAGCAGAAAAAATCGTTTTAAAAAATGATTTGTTACCAAAGACAAATACCTAATATTTTAGTTTTATAATAATAAAAATAAGTAGGAGTGTATCTGTATTTAATATTTAATATTTAAAATTTAGAAATAAGTTTGAATATTAATGCTTTGTAAAACACATAATTGTGGTACAAATAAAACTCATATCTATCTATCTAATTTTTCGGTCGATTTACGATCTAAAATTCAAAATACTATGAAAATATAAATATCTTTTTATATTTTTGATGAGTTGAAACATCATTCCATTAATCAATTCAAATAATATATAATCAAAATATTGTGAATGCCGATATTGAATTTTGTGTATATTTTAGATATTTTTATTATCTCTTAAAACATTTTAAATTTATTAAAATTCAATTTATCAGAAAAATATATAATGACGTCACCGCTGGAATTTTTGAAAGTTTCTCAGATGCGAAAACTAACCGGTTCAATGTGTACTTTATTTTTTTAAAGGTTTTATGACCTATATTTTTAAAGGTTACACATGAATTACTGTTGCATTGAGAGACTCTCCTTTCTGAATTAAATATATAGAAATTTCATTCTCAAAATTGATTATTCATCTAGAAAACGTTAATAATGTTAATTATCTAACTAACTTGTAAGCTTAGGTGATTCAACTGGTCAACGATGAATTAGTCCTGCTAATTAGTTAACGGCTAAACTGGTTAAGAAGCAACTTCATTTCTTCTTTATTACTAATTAACTGTATACTAAAAATAAACAGTATTTATTACATTATTTGATTTGTAAGCTAACACGGTGATTTAAAGCCTGAATAGTCGAAAAAAATTTTAATTTATCAAGTTTGTATTTTAGAAAATGTTTTAATACTAAATTTTTATTTTTAAAATAAATAACTCATCTGTCGCGTAATTACTCATCTACTTTGATAGAAAATATTAATAGAATCTTTTTGTATCCAACAGTTTCTTGCAACACAAAAAATATTTTATTCTAAGGGAATATTTTTTTTAAGGGAAGAAATTTTTTTTTCTGTGCATATATTATTTGTTGAAGAAATTGAGAAATATTTTACCACACAAAAAATCGATTCACACAAATTGCTTATTTTTTAAAAAAAGATTATTTTAAAGAATTTCTTGTATCTTCAATCAAGCAAAAATTTTTTTGAATCAAGAAAATTTATTTCAACCAAAAAAAATTTTTGATTATTTAATAACTTTTCTTCTTGGATTAAAATGACCTAATTCTTCAAACTCTTCTCAGCTTAAGATGTTTTCTTTTATGTACATAATTGTCTGAGAATATAATGTCCTTAGAAATTAAAAGAATTTTGTTCAATTGAAAAAAAAAAAAAAAAAAAAAAAAACCTTCTATAGCTGCATACTTATCAAAAACAATAAAATAAATTGAAAATTTGAAATTTAAAACTATCTACATTGTTATACGCATTAGAATAAAGATATTTATACTGAATTTCTTAATTTTAGGGACTTGGACTACAGAATCGTTATTTTATTTTAGACCGTCTTAGAGTAGACAGAAGTTAATACTACTAACAGGATACAGCTGTATACGCAAAATTTATAATCATATCATGTACATATAGTTTTTTATTCTTTTTATGAAAGCACAATTGAATAGTTGGAAGAGCTGGCAACACCGCCAATGTCTGCTAGGTTCAAGGGTACAGACAAACAGGAGGTCGGTCTTACGTAGTAAAACTAAGTAAAAGGATGGCGAAGGCAAAGTAAGAAACTATAGTGTCGAAGGGGAGTGGAGTCAAAGGAAGAAGTCGATCAAGATATACTGCATCCGTACCATGGACTGATCTTTCATTCTTGATACCAAAAAGAAACTTGGAAGCCCGACTCGGGCAGATGGTTAATTTTAAAATCTCAAAACCACGTCATATAAATAGCGTGACGTCATAAGTTGACGGCCTACTGCGTTTTATATCCACTGTTGCAACAGATGAGTAACTTCAATTCGCTTTCAAGCGCTGTCTTCTATAACGTTTTTTGCTTTGTTCGTTAGATCCATTATTTATGATTTTTTTAAGGTTTCATTAAGCTAAAAAATTTAGGTTTTTGATAAAATTTCAGTCTCTACATCAAAATATATGGGGCAACATTCCACGCCAAATCGGACGGTTTTCAAAATTTTAATTTTAGACTTTTTTAATTTTTTTATATTTTTAATGCCCATGAAAATACTCATCCTCCTAAATTTTAAGATTTTTTTGATCATCGGTTCAAAAAATATCGAATTTTGAAAAAAACCGCTCTTTTCATGGTTTTTTGTTTATAACTTTAATTGTTAATCCTTTGATTGTGTATAATTGTAAAAAAATACTAAAAAATGATGTTAAAATTAATATACAATGACAAAAACGACAATTAATAATTTTTAACAGGGAAAAAAAAATTTTTCAAATTTTCAAAAATCGAAAAAAAAGTAGCCATGCAGATCCCACGACCGGACCCACCTAAAAAGTTGTGGAATGAATAGTAGTTTGTTGTCACAAATTTTCAGGAAAATTAAAATATGCATGATTTTCATAAAACAACTTCAAGTTTTAAAAGTCGAAAATCACACGGAAAAATTTTTCCAAAAAATTATTTGTATTTTTTTTTCTAAAAGTACATAGAAAAACGAAACTTTTTTATTCTTTGAATTTTGTTATTTGAATCGTTTTTTAAGAAGTTATAAACAAAAAACTATGAAAAGAGCGGTTTTTTTTTTCAAAATTCGTTTGATTTAGCGTGGAATACCCCATATGATTCTACCTAATCAATGCAATGTATCACACTTTTGAAAGACATTTCAAGTGAACAAAATAAGAAATTGCATTAAATCTAAATAGGTTCTATTTCTGAATCTGGGCGAGTTTTTTTTGTTTCATTTAATAGAACAAAAAATTATTAACTTATTTTGTAAGTATTATTTTTTATTTTTCCATTAAGTTTAATATTTAAATGCTTAACAGTGCTGTAATGTTATAGAATCTTCAATTTATCAGAACATCCACGTTGAACACATAAACGGAACATCTGCTCAAACAAACAATGGAATTCAAATAGGTAAAAGTAGAGTAAGTATTTAGATCTTTCTGTCGCAATGTAAAAGACGCATTTTACCCTTAAAATTTTTAAATCTCCTTTCTTTTTGAACTGTTGTATATATTATTACCTTAAAATCTTAGAGAAGTTAAAGTAACATCTGTCCTTTTCTCTTTCTTCATTTTTATTTACAACGTCCTGAGACCGTTTATCCAAAAAGGGCATTATGGCGAAACGAAAAATGACAGCAAACATCTGCTTTACATCACTTCAAATTTATAGAGCAATCATATATTTTTAGAAACTCATGAAATGTATCATTCATAAGAAGATATAAATATTTAATCCATATTGATAATGTTCAATTTTATCAACATGATTTGCGTTAATTATTTAGAAGAAGATAATTTCAAATTTTCTAATTAAATTACAGCTAGTAAACAAATCTATGATTATTTTATTAAAAAAAAAAAAAAAATTAAATTTATTTTTTTTGGAATATTATTTTACCATATAAAGATTTTTCAAGTAAATTTAAAAATAGTTTAAATTATTTAGTTCGTGGTAATCTCCGAGCGCCTCTTTAGCTCAGTGGTAGAGCACTGGTCTCGTAAACCAGGGGTCGTGAGTTCAAACCTCACAGGAGGCAGTTTTCTTTTTTTTTTTTTTTTCTGTTTATAATTATCAATCTCAACTATTTGATACACATAAATTCTACCTATATACAAACATAAAATTTTTCATTGTTAAATAATTTGTTTGTATCAATTATGAAAGTACTAGAGACTTTTAACTTTAAATAGCACTTTTGTTATTATTACTTTTGTTATTGTACATGAAATTCCGTCCCTATTCATAAATGATTATTCGAGCTTCATTGACTAGAGCATATACTACGTTACAGATCGATATTAAATTACTTACTAACGTGTTAAAATAGGGTATTAATTTGTAATCAGTAATCACTAATCTTAAAATAGTTTGTCGAAATTAAAATTGTCCTCATGGTGAAAGAAAAATTTGTGTAAATATTTACTTTGAAAAAAAAAAAAAAATAACTTGATTTGAGAGAAAGAATTTTGAACCAAAAAAATAATTTTGAAGAGAGTAATTGTCTTGAATCAAGTAAAATTTCCTTAAATCAAGAAAAATGTGTTAATTCAAGAATTTTTATACTCAAATCAAAAAGATTGAGTTCTTCAAAATTATATACTTGATTCAAGAACATTTTTTTTCTGTATACTTTAAAATGATTCGATTTGAGAAGTAAAATATTGAAAAATTTTCATTTTCAACAACCACTCTCATTAAAAAAAAGAATTCAAAATGATTTGATTTTTAATCATTTTGAATACTTTAAAATCCTTTTTGATACTATCTCGTAAAGGCATTTAACATGTGAGATCATTTTTAATTCTTTTTTTTAATAAGGGCAGATGATTTTTTTTTTTTTTTTTTTCATATAGAAATAGAAACATACAAATGAATGCCTATTGTAATTATTGAAATGAATTGATTTTGACACTTACGGCAATTAACGAAGCAATATTTCTAAATTTCTTTCCAATGATATCTTTTTTCTAATGAAATTTTATCCCTTAAAATAATCTTAAATAAAGATTACAACAGTTTATTTTCTTCAAGATTCATTGAGAACTTTCTTATAATCTGTCAAAAAAAATTTATCAGGTCAGTATAATTACACGAAAAATAATATGAAATAATAAATCATAAGATTTTATGTAATAAATACAAAAATTGTGCTTAGGTGAATAGTATAACATAACAATTAGTCTTTAAAAAATAATTATCTAACAGGTAAGACAAGATAATTGTTTAAGTATCCAAAAAATGTGTCAAATACAGCAAAATATATTTTGCTGAGAATAATTATTCAGAGCTCCGATATGAATAAAAAAATTTTTTTTTATTAAATTGAAATAAACTACCGAAGAAAATAGATTGATAAGAAGTAGCCAATGTCGCGTGATTTTAGATTCAAACAGCGTTTTCTTGTCTTCTGTGAATGTATTTCACGTATGTATAGTAAAAAAGAGTGAATAGCAGAGAAGTAAATCCTGTACGACCTCCTCGGCATTCAGACGCAAGCAGCCGTACAGTTCCCGTAAAATATTTTTATCAAGGATGGAGCAGAAATTGTAGGTCTACCGTGTGAATTATATATAAATATAAATAATTTATAAAAAAACACGAAATAATAAAATTGCAATAATTAATTTTTTCATTACTGATTAAAAGACATGATTCCTTTTTTAAGGATAAATGTAATTTGAATTTTGCATATATTTTTATGTGCTTCCAAATTTATTGTAATTTCATTGGTAGATATTTCAAATTGCAATGCCCTTAGTTTCTCCAGTCGACTGTACTTCTTTGATCGTATATTCCGGACCGGTTTGTAGTATACTCGACAAAAGACACGAACAGAAATGATTTCAAGTTTTGTAAGCACATATATACTAGAAGTTTATCCAACTTAAGGGTATATCATGTAAATGTAGATGTAATAAATATCTCCATAATTGACATGGATCATTAACGTAATGAAACCATAATTGGAAAAAATTTTGTAATGTACAATAATAATTTAAAAAAGAAACATTTAATAAAAAATTAGAAATGAGATAAATAAGAATAGTGTCATCACAACTATTCTATTGAATATAATAATCAAGGAATTTTTTTACTATGTCTATTTGTTAAATGATTCTTGAAAGCTGTTACCAATGATCTTCACCATTTACCGTATTCGTCGTACGTTTTATAAAACTTGTATTCTCTACACGTAGGGGTTCGGGCGTGCTTAAAACTATGGGGTTACGTGATAAGCATAAAAAGTTGTAAAATAGGAGTATAGAAAAAACCGTTCTTTACGAATAACTAAGTATTTTACAATTACAAGGGCAGTACAGTAGGCATATTGATTCAGACCATTAAGAAACGTGTTTGTTTTGCATGACTCATGATACAAAGCATCAGAGAGTGCTTTACGATCGAAAAATTTGTTTTGCAACTATTTAATTAATAACACAACTAGTAATCCACGTTGTCTAATTAATTTGCACATCATTCGATAGATAATTTCATGAAGATTAATTCTGTCACGAATTAATAAACCAGAAAAAAATATGAAAATAAAGTTAGCCGACATCTAAAAATTTTTAGAATTTTTTTTTATTGAAAAAATTATTACAAAAACATCAAAAAAAAAATTTGCACGTGTAAAAAACTTCAATAACTGCAAGTGCAATTTTTTAAATATATTTTTTTGTTTTAATTTAATTATTAAAAAAAAATCGAAAAATTTATAACGTCGGCATACTTTGATGACATGAAAAAATATCAAAATAGTTCAATTAAAAGAAAATTCCTGTCAATCAGCACATTTTCCGTTTGAAACACGACAACTTGTGTAAAAATTCACGAATTCAATCAGTTTTTTTTTTTTTTAACAGCTTGAGATCCACTTTGCGGAGATTGGTATTGCAAATGGTCATCTTACTTAGTGTTATTTAATCGTTATTAATAAAAACTAAAATAATAAAAAAAAATACACATGAGTGTTTGTTTACCTAGATACATCCGTATTGGTAAATGTTCTACCGACGTGCGTGACAGCTGATACTGGCGCGCACTCAGTGCGCATGATCAGTTTAAAACACCGCGCGAAATTTGAAATGAAAAAATAAATAAAATTAAAAAAAAAGAAATTGTATTTGAAAGTAATAAAAAAAAAGTAACAAATTGCAAATGCAATATTTAAATTAAAAAAAAAAAAAAAAAAAGTAAAGTAATATTTAAAATAAAATAAAAAAAAATATTTTTTCAGAATATTAACTAATTTTTTTTATTTATACAACAAATAAGCATTATGAGTCGTGCACTTTTGGATTTGCCAAACTTCTTTTTGTATGCGTACATACTCCACATTTTGAGCATTCTAAACATTAGTTTATATTATTTGTAATTTCCAGAACACTGATTGAAATTATTACACATCACCAAAAGAATATTTAAAAACATATATGTTTATTTGTATGTATAGTATATTTGGTACTTATAATAGATTGGGTGAAACTAAACATTTATCTATTAAATTTAATAAAAAAAAAAGTTTTATCAATTTAAGTTAAAATGTGTATTTTTTGAATGATAGACACTGATAAAAAAAATTAACTTGATTCAGAGAAAAATTCTTGAGCCAAGAATATTATTTTGAATAATTATATAAACGTAAATCAAGTAGGAAAATTCTTGAACTAAGAAATTATTCTTGATTTACGTAAATTTTACTCGGCTTAAGAATTTTTCTACTTTATTCAAAATAATCAAATTATTCAAAATGATTTTCTCCCTTCAATTATTTCTCTCTTGAATCAAATTAAATTTAATTGTGATTAAAATGCAGATATTAGGTGTTCAGATAGACTTACATTGAAAAATAACAATATTTTTTTTAAAATGCCAAATTTCGCCACTACCACTTATGAACACTCATTCGTCATATCAATTATTCACCTATGATAAGAGCTACCAATTGATCTTATAAATTCACTTTCCGCTGAGACTTTTCAAATTAAAGCGTTAAATTTTTTCTTTAGATCTCGAAGTAAATAGTAGGTAGTAGACTTGTTTATTTTATCGTATGCGTTAAATCTATCTTTACAATCCATTTCATATTTTTATTGGAAATTACGTGTTTTATATGAATTGCCATTTGGCTGTTGCCTTGGCATATGAATTTAATAAATAAATTAATAATTTTGTTATCAATGTAAGCATTTTGAACCTTATGAAATTATCATTTTTTCGACTATGAAATATTTAATTAGTATTTCATTTGATTCTGAAAAATATTATGGAACCGTTTAAAAAATTCATCTGATAATACAGTTCCATTATATTTTTTTATTTGAACGTTAATCGAGAAGAATAAAAGTGACACTGAATAAAATTTATTTAATGTTGTTTTTAACAAACTTTTTATCAATGTTTCTCTTTCTTTTATCTTTATTAACTTAAGCTTAAGAAGAGTTTATTGAGCACGTTATTTCAAGTAAACCTTATAGTTCATAGTGAATACTATTCTCGTCTTAATCGCCTCAGAGAAATAAAAGACAAATCTATAAAAAAATAAAAATAAAAAACCTAACGATATAGATACTCATACGTTGGTGTGTTTCATTAAAGATTATCGCTTGTCGCACGCTGATAACGTTGTTTTATCGACGATCATGGCGGCCTGGAAAATTATCAGTATCAACACGCAAGCGCAACGTGATTTTTTTTTGCTACACCCAACAGACTCTTAATCCAGAAGGTCTATAGCTATGTACATATATATATATATATACCATAAACTTCCCTCGAGCGTGTCTCGAGTGCTCATTGTGCGTTCCGGTACAAGTCGATACGGTTTGACGTTTGTTCCTTTTTGCACTATATTTAATAAGTGTATCGTTTGATTACGATATACTTACGCTTGGCTAATGCATTTTATTTTTAGTCTTAAATATCTTCCATTAATCTTAAATAATTTTTTTAATTTACTGGAAAAAAAAACATTAATTAAAGAAAACATTTATATTTTTGACCTATCGCAAAATTAAAATCAATTATTGACTAAATGATGGTATTTAAAAACTAATTAATTAATAACGTATACGAACGCTCAAGGTCAATTCTACAAAAACCATCCTATCCACGTACGTACATACTAGCTATATGAACATATTCACGATGCAAAAAAAGAAGTTGGCCTTCAAAACAACTTTTTCTTATGTCTATTATTGCCCATACATTTTAAAATCTCAAGAGAAAATTGTTTGCTTAATTTAATCCTAATTTTTTTTTTATTTTATTACCGTTACCAAACATTGCAGTTTATATGCATTAATTAAAAAAATTAACTTCATTCAAGAACAAAAATCTTGTTTATTTGAATTTAAGAAAATGTCTTAACTGATTGAAGTTGATTTTTAAATTCCCGCCATAAAAATCGATGATTTTCAAAATATCTTGAAATTATTGGTTTCACTCTGGTTTTCAAAATCAAGCATTCCTTCGTATATATATGTGTATGTGTGTGTGTGTGTGTGGGGGGGGGGTATGAAAACTCTTTATAACTATTGAACGGCTTGACCGATCGAAACGGGGTTGTCATTAGATTTTCTATGAGTTTGAGTCAATTCGGCTAAGTAAAATTTGAGAAATCTCAAAAATAAAATTAAAAAAAAAATGTTTTTTTGAAATAAATTTTAAACTATAGTGTATCGATCAATTCTAAAAACGAATCAGCTCTTAATCTAAAAAAACAATATTGATTGATGTGAACTGCATGAAATCGGTTCGTTTGTGCAAGAGAAATCGTCGAAAAATTTGGAAAAAAGTACTTTTTTAAATAATTTTGAAATTTCTTTCTGAATCACTTAGCAAAATTCTTGGCTCAAGAAAATTTTCCGGTGCCTGAAGGAAGACCGAAGTTGTGTTGACCGAAGTAAAAATTTTTCTTGAAGTTCTATTCTTGGTGAAAGTAATTTTTTCTTAATTCAAATTATCATAAATACTTGATATAATAAATTTTTATATTTGATTAAAATTTTTAAATACTTTAGGGAAGCAGCGCCATCTACATTCACTGAGAAAATTTTTCTCTTGAATATTTGATACCCATTTTAAATTATTTTGGCGTGCAATTATTCATATTGAATAAAAAAAAAATGATTCAATATTATTTGATTTTCCCATTTGACATGTTAGTCAA
Organism: Cotesia typhae; assembly: GCF_013202065.1. NCBI lineage: Eukaryota > Metazoa > Arthropoda > Insecta > Hymenoptera > Braconidae > Cotesia > Cotesia typhae. Next base: position 142,905 of record NW_027423711.1, read on the forward strand.
TAAAAATATTAATAAAAATTTACTATCAAGATATTTAATTTTTTAGAGCAAGAGAGAAATTTTCTCAAGACAAAAAAATTTACTTCTATCAAGAACTAAATTTTTTGGAGCAAGAGGCTGAATTTTCTCAAAACAACAAGATTTTATTGACTTAAATAAATTTTCTTGGATCAAGATACGTATTTCTTAAAGTAAGATAATTAATTTTGTTTGAATAAGTGAAATTTCTTGTGTCAAAAAAAATTTTTTTTTTCGCTCAAGAAAATAATTAGGAAGAAAAATATTTTCTTGGTTTAAGTGAACCTTTTTTTCTGTGTAATTTTGTAGAGTGTTAAAATTTGTGTATTGAATATTACACTCTAGTGTGTAGAATTTAACATTCTCATGTGTTGATTTAATAATTTCACACACAAGAATGTTAAATTCTACACACTAGAGTGTAATATTCAACAGACAAATTTTGACATCCTACTCAATGACGAAAAATTTTTTACAGTGAAGAATTTTCAAAAAAGTATGTATTCACAACCACTAAATTTTCGAGCTCGAAAAAGCATACAAGTGGTATCTTTGAGCTCGAGGAGGCCAAAATTTTGGAATAGACAATTTACTGAACGTTTTAAACTCGTACACATTGGCTAGATTCAGGAGTGGCCTGCAAGATTAACCGTTTTCTAGATTTTTTTATCAGATACAGTAATAATTAGTTCATTACTAATTGTTGATGGAGCAAAATGACGTAAATACTTCAAACGTTATTTTTTACGAAAACAGAAATAACTCTTGATGATCTTTTAAAGATAGAATCAATGATTATCATTGTAAAGATTGTTATCGATGTTTATCATTTTTTTTTTTTTTTTAGCAATTACTAAATTAATACTTCTTTATATGATGTCTAGTCTCCCTAACCTACATTTATAATAGATCATTTATAACGTTTTGTAGAGTGGAGAGGAGTAGAAAAAGACAGAGAAGTGCATCTGTTGTAAGCACCTGACGCACAGCAGGTGAATTGCGTCAGGTGCTCTTCCTCTTGTGCAAACCTAACGGACAATTCCTCAGTGCCTGCCCACAAACAAAGAAGAGAGAAATTTACCACCTTATTCTCCCTTGTTCTTCTATACTGAGTGAGTCACTGCGTTCAAGTGTATTATATACATGCATTATAAATGTGCTTATAAATTTTTATTTTTATAAGTACGTAATGAATTAACATGCTATTTTTTATAAATAAATTCACCCGTATCACTATTATATGCGAATTTAGTTACGCTCGATGTCTTTGAAGAAATAACTGAGACTTTAAGTTTAAGTACGAATAAAAATAAAGTCTGTCGATGGTAAAGTATTTGAGCGTTGCATGTGTTTAAAACTCACGCAATACAGTGACATACACGAGAAAATACCTTCCGTAGATTTAACGGGGACACGCGAGATCGCGTTTTAACATGCGTTTTGTCACACCCGGTGGCAGTAAAAAGACTGAGAGAAATAAGACAGAGACACAGCATTGTGCCATTAAAAATTCCGGTTTTGTTGTTGGTGCAATTTAGTCGCTTGAAAAGAAATTCCATATATAAAATGAAGAAAAAAAAAAACATCTAAGTGCACAAACGTTCATATCGTCACTTATGTTTTGAGGACCTTTAACAATTTCGAAAAATATTTACAATTTTTTTCCTTTGATACGGCGAAGAAAAAAAATTTGACAAATTTTTAGTGTTAGGAAAAAAAAAATTCTTGACTGAAGTGTAAATGTTCTTGGCTCAAGAAGATATCAAGGAAGATTGAAAATTTCTTGAATGAAGCCAAAGTCTCTTGAGATAAGATAAATTTATTGAGCCAAGAAAATTTCTTCTTGCTCCAAAATAACTTTTGTTTTTCTTAAAATTTTCTTGGCGCAAGAAATTTGTTTTTTGTGTGTAGGAATTTCTATATCTTTAATCAAGAAGAACATTTTTTAGACCTAGGAGAATTTACTGAAACCAAGAGAATTGGTTCAAGAGCTTTTCTCAATTAAAGTTAATTTTTTTTCAATGAAGAGAAAGAAATTATTAGAATAAATTTCTATATATCTTCCTTTAACGCAATAAAATTTATTTTTTTTAAAAGAGAAGTTCTTAAATACAGAATATAATCATTTTTCATTCAAGAACTGATTTAGTGATCTAAAAGAAGTGATTTGTTGAATTGAGAGTAAAAAGTAACAAATTTTTCGTCAAAATTAACACCAAATTTTGTATTGGTGACTTTTTTTACAGAAACAATGTTAATTCTTTACAACCCGTGTGTAATAATAAAATAACCCATCTTTGTGTTAAAATAACATTTAAAAAGTGTTTTTTGTACAGAAATTTTTACACTTTGTACAATCACGAAAAATGTTTTACTCAGAATTTAAATGAAACAATATAATAAAGGTTTGATTATTCAGCCCATATTTTGAAACTTGCTATTATTTTCAAACTCGATTTTTTTTTTTTTTTTGAGATTTCTTAAAATTTCTCAAAGTCTGTCGATTCAAATTCACAGGAAATCTATCAACATTCGATAGATTTCCTTTCATAAAATTCTGAACTCTTTGAGCTCATAAATATGACTTCTACTCTCATTTGAATTCTATGAGATGAAAAATCTAGTACTCATATTAGTAAACACTTTTTAAAAATTGTTGAGTTGCGATATCTCCCAAGTGAAAACTGATTTTGGTGTGGTTTCTGCCATTCAACCTAGCTTTTTAATTAAAGAAGATTATTCCTTATTTGAAATATAAGATTCAAAAAAAATTTCGAAGATGTGTCCAAAAAAAAGCCAGAATAATTCCCTAGAACTTCAAAATGTGGCTACAATAACTCGATTTTTAAAAATCGGAGTGAAATCAACAATCTCCAAATTCTTGCTAACTTTCTTGCACTAACTTCCCATTGAGAAAATTGAAAATTAAAAAAAATTAGGAAGTTATTAATTTTACCCCGTTTTTCGAAAATCGAGTTTTCATCAGATCTCAACGTTCTGAGGTCCTATAAAGCTTCCCAGACTATTTCCAAGGTGATATCACTATGTCTGTCTGTATGTATGTGTACACAGAAAAAAAAAATTTCTTGAACCAAGAAAATTATAAGGAAGACTGGAGTTATTTTGGAACCAGAAGAAATTTTCTTGGCTTAAAAAAAATTTAACTTTGTTAAAAAAATTTTAACTTCATTCAAGAAATTTTCAGTCTTCCTTAAGATTTTCTTGATTTAAGAAAATTTACACTTAACTCAAGACTTTTTTTCTTTCTGTGTATATATCGAAGAGCTCAAAAGCATAGAACAGCGAACTATTTGAGCTCAAAGAGCTCAAAATAATACCTAAATTCTATTTTTGAGCTCGATAAGCTCAAAAATTTCATAAGTGCAATTTTAAGCACTTAGGTATGGAATTAGCAGGAAGTTACAAGGATGGCCTTAAAGGTCAACCGTTTTCCTAATTTTTTTTTTTATTTCTTTCATAAAAATAATTTATTCATTAAAAAATCCTAAAAATTATCAGATTTTTGTTGAAGAAAATATTTTTCGTGATTAAAATATTTTTTTTTCATTGCAGACTATAAAAAAAAAAATCTAACTTTAACGTATGTACAGATTCTCAAAAGAATAAAAAAATTAAATTGAAACGTGCGCGCGTCACAATTTTTTTCAAATAATATTGATTTAAAGCAGCAACTGAAAATAAAATAATACACAATCATAACTTCGAATTGTACAATTTAAATGACATAGTATTTAAAATATTATCAGAAAAAAATTTTGGCTTATAGTCGTGCTTGAAGAATATGAAAAGTTAACATATTTTGGTAGGGTCGCTTGATATATGCAATTTACAAAATTACCTTGTAGATTTTGCTGTGTTCGTATAGGCAGATATATAGATGAGAAAGAGAACTGAATATATGAAAAGGAAAAAAAAGAATAGTAACATAGAGGATAGAGATGAACAGTGTCTATTGAACGATGGGCAAATGGGACGAAGAGAGCAGTCTGCTGTGTCTATAGTTTGCACATTGAAACCGGTTGCGCAGAAGCGCAACGATTGGCAACGATGTGTGAAAGAGTATAACAGAGAATGATTTCAAGTAGTATAGGTATTGCAGTAGATCGACATACATAACTGGCTTACCATCCCGTTCACACACTGTCATAACACGAGACTCCACTCATATATGACACATTTTCTGAGCAACGTATTAGTATACTATACTCCATAGTTCAGTGGAATGATAACGACACTGGGTTGCAGCGTGACGTCACGCATGAGTACAAGATATCGAAAAAGCACGAAAGAGTAAGAGATATTGAAGTAAAAGGTAAGGCAAGAGTACGTATATAGAGTTAAGCTATCTCTTGTCTTGTCTCTCACTTATCTCTAGCTGGTTAGTTTGTTTACAAACAAGTATAAACAGACGTAGACGGAACAGATATTTCACGCCATCAACCTAAAAAACGAGATAGATTAATACAGATAGTTTTCAAATTATAATATATTGTTATTTTACTTCATGAGGCGACCACGTGACATTCATGCAAGCTTTTAATTTTAACACATTTAGATTTCCCAGTCACGTAGAGTTTCGTGATTGTTGAGTCTCATGACGTCAACGTCATGGCTCACGCATAATGTACCCAACTATGTTACTGTGGTTTGTGGTAACCGTGGTCGGGTTTTCACGCGTCTCGGTCACCGATTATCTTTATTGTATTAAATGCAGCATGACGATAAATATATGCTTTCGTATTGCATAAGCTTCTCATTGTTATGTATACTTTTGATAGTTCATGTTTTGTGATAACATTTTTCAAAATATTTTCCAAGTAAAACATTCAAGCGACCATACGTTACTGTCTTTTTTTGCAATTATAATATATCTATAGATTACATACTGAGAAATTTAAATTAATTGAAATTATTGAAAAAAATTCATATCTCATGATAGTGAATTTTTTTCAATAAATATTTTTAAACAGGGAACCCATTAATTGTACATAGCTTAAATATCTTAAATTTTAATGATGCTGAAAATCACCAGATTCTTGATAATTTTTTAGTTTTATTTAACAAATAAATATGAAAGGAAAATTTTTTAAAAATTCACGTAGAAATTTTAAAAAATTATTGCTGGTATTTCTTTAAAATTTGTTTTTTTTTTCCAAAAATTGATTTGTTAAAAATTAATTAGATAACTGTTCATTTTTATATTATCCTGAATAATAATTTTTTTAGTTTTGATATCACAGTTATGTTAATCTAAACTATTTATGATTTTTTCAAATAGTTATCGTTTAAAAAAAAAAGAAAAATATTTCTTATAAAATAAATAAACAATATCTATAGAATCGAACGAATTTTAGTTCGTTACTTCTCTAATTTCAAATAATATTTATAAAATTAATTAAATAATATAATATAAAATAATATTTACATTCTTCAATGAAACTCTACCGTGAATCTAACTCTCAAACTCGCATCAGTATTTAAAATACTCTTGTATTGAATTAGATTACTTAAGGACATCATGTCACTTCTTGGATCCTGAAAATACATTGAAAGGTATTCAGGATGTTCTGTAAGTTTTCAAATAATTATAGTGTGGGATATTTAAGTTATTGCATCGTAGAGATGGTAGAAGCTTACAGAAATAACCTAAGCCAACCTCTTCTCCGGTCAATATCAACAGAGCGCCTTGTTTGCCGTGACTGGTTAGAAGAAGAGGGAAATGAAGAGCGGGCGGAGTTTTGCCAGTCGGTTAGTACTACATAACAACCTCTACTCGGCGCTCTTTCGTCGAAAAGTTAGTAGATGAATAACCGGATTGATTTTCTCAGAGTCTCTGGCTTGCAGCAATAGCAATACTATAGCGACTGTCTGTGACGTGACATAGAAATATTATTTTTGTTGTTCTTCTTACCTTTAAATCTCAACAATAAATTTTTAACAATAAAAATATAATTCTTTTACCTTATTATTTTTTTTTTATATTTTAGTATCATATATCTTATATATTTATTTATAAATATTAATTAATATTTTATAATACTTTCCTTTGTCACAATAAAAATATAACAGGAGTAGAGGATTATGAACGAAAGTGATGACTCGAATTTCCGCCACGCGTAGTAAAGACTCAATTCATCAATTTGTTTCTCTTCAATTCACACTTGAGTATTTTACTCTTTTTATTATTTTAGCGCAGCACATTGGCAGCGGTGCTGTGATATGTATATGTATACGTATACATATAAATATAATAGTTGGCTCTTTCTTTGTTGGCTGCTGTTATATGTTATATGTATGCATAAACAAAACTCTTGTAATGTGGCAACGCTGTATAGCGCCACGGCGTTGCCAGACGTCCTTTTCTCTTACTAGCGTACTATACATACTATTTCCCGTCGTGTCGTGTCATCGAAGACTGCAGATGACGTCACGGCCCGTACAATAAACCGCGACACGTAGCATCGTCAGCCCGGTTTTGTCCGCCAACAAAGTACGAGTTACACTAGAACAATTTTAAAACTTGTTTTTATTTTGTCACGTTTTATTATACAAGTTGTCATTTTATTATTTTTTTTTCTTAATTTAGATTAACATTAAAAAGAAAAAATTTCAAAATATCAAATTAATAATTTGTATATTTTTCAACGTTTTATTAATTTATTTTATATTAAAAAGAATTTTGAATTTTCAAACGTTTAAAAATTTTTGATTTTTTTTTTATTAATTAAATTACAACTAAAAAGATATTTATAAAAAATTGCACTTATAGTTTTTCAAGTTTTTTACATGTGACATTTTGTTTTTAATGTTTCATTGAAATTTTTTCAATAAAAAATTTATAAAAATTTTGAAATGTCAGCTAAATTCATTTTCATGATAAACTACATAAATATACATTTAAATATTTTAAATTAAGGGGGTCGACCTGTGTGACGATTGATAAATTCTAGAAGCTTCATTTTTTATAGCACTCTCAGAGTTTTCGCGTTTGAGATGTGCAGTACATGTTAAATTTTAGAATTAAGATTTTAACTAATTTACATTTGAATAATTTATAAATTAACTTTATAATTTTAAAATAAAAAATGTATCTATATACTGCGTAAGTGTGAATTAAAATTATTAAGTTAAAAATTAAATATATTGAAGATATAATTCTTTCTCTAGTTCAATCATATTGTCTTTATAAATAAAGATATTTTATTTGATTTTATAAATACGGTGGAAGTATAAATTTATTTACTAAATGTATTTTAAAACAGTAAAAACAATTTTTTTATTTTTAATAGTCAAGATAGCGATATGTTTTTTTTTATCGCTTTATCCATTATATTAATAACTTCCTAAATAGTTACTCACGACGTAGTTCAAGGTCAACTAGCTTTTTATTTGTATTATCGTTTTCAAGTGGAAAAAAACTTTAATGGTCGGAATTTTATTATAAAATTAAATAATTATACAAACTGTAATTGATAGATAATTATTAAAGTTTGTAAGTAGTGAAAAAAATAACTAACTAGAAATTGTAAAACAAATATGAATGAATCAAAAATATACACATAATATTCTCTAAGGAATAAAAATATTAATTAGTATTTATTTATTAATTGCTCTTAACTATTGATAATTATACAAAAACAAAAGTAAAAACCGATGAATGAAATGGGGAGTAATAATATTTGGAGTTTCTCTTTCTGGTATCTTACATTATCCTATGTTAAATTTTTTTCTATATATATATATATATATATATATATATATATATATATATATATATATATATATATATATATATATGACTTTGTCAGACGAAGAATTACATTAAAGATTCGTGCTCGCTTGTGGCAGTCTCAATGTGATGTCACTCGACCAATTTAAGAAAATAAAACTGTATTATACTCACTTTGATAAATACTTGTAGATATGACGTAATATCCATTATTAAAATTTATTGTATTTTTCATCCACACAACAATATTTATATTACATATGTGCCTGTGTATACTTGTATATATATATTTATAAAATAAATAGGTGAGTTAAAAAACCAAAATGAGTACTGTAAGGCGGTCAACGACTGGTTGTGAATACATTATATAACGTACAAGAAACGATTTTAAAGTAGAGTTCTCAAGTATAATAATAGTAAACAATAGAGTTGAGAACAATTACTGCACGTGCTTATAATCTATACTTTTATATCTATTTATCTTTAACGACAGTTTATATATCTTTAACTAACTAGTTTTTTTTTATTAATTTTTTTTTTTTTTTTTCTATTATGGTGACACTAGTATACTTAGTAATAATGACATTAAAAGCATTAATATGTCTTATCGATACATTGAGAAACAAAATATAACGTTTTATGATTTTGTATAATGTGATCAAAACAGAAAACTTAAATAAAGAATTGATTGTTTTTTTTTTTATATTTTCTCAATAAATATAAAAAATTAATAATAACATCCAGTTGACCGAGTTATTGTTACATACTTACATCGATAATATATTTATAAGCAAATAATTATTTTTTACAATAATTTATAAAAATATTATGATTGTTTTTTGTCTACAAAAAAAGAATCAAATGATAATATTATTGTATGTGAAAATTTCAGTTTAATTTTTCAAATTTGGTTCTAGTAAAATAAATAAAATTATGTTATAGAATGTAAATATTTTCAATGACGTACCAGTATGAGTAATCACATAATATATCTGATAACTGAAAAAATGAAAAATTAAAAAAAAAATAAAACAAAATATTTATATTTTTGGGTTTGGATAATTTTTGGCGGGTGTGATGCTGACTCTTGCTAATACAATCGCACGATCCCGGTTTGCCGTTGCGCTCAGTGTACGTGTCCCCCGGGGTTGAGCGTCATGTACGCGGGGGAAAGAGTGGTAGCCGGTCAGTCGCGCGAGAATGCAACGTAAGGAGAGAAGCTGCGCGGAATGTATAACGCATGCGCAAATAAATCGTGACGTCGCGTTTTGTGACGCCATGTTTGCTCATTGGCTAGAGCTCGAGTTTTATTAAAAGTAGTGGGGAATTACACCCGTAAGTTCGTTTCAACGTCGCATTCTCGAGCGTTCCGCGTTTGTTACCGCTGTTATTTTCGTGGTAGTAATTTGTTCAATACGATAATTGTAAGTGAAGCGCATGAAATTAATAATAGTAATTACAATTTTATCATTTTTTTGTAAATATTGTACTCTCTAAAAAATTAGTTTAAAATCATTGTATAGGAGGTTTTATAAATTTTATTTATTTTTATTATATTTTTCTCCTTTTTCATCCGACGTGACTCCACCCTTGTGGTTAAAGTTTAATGCTTGAGATTCACATCTCTCCACGCGTGTGAGTGAGTTAATTATTTTTCAATCCCGAGTGATTCGTTACTTGTTTATTTTTTTTTGTTTTTTAATTTTCTACATAATTGCGAATTTCATTTGGTTTATTTGTGAATATTTTTAGTGTTAGTGGAGGAAGACAAAACGTACAAATGATTTTGAAAGAAATCATGAGATAAAGGATTACTATTTTTTTACGTAGTGTGTATAGTAAACTTAAGCATAAAATACGGGGAAAAAAAAATAAATTTTTACCTTGAATTGAAGACAAACTTAAATAACTATTCATCAAGATGATGGGAAAACGAACCCAGTGCTACCTGTGTGACCTACCTCGTATGCCATGGGCTATGATAATGGAATTTTCAGAGCCAGTATGTCGTGGGTGTGTTAATTACGAAGGTGCAGACAGAATAGATTTAGTATTAGAGTCAGCAAAACAGCTGAAAAAGGCTCATGGCTTCCAGGATACCAGACCATCAGTTTCAAAAGCATACAGAAGTACCAGTCACTCGGAGCACAATGGTGGGACGAATCTTGATGTTTTACCAATTCAAAACGCCGGACAAGCCCATTCTAGGCACCACAATATTGCTAGTTATTCACAACTCCACCACCGCAATTCTATTAATGACTTTAATTCAAATACACGACAGCAACAGCAACAACAGCAGCAACAACTGGTCGCAGCAGCACGTCAACAACAGCATGAAGAACCTCATGAATTAGCAAATGGCATGAGAAATAACAATGTACGGATGTCAGCAAACGCTCATTTAGCTGCTGTAAGTCATCATGTTAATCTCAGTCACAGTCGTAGCACACAATTAAAACGAGGAATCTCTACCATTGATGAAGACGAACATCCAGAAAAAAGATTATCGCTTGAAGAACAGCATCCAGTCAGGCCACCTCTTACTCGAGGTGAATCTCTTCCTGCTGTTAGTCTTGCTGTTAGCTATGTTCAAGACAGAAGCAAAGAAAAACATCCAGTTAGGGCACCCAGTTTTGAGACTGCTACAACTTTCAAGGCCAACGGTAGGTTCTTGTTTTTCAACATATTTTATGTACATATATACAGACATGCATACCGTCACATTTTTATTTCAAGTAGGTGTACCAGCATTTTAAATTACACACGCTAAAATAAAAAAAAAATGTTGACAATGACGTTTAGACTGTGACGTTACGATTATAGATTTAGACCAATGAATGGATCCGGTTTTCTTGATATGAATCTCTCAAAGTAATGAATAGAACGAAAAATTTTTTCACTTCTCTGCTATTGTTTATTATTTTATCTAACTTCGTAGTTTTTACAAACTATTACTCAGTATATTCAATTGCAGAGGTAAAAAAAAAAGTAAAAGAAGTTCTTAGTATGCAATAATGATTATAATATATCGTAGTTGATTCGAGCTTTTATGATTCATCACTTTAATTCCCATGTATGTTTTTTTCCCTCTCCTATTCACTCACACGTGACACGTTGGCCGATCGATAGTGTATATCTGTTTCTCTTCACACTATACTAACTTTATCCTATCAGGAAAAAGCTTCGCTCCACTTCTAGATACGCGAAATAAATTTTTACATTTTTAAACCTTCTAAATTTTTTAAAATCTTATTTTGTTACAAAAATAAAAAAGTTATTGATGCATGGTGAATATGCGCTAGATAATAAAATTGATATGGTTAAATTTTTGATAAACTCTTAGTTGTTGTTTTCATTTCTTCCTATTAATTGTTGGCCCTTAGTTTTTGTTAAAAGAAACACAAACACCGTTATTACTTTCCAAATCTTAGATAGATTTCCGTTACAAATGGTAATAAATCTTGAGAACTTTTGAGCAGGTAGAAAACTGAAAAATTCCTAAATAACAGTTAAACATCTTGTTTCTATTTAAACATTTTCCTTTTATACTTTTAAACGCTGAATTTCTTGGTTGAAAAAAAAAAAAATATTGAAAACAAGCGACAATTATTGATATTAGAGATTCATTTTTGATTGAAGATAAACTCTAACGTTCAACTTGATAGCAATCATCTTATTTTTAACTTTATTTATTGATTAAAAATAAATTCCTTGGAAATTATTAGAATGTGAGAAATAAAAAGATAATTAATTGAATATTTTAAAAATAAAAAAGCAAATTAAACGATATACATTTTTAACAGATTGTTGAGTATGTTTTTAAAAATTTATTGAAATTATCTACAGTAAAATTCCTATAAATTCAACTTAAAAAAAAAAAAAAAAAAAAAAAGACGCCATTCTTATCTTCTTTTACTCTTTTTCCTAAACAATTTTATAATATAAATAAATTGACATCATAGAATATAAAATATTTATAAAAATTTACAGGATGTTTTTATCCAGATTTGAGATGTACAAAATTTAATTGTTTTCGTGAAATAATAAAAAATTTAAAAAAGCTAGTCGTGCGATATTGTAAATTTAGTCTACGACTAGAATTGAATAAAATTAAAAAAAAAATGAATTTTTTGTAAACAAAAATTTTTAAATTGACAAAAATAAAATGTTTATGAGCACGTTACGTGAATACGTAAACGCAAAGCGACTAGTTTGCCATCGATCAGCACTTCTGACCAATATGGCGTCTACTGGTGTTTCTACTACTAGCGACATGGAGTTTAAACGGCCATTCAAAAGAGTTTTCGCAATAAATTGACAAAGTTTACGTTAATATTGAATACATAGGAATATTTGATAAATTACTTTAATGGATGTAAGCTACGTCATCAACTGATGTATCTATGCATATATATATATATATATATATATATATATATATATATATATATATATATATATATATATATATATATATATATATATATATATATATATATATATATATATATATAAAATTGTATGTAGACGTGTGTGTGTGTGTGTGTGTGTGTGTGTGTGTGTGTGTGTGTGTGTGTGTGTGTGTGTGTGTGTGTGTGTGTGTGATGTTAGTGAATGTATTATATGTATATGATGCTAGTAGCGATTCTGAAACAAGGCCGCAACTGCAACGCAACGACCGGTGACTAAGCCATTACCCCTTACTATCTTTTCTTGCGCTCCTTGTCTTCGTATGTCTTGTCTTGTTTTACGATATCGAGTTTGCGTGTATGGGGGGGGGGGGTGCTCGAATGGTATCTCTCTTTCCTTGCTGTGCTGTATAGCATGTATTGATGGTTCTTGTGGTCACGGAAAAGTACCGGTCACATGTCTCGTCGACTGGCGATTGCGTGCTTCATGTTGTCTCACTGACTGACTGACTTAACGCTCCGATTCCATGCTGGATCCACTCTTGAACCGGTTTTACTTTGTGATAATATTTTATGTACTTTTTTTTACCCTATATATATTATTATTATGATTATCTCTCTGTAAAAAAATGACACATCATATGTTTCTTCAGCATTGTAAAATAATTAAAAAAAAAACAATTATCACGTATGCTAAAAATTATAAATTGTAGATAATAAAATCAAGTGTACATGAGTAATTTGCTTAGCTGCTGTATTGTAAATATTATCAATACTAATTTTAGTTATTCTACGTATTGCCTATCAGATATTTGTAAATTGAATATTTAACATTCTATCATGTCCCGAGTAAATTCCGTGAATTGAATGTATAATAGATACAACAGGACTTGAAACGTAATTTTAAGTCTTGATGATTCAGTTTTAGTGTCGTCATAAACTTTCTATTGGAAGTAAAGAAAATCCTTTTTCTATTAATTCTATAATATTTAATTTTACTTAAAGATTCAACTAATGAATATTTAATTAATTAATTTTTTTTTTTTTTTTTTTTTTTATTTACAGGTGGTTATGTAGGTCCGTCAATTCCACTGGCGCCAGCAAGCGTTGCTACCAATGGTGGCGGTGGATCGCCTCTTCGTCCCAGAACCAGTCCACCACCTCCACCTCCTCCTCCTCAAGAAACAGGAGGTGGGAATCAGCAAGGAAATCATCATCAAGTAAATCTTGTTCTTATTCAATGATTCTTATTTATTTATAAACGAGCACTATCTAAACTTAGGGATTAATTTTTTTTTCTAGGGAACAGCTGGAGGTCCATCGCCAATGGCTGCTTTAATGTCTGTTGCTGACACTTTAACATCACCTGAACCTGTATCACAGCCTCCCAATAATCCCAGTCCAACTAGTAGAAGTCCTCCAACAACTGCATCCAATGTTCAACAACGTAGTGTTTCCAGGGGCTCTCAACATAGTCCTAACAGTTCAGGTATTAATTGTATTATGTTACTAATAATATTAATAATTTATTAACTTAAAAGCAACATTATTAATATATTAATTAATATTTTTCTTTGTAGGATCTTCAGCAAGAAGACAAAATGGATCTAGACATGTGTCATCTACAACTGTAATGACATCATCAGAAGGTGTAACCGCCCAATCTACTGGATCTGAACCAGTAACAGCGCCTGCACTCAAGTGTACACTTTGTCAAGGTCGTCTTGAGGACACTCATTTTGTTCAATGTCCTAGTGTCCCTCATCACAAGTTTTGTTTCCCATGTAGTCGAGACAGCATCAAAAGACAGGGTGCTGGATCAGAGGTCAGTATCTCATTCGAAATAAAAAAATTTTTTTTATTATTCAACTTAGTTATAGAAATAAAAACTTAAATATCTCATTATTATTACAGGTTTACTGTCCAAGTGGAGAAAAATGTCCTTTGGCTGATAGTCAGGTGCCTTGGGCATTCATGCAAGGTGAAATTGCAACTATTCTCGCTGAAGATACTGCAAGCACTGGGTTGAAAGTTAAAAAAGAACGCGAAACTTAAAGAAATAAAGTTTTTTGATATGGTTGAGGCTCAAATTTGTAAACTGCTCGATATCTCAACGTTAAAGAGATAAGCAGACATACTTTGATGGGAAACCGTGAAGGTTCTATCATACAAATTGTTTTTGATTGAAAAAAAAAAAAATAATAATAATAATAATAATAATAGTAAATAAAAAAAAAATTCACATGTATTAATGTTGCTCACTAATCGAGTCAACTAGGTTAGAGCCGAAGACTTTGAAATGTGTCGGAATTTTTTTGCTAGCAGTTAACAATTTATTGGTTTAAATACCATTTTTAACAAATTTAATGTAAATACCGATCGTTTCCATTCTATATAAACAGCATTTTTGATGAAGTTGATTGAATAATAATAAATGATTTATTATAAAGAGCACAAATGATAACAGTCGGTTTTGAGCAGCAGTCTTCGGCATTTGGACAAGCTGAGTGAATTGTTTTCGGTGCGTTATATATGTGCAAAAAAAAAATAAAGCTTTGAAAATATTTTTTTATTTTATCTAGTTTATTTCTCAATTTTTTTTTTTTTGTCTAATTATTTTCTTTCTTAATTATGTGACTATGTACAGTTGCAATAAATTTTTAAGTTTTTCAGAAAAATGATAGAAGGATTCGTACTTAGTTTTGAATGCTGTTACATTTGAACGTCTCCTTGAATAATAAATTTATGTATTGCAATGACTCATTAACATTCTAATAAGAAGTTTATGATGTTCGAAAGTTTACATCATTAATTATTTTGAACAGTACCGCTCAAAGCGAGTAAGTTAATTTTGGTTTGTACCTTTAAGGTTCAAACTATCTTTCTGTACATTGTATATATGTGTATATAAATTTGAAATTAATTATTGTTAGTAAAGTAACCAAGTTAACAATGTACAAAAATACTAAATGATCTAGAATTGTGCGTTAATATTTCATTTGTGTGTGATTCCTTTGCACATAGAATACATTTATTTACATTCACAAATGCTTTTATATTTTCACACAAATGCCATCCAAGTCGTTATCTCTTAACGATTTTTGTTTTACTAATGATAAAAATTTTTATGTGATGAAAAATAACAATAAAATAAATAAAATTCATTATTATTTACTTAATGTAATGTGAAACTAAAAACACATTAAATTTGATAATTTGTTTAATGATAAATAATTTAATGGTTTTTATTTTTATTAGCTCTAGTTATTAAGTTTGAAGACTTTGAGTCTTTGGCTTGTATGAAGTATAAAATAAGGTATATTTAAGAAAATAAAAAAAATCAACAGGAACTAAACACTCGCTATTTAAAAAGTTTATTAAGATAACATTTAGTGTATAAAAAACATTTTTAATTAATTTATCAAACATTTTTAAATCAATAGTTGATCGATCAAGTCAACTTTATAGTATGGAAAGTTTTTAATTAATGTTAGTTTACTTAATGATTTCGAGGCCGCCCAACATCAGTTTATTCTTTTTTAAATGGTAAACTAATGTTTTTTTGACTGCAAGTATGAAAATGTAGTAATAAAAATATATGATATAAAAAAGAGTGAACGATATTAAAAGATTTAACGAATGATATTCAATATTAGACAATTGATGTGGGACTCCCGTTTACCGATTAAATTTTTTTCTTTTAATTTGTATATATTTGTACAAAAAAAATTAATCGAAATAATGTTAAAGCATGCATCGATTAATATAAGTGATATCAAAGTAAAAAAAAAAAAAATATCTTGAATAATTTTCATTAAAAAAAAAAAAATAAAAAAAAAGTTTTTATTTTTCACTCCGCCCGTCTATTGTAATTTTTTTTAACCTTTCTAAATGCAAATTTTTAATCAACGTATATAACTCCGTGGCTAGTTGGACCTTTTAAAAAAAATTATTTGGTAATAGCCAAGTACAAAATTTTATAATAAGGTCCGACTATATTTTTAAAAGATGGTACAAATTGCATAAGCATGACTTTGATAAAAAAACGAAAACAAAACGTTTGAATCATCATTAATGTTTAATCATTATAACAAAAGTCTTCTCAATTAAATTTTTATGAAAACGAAATAATGTATCTATTGTATGTTTTATTTTTTTTTTTTTTTTTAATTTTTTTAATGGCTTTAAATTGTTTATTATGTATTTTTAAAAATGGTATTAATTAATATAAAATATTCTTCAGTATCTTTTTATGTTAATGTGAACAAAAAAAATGCAATTCCCAGTGATATTGTTATTTTTAAAATTTTTTTTCTGTTTAAGATAGTAAAATAACATTTCATCAGACTACATAGTCTGTACTTTGAAAAAGTCATTTGACCGAAATTTAAATAAATATTTATGGGTCGTGTAGAAACGTGACTCTTTTTCTATTACGAAAATAAAAAAAGTAATGAAAACAAAGTAAATTTTTTGAATGAATAAAAAAAAAAAAATGAAATTAACATTGAATGATAATTGTAGTAGTGAATAAAAGAAAAAAAAACTTTTTTTGTTTTTGATTTTTTAGATTAAAACAACTTGGAAAGTGTAACAATTGTACTGTTTATCGCATGTATGCAATCAAGGTAAAAAAAAATCAGAAAATATATATGTTGATGTGTAATAATTATTTTGTTCTTATTTAATTACTTATTTACAAATCCATGATGTATTGATAAAATTAGTATGCTGCTTTCATTTTATTACAATCAATATCTTCAATAAAATTGAGCTTTCATATGACGTCTAACAAAAAAATCAATGTCAACTCAATCTATTTTATATCTGAGATGATAAAAAAAAGAATTGGAGTGGGGAAAGGTAGGCATTATATTGATCCGTTGCGGTCCAGATAATCTCGTAATTTTGTTTAAAATGTTTAATTTCTTTATACTTCCATTGATGTACAAATTTGAAAGCACCCACTGAAATTAAATTTAGATTTGTATAGAGGCAACTGATTGAAGATAAATAATATAGATTCTTAATGGCTTCATTTCTTCTAGTATACGAGGTAATTAAAAGCAATTTTGATAATAAATAAACAATGGTTTATTAAAATGAACATTCAATGTTAAATAAAATTAATTTCTTATCCCTATGTAAGATTTTAGATCAAAATAATATAGTAAATGGGATAATAAATAGTAATATTAAATATTAACTCCTATTAAAATTTTTTTATACCTAAATGGCTAGCATAATTAAAAATAATATTTTAAACTCAAAATATTTAAAAAATTCCCAAAGTTTCATGATATTTAAAATAGTAAATGCCTGAAAATATTGATTGATTTTATATTAATCAATTACGAATTAAAATTATCTGATGTCTCTTTACTTTTACATAAACCCTTTTTCTTATTTCAAGCATATATAAATAATAATTTGTAACAGTTTTACCTGTTCAGGTTAGCCCCTAATCAATTTTATAAATAACTAAACAAAGCTAACAATAATAATAAAAAATAATAAAAATTATCAGGGCGCCACCAGGATTATTAATCACAGTTCCTGGAACCGGTCCAGAGCTGAGAAAACTTATCTTAGGGTAGAGAGAGTGGAGGAAGGTGCTGTTAAATAATAAAAATTTAATTAGCAAGGTTGATCAACATTTATTAACAATAAAAATTTAACAAACTTAACAAATTTAAGCGCTCACTCACACACTTATAATCTAACGAAGCGGAGAATAACTGCGAAATAAACGATATTTACAAACGAACCTTCTTCCAACGACGATACGATGACTAGACGGGCTTTTTTGAACGAACGGTCTCCTACACCTGACCTAAAACTAAGCTTAAAATTACAAGTCCACCGGACTACCAAACGAACTCACTTTACACACTTATAACTTAAAATTAAGTCCACAGGACTACCGCACTTAACACTATTAACACTCTCTATCACGCATAACCCATACAATTCTTCATACACATGACCAACATTTCGCTTAATTGATTTTTACTTTATAAATTTTAATAAATCGAACGTAATTAAATTTTAGTTAAAATATTAAAATTAAATTATTCAATCATTAGTAAATTAATAAAACGACAAACAATATTTAATTTACAACCAATTATCAATTCCAATTGTTAATTTTAATTCCGTTAAAATTTTAGATGGATTAAAATTCCTCAGTAACTTATTGTCATGGTCTTAAGAATATAACAATACTTATTTAGAACAAAAGGTCTTTATGCCTTGAATTAACTTTTGATAATTAAATAAATCACAATATAAACCTTATTTACAATCACTTCAAAATTATTAACATAAGTTTAATTAACTAATTCTGATAAAATTCTCACTGTGACAAATTTTTGACTCAATTAACCGATTTCTTGGACTTAATGTTCACGCCGATAATTATCAATCTCAGTAATTCCAATTTAACTACTTCACGGACTTAATCCCCAAAATTATTTAATTTATACTTGTTAAAAATAATTTTATAATATAATAATTTCGATAAAAATTCCTAATATAACCTTCTTAATAATTTTCTACTCTATAATATTCTCAATTAATAATTTTCTTAATATAAAACATTCTTAGTAATTAATTCTTAATATAAAATATTATCAACAATTTTCTGATCGTTTTATCAATTATAAAAATTCGACACGAGTCGAAATAGTCAAATTTTATTTGCTAGAACATTCGCCAGTCGAGGCTTGCTTGACCTTGGGTATTGGAATTTATGCGACACACAACTGACGCTTGACGAAAATTCCACGAATAAAATCTATCGATTTTTCTAAATGACAAAAATTAATCAATTTTACTCAGTTAATTATTGAAAAATTAATTTAATGAATTTTCTTAGATGTTAGTTAATTGATTGAAAACTTTTAGATATTAAAACTTCCCCCGCAAGGTCGATCGAGCGATCCCCGGGTATAAACCCCCATGAAAATCACTCAATCCAAAAACTAGCAAATGTTCTACGATTTATTTATTGAATTAAATTTTCGTCGATTAACGATCCAATTGATAAATAATTAGGAGAAGTAACTGGGCATTGGATAAACCGCGGTCCACTTCCTTCCCACAGAGCAATAATTGACACCTTGACGAACAAAACGATGATCTAACTCACTCGTTGAGGATGAAGTCCTAGTTGTTGTTGGCTTCCTTCGTCTCGTCACTACTCCGGGGATCGGTCCTTCTTGATTTCCGTGGCACTCAGTCTGGCGGTCACACTACTTCTCCCTTTTCCACTGTACGGCTCACCTATTTTAACCCAAACTCACCCCCTCCTATTCTCCCTTTAGGCCCGAAGATCGAGACGCGCCAGTGCTATGTCGAATAATTATCGATATCCGGTGACTTCTGAAAAATAATCCTTTATAAATTAATTTGTGATAGTAAAATAGCTTTTTAAATTATAACTCTAATTTTCATGATTATTGAAACAAAAAATACTTAACGTAGAGGCAATTAATATCATCATTTCTTATTTTTTCTATTAAAAATAGTTTTGTTACAGAAAGTTAACTTGTTTAACCTTTAAAAATCAATATATACGAGTGTATGTATGGGTTTCACATGGTTGGCTAACTTTTTCATGGGTCAAACATCTGTTATGGATTATAAAACAAAAAAAAATATTCACATATACAACTGTAGTAAGCTGCAAGTTGTCGACATTGACGCTCTTTTATTTGTCAGGTATATAAAACAGAATTAGATCAATTTTTATAGCTTCTACAAGACTTGAATAACTTCAAACGACTCTGAAAATATAGAAGACAAAGAGTAATTTAAAACAAAATTTTTTAAACTACATAAATTATAAAAAATGTCTTCAAGTCTTGATATTAGTATCGATACTTCAGAGATATTAGATATTGCTGAAAAACTTGTTGATGATGTTGAAAAAAAAATTGCTGAAGTTAATTATCGTATAAAAAATTTTCGTCTTGATGACAGCAGGTATGTTTATAATGCTAAAGTTAGCCATCAGCTGTCAGTTTTAAAAATTTGAATCACAAATCAATCAATTACAATAAAAAAATGCTTCTAAAAATTTTCACTTGTAATTTTTATTCATTTTCACACGTAAAACTTTTTAATTAAATTTTTTTGTTAACAATTGCATTATTATAAAATTTTAAAATAATTAAATAATTATTAAATTATAATTAGATATAATTAATTATAAATAATTAAATTATTATAAAAAAAAATTAAATTAAAAAGTTTCACATGTAAAAATTAATAAAAATTACAAGTGAAAATTTTATGACATTCAAGTTAGCTGTCACTTCACAATTTTTTAATTTTATCTAACAAAAAGATTTGTTCCAAAAAATTATTTTTAAAAAATTGCATTTTTTTATTTTTTTTTTTTTTTTATTTTTAGATGTCAATTTTTTTACTTATTTTTTTTTTGCCATAATTTATTTGTTATAAAATTTTTAAAATGATTAAATATGTGCTACATTAATTTTCATGAAAATTTTTAGAAGCATTTTTATATTGTAATTGATTTATTAAAAAAATTTTTTAAATTAATAGCTGGCTGCTAACTTCAGTATTATTAATAATCTAATTTAAATTTAAACAAATTATTTTTTTTTTGTAATTCTTTAATAATAATTCTTTTATCTTTGTTACAGCTACGCTGATGAAAGTGAGTTATATATACGAGAAGTTGTTAATACTAAGTTCAAGGAATTAAATCGTGACATATTGTCACTTGATGATAATTATTATTCTGAGGGAAATGAAATTGAATATCAACATTGTCATTGCGAACAACAAAACAATAATACGATAAAGCTATCTAGAGTTTTTACATTAAATAATAACAACAAACAAATAATTACTAATGAAGAACAAAAAAGTGATACGGAAAGTAAACCCCAATTGAAAGTGAAAATAAAAAAAGGTATTTTGAATAAAACTGATTCTATTAAAAGTCAATCTAGTCAATTATCAGTAATTAGCTCACTAAAACTTGATTTGATATCAAATGATAATAATATTATAAATAAAAATAATTCTAACATACCGGAATTGAAAAATGACTCGTGCGAACGAAAACAAAAAAAAGAAAGTTTTGTTGATATTGCTGTACAAACAAGTATTCAAGAAATCCCGCATGAGAAACCTGTTTCATTAGATAAATCCAAAGACTTGTTGACTGAAAAAAATATTTCTAGTGATTCAATAACTAATGATAAAATAAAACCAGAAAAAATAAATCCAGGTGATGATAAACGACAACATTTGTGTAAAACAAATTTTCAACAACGACTTACAAATGAAAACACTAAAAAATCAAATGAATCTTTTATTGAATTTATGTGCCGAATTGTTGAGTTAGAAACTAATAATATTATTGAAATGAATACTGATGACTTGATAGAAGAAAATCGACATCAATTAAGTTATAATAAAACTATTGAAGATGAAATAATTAATGATGATTTTGATTTCAACAAAGTTAATCTTTATTCACCAAAATTTGAATACGTTGATAAAATATTGAATAAATTCGATGAAAAAATGAAAACTTTTTCAGAGAATGCGAATAAATTGGTTAATGTATTTTCTCGAATTGTAGTCTGTAATAATAAAAGCAATATTAATTTAAAAATAACTAAAAATGATAATAGAGAAAAGAATTTTGATGGAGCGAAGTTATCATTTAAAGCGCAAACAAGAAATTCAAGTTCAGAAACAACTATTACCAGTGAATCGCTCAAGCCAACTGAAAGATTTTCAACTCCATTGAATAATTATTCTGTTAATATTGATACAAAAAATATTTCTAATGACATTGAAGAACTTTCAACGCCTATTATCAAACCTGATATCAATAATGATTCAAAAGTTTTTATAACAAGGAATAAGCTTTCTCTATCAGCAAGTACTATAGAAAATTATGATAAAGTTGCTGCTCATGATGAATCCGAAATTGAACTTCATTTATCAGAAACTCTTCAAAAGATAGAAAAACAAATTAACGAAAAAAACCATTTAGATGAGTGTCATGATTTTTCTTATAATGATAATGATAAGGAATATGACTGCCAACAAGAGACTGAAGTAAATTTTAAAGTACCTGGAAATAGTTTTGATATAACTAATCATAAAATATGGGATAACAAGAAAAAACAATTTGAAAATACAAAATCCTCTATTTCAAATGAAAAAACACTATCTAAAAGTGTTAAGTTACGACCAAGTTCAAAAAATACTCCATTGCAAATAAATCAGAATGTAGAACCTGATCATGTGGAAATAAATTTAGTTGTTGATTCATCTAAAGACGATCTTCGAGATCGTACTTCTTTTGATGTTTCAGCAATTTACTCCGAAAGTTTTGAAACAGCTTCTTTTTCTGAAAATGAAAATACATTAGATGAACTTAAAAATTCAAATGATGATAAAATTGAAAATTTTGAATTGAATAAAGAAAATCATGGAGAATTTGAACCTTGTTCATCGATTAATCGTGAA
Organism: Cotesia typhae; assembly: GCF_013202065.1. Lineage (NCBI taxonomy): Eukaryota > Metazoa > Arthropoda > Insecta > Hymenoptera > Braconidae > Cotesia > Cotesia typhae. The sequence goes on from NW_027423711.1 coordinate 165,606, forward strand.
AAAAATAATTCAAATGTCTATAATGTAATTGAAGAATTAAAAGATAATTCACAAACTGGTGAAAAAATAATACCTGTTTCTGATAATGAAAAAAATTCATTAGATCTAGCAAATAGCTCAAAAAATTTAAGCATTCAATCATCGACCAAACAAAGTAAAGATAAAAAACAAACATCATCATTATCTCTAGAATCATTTCAATTACTGGAAAAGATCTCATCGGTTGAAATATTGCAAGAAAAAAAGGTATGTAAAGTTAATTGATACATTATTGTGTTTTTATATTTTTATAATAATTCTAACAAATAAATAAATAATAAATTTGTTAATTGCTTAGGATAAAAGTAGTTCAGGTGAATATTCAGAAGGTGAATTACCTTTGCCGATTTCGTTGGGTGAAGTAAGAGTAAATGGTACTCCTAATTCACAAGAAAATGAAAATTCAAATTATTATCAGAACTTAACTGATCAAATACATAATATCCTGAATGTAAGTATATTATTCTTAAATAAAAATTACGTAAAGATGAAAATAAATATTTTTTTATTTTTATCATGTTGCAGTCATCACTTAAAAGTCTTGGCGAAATATTAAACTCCAATGGGGACTCAACGTCCAGTAAGAAAAAAAATTCACATTACTTGAAAATTGATAGCTAAAATATAAATAAAAAAATTAACTTTTCATTTTCTAGGCGGGACATCACTGATGACTTATGATATTTAAAATATAAATAAATTATTAAATTAAATAAAGTAATAATAAAAATGATGTCATTGAAGTTAGTCGACGTTCTAAATTTTTTGATTTTTTTTTTAATAATTAAATTAAAACAAAAAAAATATTTTTAAAAAATTGCACTTGCAACTTTTGAAGTTTTTTATACGTGCAAATTTATTTTTTAATTTTTTCTTAGTTTGAAATAAAATTTTTATCTTGAATATTATTTTTGTATTCAAATTTATACAAGATATTTAAGTTAGCTGTTACCTGATTAATTTTTAATTTTATTTAACAATTAAATTAAGTATAAAAAGTTATTTTTTAAAAATTGCCTTTTTTTACTCTTAAAATTTATTACATTAAAGTTATCAGTCGCTTAATAATTTTTTAATTTTCTTAAACAAAAAAATTTGTTCTAAAAAATTATTTTTAAAAAATTGCATTTTTAATTTATTAAAATTTCTACAAGTCCATTTTTTTATAATTTATTTGTTAAATAAAATTAAAAAAATTGTGGAATGACAGCTAAATTTAATGTTATTTAAAATTTCTAAATGTCAATTTTCTTTTCTTATTTTTTGCCACAATTTATTTGTTAATAAAAGTTTTAAAAATGATTAAATATCTGCTTAATTAATTTTTATAATTTATATTCGCAATGACTACGTATTATTGCTAATTATTTTATTGTGTAATCTTGAGGAAAACTAATAAGTAACCTTGAAACATGAAATAAGGAAATAATTAAGTTGTAATATTTGCAGACCATAACCTATCAAAGTGTTTTTGTTGAAAGTTTTAACTATACCACTATATTTATAAACTATACATCTGTAAATATATTGTATGTACTATTTTGAATATATTTTGCTATATGATTTTTGTAAACTAATTTTTTTTTTTTCCACAGTAGTGAATAATCCTTTTTTTTCCATAAATATCATGTATAAACTATACGGACTGTCTATTCGCACACTGTGAGAGAGTTCCGCGTGAGGCTAGCGTAAATATTACAAATTATTTGCCATGCTAAAATTCACGCTACAGTGTCCGAATAGCCTCAGCCATAAACATAAGTAAGTAGTTATTTAAGAAAAAGATTTAAATTTGAAAGAAAACATGTGATTGTGAAATATTAAAAAATGGACAAAGAAAAAAGTATAATTGGATATTGGATATCGGAAAAGAAACAGCAGAAATTGAATTGGAAAGAATTTAAAAATATTTGTGAGCAAAAAGGTTTTGTATTAAAAAAGGTAATGTTGGTTTTTTTTTTTTTTTAATTTCTTAATAATTCTGTAAATTTTTGTTAACAAAATCTCATTAGAGGTTAAACTGTGTTTTTTTTTATAATTTTTAGATTAATCTTGATGGTAATCTTGACTCTCAAGGACCATTCCACGTCTTCCTTCATAAATTAACCGATACGTTAGCATTAGCAGAGAGAGGTGATCAAAATGTAATAAACAATTTTTACATTATACAGAAAAAAATGAATTTTATTATTATTTACTTATTTATTTATTAAATTTGACATTGATTGCAGGCCAAGAGAATTGTAACTAAAGCTCAAGAATATTTGTATCAACATCCAGAAATGATACTGATAGATCCTTTTGAAAATGTTAAAAATTTAAATAATCGTCAACAATCTTATTTAATGTTACACAAAGAAATCAAGTCGAGTGGTTAGTATCGAATGCAAAAGAAAAATCATTTTATTGCTTAAGTGGGAACACCACTGTGACGATCGAAAAAGAGAGGTGATTTTCGGGAATTTTTTTGACAGGGAAAATAAAGGAATTTGGGGATTGGATTTTTTTTATTTTATTAAGGGTACATTAAAGATTATTACTCTAAATTTTTATTAAATAATATTCAATTTTTACAAAGTTATTAACAATCTCGTAGAACACTATAAAAAATTTCTCCCTCTATGGTCGGTTCGTTAAAATGAAAATTTTCATTTAAAAAAAAAGGCGGCTAAAAAAATCTATAAAATAAAAATTTTTTAAATTCCTTACGTGTGACGATAACTACATCCTTACTGATTAAAAAGCAATTGGAATTTTTATTTTCAGATGATCCGTTTTTGAGTTAACGAACTGACCATGGAGGGAGAAATTTTTTATAGTGCTCTACGAGATTGTTAATAACTTTGTAATAATTAAATATTTTTTAATAAAAATTTAGGGTAATAATCTTTAATGTACCCTTGTCACAGTGGTGTTCCCCCTTAAATATATAATATAAAAAAATTTAATATCCATATCAGACATATTTATTTCAGATATATTTGTTCCGAAGACAATCCAATTGAAATCCGAGAATGCGGATGAAAATTTAAAGTCATTGAGATCAGCGGATATTAGATTCCCATTTATAAGTAAACCTTTATTTGCTCATGGTTCTAGTGATGCTCATAAGGTAATTGAACGGTTAAAAAATTATACTTATGAACAAATAGGATACAATCAATGAAAAAAAAAAAAAAATTGTTCGCTAATATTAATTTTAATTTATAGATGATGATAATATTCAACGAAAAAGATCTCATGGATTGTCAATTACCATGCGTGGCACAAGATTTTATTAATCATAATGCAGTTTTACACAAAGTTTTTATTGTTGGGAAATATTTCCATGTTGTTGAAAGACCAAGTTTGAGAAATTTTTATCCAATCGATTGCGAACAATTGAGCACATTATTTTTTAGTTCACATGATATCTCGAAGAGTGGATCAAAGTCACAATGGTCAGTGATATCAAAAGAAGATAAAGCTTTGAGAATTGAACCGAACCATGAAATTATCCAGTATATTGTTGCAAAAGTAACGAAAATTTTTGGACTAACACTTTTGGGGATTGACGTAGTCATTGAAAATCATACTGGAAAATATGCTATTATAGATGTTAATGTTTTTCCAGGATACGATGGTTATCCACATTTTTTTACACATTTAATTGATACTATTACAAATTTTATTACCGAACGGCGAGTGAATCATAATTTAGACTGTTCGATATTAAAAAAATGTAACGAAGAATTAGATTCAGGTTTTGAAAGTGATGATAAAAAGAAAAAACCTATTAAATAATTGTATTAACTTTACATTCAACTTTAAAGTACAATGAGATTAATTTAATTTATAATAATGAATATTTTTTTATTAATTTATTAGCTAGTCAAAAGAAAAAAAACAGCGAATTAAATGTCGCTTGCTCTATTTTTTTTTATGATTGATATGAAAAGTTAATATGAAAAATTATTAATATTAAAATTTTAAAGACAAAAGATTAAAACTAAAGATTTTTTTTTTATAAATTAATCGTTTAATCAATGATTTTATTCCGTATCTACTTGAGTTTCTACATTTTTAAATAAAAATTATTTTTTCTATGTTTTAATATTTTATTGAGACAATAATTACTCTATTGATATTTTCTACTAATTTTTTTCTGCATAAAAATATATTTAAACAAAAATACAATTATTTATTTTTGTTCAAATGCTATATAATTACAAGTTTTATTTCGAGAATAGTATATCCTGAATTTTTACATACGTATCAAGCAACTAAACTAATTTTTTACCAATAATTTTTAAAAATGATCAACATGTTAAAACAGATGTATTTTTATTTTTAATATAATTTATACATTACACTTATATTCTTTGTTGCATTTATTTTGTTTACTACAATTTTCAATAATGATAATGACGATAAGATAATTTTACTTCCAATGTTATGTTCAACTTTATCGAATTATTTATTAATACAATACGTAGAGTAAAAAAACTTAATACATTAAATCATAATTCTTTGACAATGCGTAATTCATGTCTGTTACTTCACATAAAAGAAACGAATTGACAGAAAATTAATTAAAATTATTGTTTAACAAAATTTAAACTTTAAACAATTTATTAATTTCATCTGATATTTCCTCAACAAATGTTATTGAGTGGTAGAAAGGGGAATATCTTAGTTTATTAAAATTTCAAAATTAATAGATTTGTTTAGAATATAGACTTATATAAAAAATTTTTTTAATGTTTTCACAAGCAGATGAAGCTGAGCTTGATGTTATAAGATAATACTAATATAAGTAATTTTCAAACTTTAAGAATTCAGTTTTGTAACAGGCGTGAACTGTCAAAATATCGAAAAATATGTATACAACTATTAAAATAATGTCAATTTATACAATGATTAAGTCAACTTTAAAAATTGATTCAAGATAACTTTTTTCATAAAATTTTGAGCTCAGTAAATTTTTTACATAAGTATTATTATTGGATAAAATTATTAATTTTAAAACTTGACTAAACCGAAATTCTTCACTTTCTAGCACTTTTCTCAAACGTTTAAAATCATGAAATATTTATTAAAACACTGTAAAAATTATATAAGCGAAAATTGTTTTTTTATATAATAAACTTTTGCCATTTTTACAACTCTGTAATTTTATAAATATTGTACAATGTTATAATTAAACGTAGCTTCAATACAGAAAAACGCGTGTCATTATTTTTAATATGGCTTTTAAAAATTTATTTTACTGTAGTGACCATTTTTGTAAACATTTATTTATATTTTTAAGATTTCCATTTTTATTTGTTTCTAAGCTGCAGTGAATTATTTTTCAGATGTACATTTAATACAATATAAACACCAGTATAATTTCTTGTTATTAAAATGATTAGTTCTAAATTTAAATTAAGAAAAATATAATTTTTTGTCAAGCGGACGGGATTCGGAAGCATTCGGAAAAGCTAGTAAAAATATATTTGAAGTTAAATAAAGTTTATATTAAAATTTATGAAAATAACTAAATGTTTATATTAACATCGTATTCATGAATTAAATTTTGATATAATGTAAGAGTAACAGTAATAATTATTATTATAAACTAATCCCTTTAATATTCGCATTAACATCTTATTGACACGAATACTCGAATAACTTTCATCTTAGCCAAAGTTTAAGTCTTAATGCATCTACACCATTTAGATAATACCGAAATAGTCTTTTATCTCTGACAAAACCAAGATTTTCATATAGTCGTAAAGCTGATCGATTTGTTATTTCGGTTTCCAGAACGACTTCATCAGCATCATCTTCGACCATCGCCCGAATAGCTTTCCTTACTAGGTTTGAGCCTATCCTACGTTTTCTATATTTTATATCTACAGCTAACATTGCGATGTAACCACGTTTTATAACTTTTCGATGAATATCAAGTTTACAGACAATTGCGCCCACACATTCTTTGCCATGCATTGCCTAGAAAGAAAAATAATAATATACAAGTATATTTGATGTAAGATAAAAATTAACATTTTAATACAATTGATAAATTTAAAATTATTTCTGAACAGTAAAGGGGTCTTCTGGTTTGACGTCCTGATTTTTGAGCATTTTTTTGGGATTTTTTTTGTAAAGACCAATAAAGAGATATAACTTTGAACTTATTATCATTTATTTGTACACATTTCAAAAGTATACAATTTAATTTTTAGCTAAAAACATTCAGTAGAATTAAAGTTATAGTGGTCTGAAGACACCCGCCTGGAAAAAAATTGACGTTCACTTCTTCCATGATATCATCTAATTAGCTTCTTATCTATAATAAAAAAAAAAAAAAAAAACCCCCGGTGGGTTTTAATCTATATACTTAAATACATCGAGTGGAATACGATCAAAATAAAAATTTTTTTATTTCTATTTTTTTGTACCAAAAATTTGACAGAAAAAAAATGAAATTCGGAATTTTTGTTCCCAAGTCTGTTAAAAATTCATTTTTAAAATTTTTTTGATCGTAGTCCACTCGATGTATTTTAGTATACACTGAGAAAAAAAAATACTTTTACTCAATAACAATTTCTTGGTTAAAGAAACTCGATGACGATCAAATATTCTATTATTATTAATGATTAATCTCTGAAGAGAAGAGCATCAATATTTATCTTTGAATAATAGATAAACAAGAGAATAGCTTTATTTAAATTAAGTAAAAATTATTTCAATCAATTTAACAAGTTCTTGAGCTAAGAATCTATGTCCTTGAAAATTTTCAAGAACATCAATTCTTGTATCAAGAAAATTTTCTTAATGAAAGTATTTTTTTTTCTCAGTGTACAGATTAAAACTCCACCGGGTTTTTTTTTTGTTTCAGATAAGCCAATCAGCTGATATCGTGGAGGAAGTGAGCATCAATTTTTTTTTAGTCAGGGGTCTTCAGACCACTATAACTTTAATTCTATTATATGTTTTGAGCTAAAAATTCAACTGTATATTCTTGAAATATGTACAAATGAATGGTAAAAAGTTCAAAGTTCTATCTCTTCATTGGACTTTACAAAAAAATGCTCCAAAATCAGGGCGTCAAACCAGAAGACCCCCTTAAATTTCAAAACATGTTAGCGGTTATATTAAAGACTTATCAGCGAATAATAATATTTTTCATAAGATGGACTACGAAGACAAGTGATTCATGAAACCTAAACATAATTTAATATCAAAAAGAGTACAAATTAATATCATTCAAAAATTTTTTAATAATAAAATTAAAAAGTAATAATTTAGAAAATATTCTTTTTAAAAATGATCTATAGATATTCATTAGTATTGAAAAACAACAAAATAGTTTATGATATAACTTGAAATGACACAAAACAATTTATAACAAAGTCTAGTTGATTATCGACATGATAAAATGAGCTGACATTTCTTTGTCCAATATTGTGTTGCATTCTGTGTCACACAATATAATTTTTATCAATCGCACTTGAATTTCAAGCTCCAATGCCTGTAGCTTGTCGAAGCTGGTCAATAGTGCATATTTGAATTTAATGTCCCATTTAATTGAGTTTCAAAGAATGAATAAAAAAATTAAAAATGTAAATCACAGAAACAAAAGATATTGATTAAACATTTTCTTGTGTTTCGATAAGCTTAACAGACATTGTAATTGAGATTTCAAACACATGACATGAACAGGGCATTTTTTTGGTGTATGAATTCATATAATGTCGTAAATTTCTTACCAAAAAGCAAAGTTTGGGCCAATTATGAATAAAATATCTATAGGTATAAATGGAGTATGGCTCACTTAGGTCTTTTTGAATTAACTTCATAATATCGGGCATTTGAAGTTCATTTGTATAACTAACGTACTCTATGTCATTGTCTTTACTATCTACACACGCTACTTCTTCTTTATCTGAAAACATAAAAATTTAAGGTGAATATTAAAAAAAATGGAATTAGCAATAATTAAAAGTAATACGATTTACCTAATTTATTTAAATGACTAGTTTCCATAGATTGTGTTCCAGGTAATAGATTATGGTCTACAGAAATATTTTTTTGCGAATTACAAATTCCATTGTGTAATCCATTGGTGAGAGGTTCTTCACTAAAATCTGGAGTTTTTTTATTGATACGCGATTTTATATTCATATTTGCAATATCAGGCAGTGAGTTATCTGACATTGTTTCTATTTTCTCTATACCAGCAATAATTTGTTCATTTTGTCCTCGTTCGTGATCCATTTTTTATTTTTTTTTTTTTTAAATTATCTTATTGATTTAATTATTTTTTTTCACTGAATTGAATAATTATTTTAATAATATTATTAATGCAAAAATCCAAATTCACTAGAGCCAACAATAAATTTCATATGAGAGATTCAATTTATTGAATAATTTTCTTTTAGTAAATATTAAATTTATTTCAGTATTTCACCATGACATATGCGTCCTAAAGAACTTTAACATTATTTGAATCGACTTTTCATAATTAACTCAAAGTTTTTTATTAGAAAAAAAAAGGTTTTAATTCCAGATTCACTCATCGGATGAAAATTTATGAACAATCGGCGCCATTTTAATTTTTCTGAATAAATCTTTATGAACTAAATATTTAGTATGTATACCTATAGTATCGTCCAATAGGTTTGTATAAATATGTATCGACAATAATTACGTGTAGTTGGTAAAAGAAGTATCTTTATGTTTGTAAACCGAATATTTCACTTCATGTAGTTGGAATCAGACCGATGATACCTGAAAGTTACAATTTTACTCAATAGGATATAAGAAGTAAGAACGGATTGTACTAAAATTACTGAAATCTAATAATACTGAAGTTGACAGATATTAAAAATTTTTTTCGAATTTTGTAGCAATTAAATTATTATAAAAAAAATTTAATTTAAAAGTTTCACATGTAAATATTAATAAAAATTGCAAGTGAAAATTTTTAAAAGCATTTTTTCATTGTAATTAATTTGTTAAAAAAATTTTTAAAATTGACAGCTGACCGCTAACTTCAATATTATGAAATCTAATATTTAATTAAGTTTGTAGAAATTATAAACAAAAATATGTTATTAATTTGAATAATCTTATTGCTGTCAGTATAATTTAATTAAAAAATAAAATTATTATTAATTTCTTTTCTTTCTCCGACCATTGTATAAATTGTTGTGTTCAATAAGATACTAAATGATTGCAATTATTGAAATAATACTAAAGTTAGCCGACGTTTTTAATTTTTTTACTTATTAAATTAAAACTAAAAAATTTTTTTTAAAAATTGCACTTATAGTTTTTCAAGTTTTTTACAAATGAAATTATTTTTTCATTTTTTTTTGTAACAATTTTTTTAATAAAAAAAATTATAAAATTATTCAGATGTTGGCGAATAACTTAATTTTCATGTTATTGAATTAGTTAGAATTTACACAACAGGAAAAAAAAACATCTGAAATTGAATATGAATACTATCAAATTCATAGTTAAAAATTTAAATATAAAAATTAAAGCAATAATTTAAAAATAAGAAATTGGCCTTACATACGTAAATATTTATAATGATGAATTTAGCCGTCAGCTGTCAATTTTAAAAATTTTAATAACAAATCAATTACAATAAAAAAATGCTTCTAAAAATTTTCAATTAGCTATCACTTGACAATTTTTTAATTTTCTTTCAGAAAAAAATTTGTTGTAAAAAATTATTTAAAAAAAATTGCATTTTTAATTTATTAAAATTCCTACACGTCTATTTTTTTAATAATTTTTTTTTACCATAATTTATTTATTAAAGAAAACTGAAAAAATTGTGAAGTGACAGCTAAATTTAATGTCATAATTTTAATTTGTAATCTTGATTAATTTTCATATGAAGAATTTTTTAATTAAATTCTTTTTATAATAATTGCATTATTATAAAATTTTTAAATAATTTTTAATGTCTGTCAACTTCAGTGTCATAAATATTTGACTAAATTTAGTAAATCATACATACGGCTATCAGTTTCGAGGAAATGGAGGCTATCGCTAGAGATGTCATTTTTTAAAAATAAAAATTTACGAGAATTTGAAGTAAGTCAATAGTTGAAACTCGCAATAAACGGGATACCATTCTTCATTGTCAAATCAAATGATTTAAATTAAGGCACGTGTGTAGCGCGCTATTCAAAATTAACCGTAAAAAAACACGACCTCTGTCTAAAAAGACAGAACTTTGCATGACACTGAAGTTGGCAGACATTAAAAATGATTTAAAAATTTAATAATAATGCAATTATTATAAAAAAAAATTAATTAAAAAATTCCACATGTGAAAATTAATAAAAATTACTAGTGAAAATTTTTAGAACCATTTTTTAATTGTAATTGATTTGTTAAAAAAATTTTTAAAATTGACAGCTGACGGCTAATTTCAATGTTATAAAATTGTATGAATCACGGATACACACACACAGACACACTTACAAAAAATGTGCGGTTAGTTATCCTCGGATTGAATGTGAGGGCATGAGAGTCATCTGGTGCATCACATGAGTTTGAAAATAATTAACGGATTTGTATGCGTCTTGTTGTTTGTGTTCATAATACACAACGCTATTATCTAAAATACATGAAACATTTATAAATTATAAACGGTTCTTGAAATATTTGTATTCATAATTTATCAATAAAATATTGTTATTACTCCGAAAATATTAGGTAAGTTGCAAATTTAATATCAAGTATTAACCTGTCAGCACTCGTGCTATTCGATTTTTTTTCACGCGAAAATATTCAACTTATAGGATGCCGCTGCAAGACTAAAAAAATATATGCGATTGCTGAAGGGTTAGTACTATAATTCATTAGTTTTAATAATTATTACTACCATCATTTTTTTTTTTTTTTTAGGTGCACCATCAAGTCAAAATGGAGTTTAATTTACCACTCAAAAAAGATGATTTGTTAAAAGAAGTCGATGGATGTTATTGTGTGAAAACAGTGGTCCCCTTACGCGATCTTACTAAAGTTTTTGATAGTAAGTATTTTATCAATTTACTACGGCATAAAAAATTGAAATTTTTTTAAAGTAACCTAAAACAATAACCGACATATAAATATTATTTCAGATAATCGACAAGCGTTACAAACTAAAAAGTCAGCATTTATTTTAGACCATTTTGATGAATTTTTTGCTGTGTTAGTTCATAGTAAAAATATTGAGGAATCAATAATTGTGAGAGCTTTTGATCGTTTGTATAAATCTACCGAAATATTGGTCAAGGACTTAGAGACTCATGATTTCTCTCAAGATAAGAAGGAAACTTTATGCAAAGTCAAAATGCATGCGTATTTGCTTTCGAATTTTATGAATTTTTTAGAAGATCATACACTTAAATCGAGCAACCAATTCGGAGATAGAGGAATGGGGAAAAAGAAGAAAACGGACCAAAAATCTGAGGCTAGGAAAGAATGGGAATTTAAGCGTAATAAAATTTTACTTACGATTCATAATTGGTTACAGTTACCATTAAATAATTTATGGGATCCACCAATCGCTGAGCAATCATTTGTGATGTTATTAGCAGATATTTGTTATAAAATCATAGAGTTTGACACAGATAGAAGTGATAAGCAAATTAAACAAATTGTTTGGCAAATTTTGGGGATTCTTGTTAAAAATTATAGTCATGGAGTTTCGTGTAAGATAAAAATTATTCAACTAGTGAAGATGTATGATAATTTGGTACCATCATTAGCTCAAGGAGTCGTAAGTATGGTTACTGAATATCAAAGTCAAAGTTTTATAACTGAAATTTTACATGAAATTGAACAAGTTAATTTTGAAGAATCTGAGGCACGTAACATTGCATCATTTCTTTCGACTGTTGCTGCCACAAAACCAGTGCTTTTTTTTCCAGACACGGATGATGTTATGGATCATGTATTCGGCTTCCTTGATAATGAATCTTATGTAATGAGAATCTGTTCAATTGATATAATTGAAAATGTACTCATTAATTGTTTGTCGGGAGAAAATTTAAGTAAAAAACAGAAAGACTTACGCAATGAATGTTTCCAAATTTTATACACACATAAATTAGATTGTAACAGTTTTGTCAGATCTAAAGTATTCCAAGTTTGGCAAAAATTATTATCTTCTCAAGCAGTCCCAATTCAACAAATAGTGCCTCTTGCAAAAGCTGTAACACCACACCTGCTCGAAACTGGCGCTATTATGAGAAAACAAGCTCTTCAAGTAATGCGTCATCTATTAGAGTGCAATCCATTCACTTTCAAATTTGACAAACAACAATTAATTGATAATCGTAATAATTTTGAACAAGAATTACGTGAGTTGCAAGCTAATTTCGTTACAGAAAGTGCAAGCGGTGACGATGAACGTATTGAGCTTTGGAAAGAGCTAGCTCCTGAGATTAAAAAGGCGATCAAAAGATTTTTTGAAGATGATGATGAAGATAAAGAAGACAGCGATTTAAGTGATGACGAAGATGATGGAGATGTAGATATTGACAAAGAATGGGAATCAATACGAACTTTAATTGTTGATCGTAAATGTTTAGCAGCAGTGAGGCGATTGAAAATAATTCTAAAAAAAGTAAATTTGGAGTTCGATTCTTGTGATATTGAAGCCGACGGCAGAGAAGATTGTTTTTTACTTTTCCTTGCTCATATATTTTTGAAATCACAAAGCGATAATACTAGTAAAGATAAATTTGACAGTGCTCAATGGAAAAAACGTAAACAAACAGTAAATCACTTGAAGCAAACTTTAAATATATATGACAGTATGATAAACTTTATAACAGAATTAGAGGCCGCAATGCCTATTGTTAAACAAATGTTAAACGCAGCAGCACCTGGAGTAGCTATTGAAGCTTGCGCTTTGTTAGGTAAAGCCTATAAATTTAATATTAGCGGAGCTGAAGAAGCATTCCATGCGGCATTATTACAAGCTTTCAGTAGAGATGAATCGGTGAAAAGGAATGTCGCTGAAGTTTATAAAGAAATATATTTTAAAAGTCTAGATAACATTCCAAGCCGCCAACGTGCAATGATTTCCGTCAACGGATTGATTAACTTATTAAAAACATTGAAACCAGGTCAAAGTCCAGCTTTAGAACAGCTTGTAGGAGAGTGGTGCGATAACAAAGATTTAGATGAAGAGAGTTGGCAAATTATGTGGGAAAAATATAGTTTTAAAACCTCATCAGTGACAGTAATTGAGAGTCGTTGTGCTATTATACTGCTTAAAATGGTAGCGGCTAAAAATCCAAAACTTATTCTCAAGAACTTAAATATTTGTATTAAAATTGGTTTCCAAACACATAATGATATTTTATTAGCACGTGATACATGTAAAGCACTATCTATGATTAAACATGAAAATACGGAAAATTCAAAAAAAGAACCTTTAAAATTTGAAAATGATCATGAATTATTTCAGGCAATTTCACATTTATTGATTAATAAATTTGACACAGTTGCACCCATGACATATGCTTCTTTTGCTACTGAAGCAATTAATGTAATTTATCAGTTTGCAAATACACCAGATATTATTATGAAAGAAATTTTATCAGAGCTATCAGCAGAACCTACGATCGAAAATGATGTTCCTGAATCACATCTAGCTAAATTCTTATATGTAATTGGTCATGTAGCTGTCCGACACATGGTACATCTTGATGTAGAAATTTACAATGAATTGAAACGTCGTAATGCCATTCGTGATGCAGTAAAAGGTAAAAAGAAAAATGCTTTGAATAATACTAATAAAAACAACTCGATATCATCATCGCCTGGCTCTGTTCAATCATCGGCAAGAAAAGCTCGTCAATCAATATATGTGAATCGAAGAAATATAACAACATCAGAAGAAACTGAGGAAGATATTCTTTCTGGGGCAACTGCTGACGATAATGACGCTGAAGCGATTAACGATGCTTTGGATAATAACGTTGTGAATGAAGGTGGTTTGTTAGCAGAATATGTTCCTCTCATAGAACAGGTGTGTCAACATCCAGAAAAGTATAGTAATAGATACACTCAGGTTTGGGGTGTGCTGGCACTTACTAAGATGATGACGGTATCTTCAAAATTCTGTCAAGATCATCTTCAGTTACTTATGACAATGCTAGAACGATCAACTTATCCGGAAATAAGGTCCAATATTTTAATCGGTCTTTCTGATTTAATGATCAGATTTACAAATGATATCGATCCTTGGACTAGTCACATGTACACCAGGCTTTTTGATCAAGATGTAGGAGTACGTCGGACAGCTGTGAGAATACTTTCTAGTTTAGTTAAACGAGAAATGATTCGCGCAAAAGGACAAATGTCAGAAATGGCTTTATGTATCATTGATCAAGATGAGCAAATAAGAAATGATACTCAATTATTATTCAGAGAACTCTCTAAAAAACCTAATGTTCTATGTAATATTTTACCAGATATTTTATCCAAGTTTTCATCTGCAGATGAGGAAAAAGTTAGTGAAGAGGATTCACAAACCATCTTTAAATTCATATTTTCATTATTCAGTAAAGAAAGAGAAATGGAGTCTGTATTAGATAAAATTTGCTTTAGATTTAAAGATGTAACTACAGAAAGACAAAGCAGAATTTTGACATATTGCTTATCACTTTTACAATTAAATAAGAAGGGTATAGCTCATTTAACAAGAAATCTTTCACTCTTTAAGGACAAACTTCACAATAAACATGTGTATCTTGCTTTGAGAGAAGTAATAGAACAAGCTAAGAAGAAAGCCGATGTTAGAGAAGCTTGCGCGATTTTAGAACAAGAGATCGAAAAATTGATGGACGATTCCAACTCGAATAATCATCCAAATACTCAAAATCAAAATAAAGAAAATGAAAATCCTCCTGAAAATGTAACTAACAACGCTATTAATGTTAACACCACCGTTAATAATAGTAAAAATACTAACAGCGATCGAGAAGTCATGCCTCCTCCCGAAATTTCTCCACCTAAACGACGTTCAACACGTCGGTCAACGAAGCGGAAGATGTAATAAATATTAACTTATAATTTCATTTAAAATTGATTTTTAATTCTAAAAACTTTTTAAAATAGTATCGTTTCATAATTTAGTTTGTAATTAATTTTATATTAAAAAATGTTTCAATATATTCATTAAAATATAGAAATAAGAAATAAATATTGAACTATCTAAAAAATTGTTTGTTAATTTATTTAATGAAAATTAATTCAACACATATTTAATCATTTTAAAAATTTTATAGCAAATAAATTAAGGCAAAAAAAAATTGACATTTAGAAATTTAAAAAAATAAAAAATGCAATTTTTTTTAAATAATTTTGTTGAACAAATTTTTTTGATAAATAAAATTAAAAAATTGTTAAGTGGCTGCTAACTTTAATGTCATATTTATTTATTATTATGATGATTTTTAATTTGTAATTCAATATCAATTGTTGAAAATTTTATGCTTATTTAAAAATATTTTTTCTATTCAAAAGTTTTGCAATTCGGGATTTTTATTTAATCCGAGTTTAAATAATCAAATTTAAAAAATATCTCTCTATAGATATAGACATGCATATATATATAAATATATGTAGTATTCAAGCATTATGTCCCCTATAGCCGATACACGGCATCCCTATGAGAGAAGCTGTTGAGTATTTACCTAAATTCGCCTACCACCACGCCATCTCATGGTTTTCTTATGTTAACTTACCTCCCCGCGGGGCCGCGGGGCTTGATTTATCACGTGATCACCTGTAAGCGCGGCAACTGGCGCGTCTCTCCTCTTAGCGTTGAGTTTTCGCCATCTTGACACACGCCTTTTTTTTTTTTTTTTTTTTTTTTTTCCGGTGCCTATTATTTATAGCGAAAACATTAATTTTTAGCGCATTTATTACGAAGCAATTTATTATTTAAACCGAAAACAGTGTTGTTAAGTGTATTTATTTATTTATTTATTTATTTTTTTTTTTTTTATTTTTGGTCAAACCAGACGAAACAATGAGTGAAGTCGGCGAGAATCCCGGCGAAGGTCCCCCGGCAAAAAAGACACGTTTAGAGGAAGACGTAGAAGGCATGAGGAGTCAGTTAAGTTTTCTCACTAATCTTTTGCCTCGTTTTTTGCCCCAGGGTTCGCAGGTCATACCTACTGAGATCGAAGAGCCTCAGTCGACCCCACTATTAGAGCTAGGCGAATGCTCGACTACTATTGACGAGAAGAAAATCTCTCAGGTGACAACAGAGGAACGAGTGAGTCAAGTTAACGTTTTACAGCACTTCGAATCCAGTGAATGGAAGGAGGTGAGATACTCAGAGGCGCTCAAAAAATTGATACGTACCCCGGGCTTCACAGAGCTCAAGGTTAACAATGAATTATGCTACCTTGATAAAGGTAAGGACTCCTTTTTATCCACAGATCGAGTCATGGCTGGACTGACTCACGTCCTTCTAGAGCAAAGAGATAATATTAGGTACATTATGGCTGACTTTATTGATTGGATAATAGAGAACCAGGCAGTCATCACTAAAGAGGATCTCACTAAGGTAGTAACTGACAATTTTGGGGCAGGCTCAACAATTTTTAATAATTTTGAACAAGCTTTGCAGGTAATTTGCGGAAAGAGAGCTGAATGCATCGAAAACAGAAGAGAACGAATCTTGGCAGAGATCCCAGTAAAAAATGTCCAGGTGGCCCTGAAAAAGATTCCACCAAGCTCCGAATTCCTCTTTGCGAAGGAAGAGCTGACGTCACTAATAACCTCTCTAGGGGGAGCACAATCATGGCTAAGCCCTCCACCAAGCTTGATACCAAAAAAGACATTCCAGAGGAGAGAAATCCCCCGAAGCAGCACGAGCCGACCTTTTCAACCCTCATCAAGACCAAGATTCCAGCCTCCCTCAAAACAGGGATTTCAGGCTAGAAACAGCACAGCACCTCGTCAACCAGGTAACAACTCTAGCTTTAAGCCCAAGCAGGACTTTCCTAGAGCCAGGAGTACGGATTCCTTTCGCAGGAAATCCGAAAAGTGACTATATGAACCCCCAAATATTCTCTGGAGGCCAGCTCGTCAAATTTTTGAGCAAATGGCAAGAGCTGGGTGCCCCCGAAGTAATACTCAAGATGATTTTAGGCTATCATATTCCGTTTGCAAACAAACCCAGCCTAAATCCTCATTGGCAATCTTCCAGGTTCAAGACAACCGACTCAAGCGAGATGAGGGAGCAGATCGAGTTGCTCAGGGCTCAGGGTATCCTGGAGTCCCCCAAGGATCCAGGTCCAAGCTTTATCTCTCAGATATTCCTGGTAAAGAAAACAGACGGGTCTTGGAGACCAATCTTCGACTTACGCCACCTCAACAGGTTCGTAAAGAAACTAGAGTTCAGTTTAATTTCGCATCTTCACATTCCAGACTTCCTGCAACCCGGAGACTGGATGGTCCGAATCGATATGTCCCAGGCATACTTTCATATCCTGGTGGCACTATCGCACCGATGCTTCCTTCGCCTCATATTAGGCAAAGAGCTATTACAGATGACGTGCTTGCCCTTCGGCCTCTCATCTGCACCCCATGCCTTCGTGATAATAACGAACTGGATTGCGGAAATCCTTCGTTCACTAGGCATGAGGGTGGTTGTGTACATAGACGACTTCCTGATCGTAAATCACGACAGGAACTGCCTGACAAAGCAAATAAAGACGGCGATAAGAATGCTGGAGAGCTTAGGCTGGAAGCTGAACTTCAACAAAAGTGTTCTGGAGCCCAGTCAGATCCTCGACTTCCTAGGGATCACTTGGGACACGAGGGAAGACAGGATAAGCCTTCCAGAGAAGAAAGCTCAGAAAATAATAGCTCTATGCCAGGAGATCAAACAGTAGGGAACCTGCTCGCTAAAGCAGTCCCAACAGCTTCTAGGATGCTTAAATTTTGCGACCTTCGTAACATTCCGGGGTCGTCTTCACTGTCGTCAACTCCAAAGGATGAGCAACCAGTTCAGCCAGGGACGTCCTCGCGAACAACTGACAATCTGCAAGGAGATTGTGACAGAACTAGAGTGGTGGCAGGGAGCAGCGGCCCTGAGCTCACCACTGCACAAAGGGTCGGTCACGAACTTTCTGACTACCGATGCAGCAGACTCGGGATGGGGAGCCCAGCTAGACGAGACCCTGATGGCAGGTTCTTGGTCGAGATCCCAACGAAATTGGCACTCGAACAAGAAGGAGTTATTTGCAGTAATACAGGCAATACGGAAGCACGCTCAGAAGCTTCGAAATGCCCACATTCTGGTACAATCGGACAACCAGACAGTAACCGCCTATATTCGAAAGGAGGGCGGAACCAAGTCCATCGATTTGCTCGACTTAACCTACGAACTCCTTGCTCTTGTAGACAGTCAGAACATAACCTCGTCTGCCTTTTACCTACCAGGTCGTTACAACGGCATTGCAGACCGCTTGTCTCGAAAAGCAAGCCTCCCAGAATGGCATCTGCGCTCGCTAGCAACAAGAGAAATATTCAGAAGGTGGGGAGAACCCGAAATAGATCTCTTTGCTTCCGGAAGATCAAGAGTGGTTAAGACCTATGTCTCGATCGACTCCAGAGATCAATCCGCTTGTTATATAGACGCCTTCAGCCGCCCGTGGGTGTACAAACGAGCTTGGATATTTCCACCGCCCAACCTCATGCCCAGAGTTCTAGCGCATCTCAACTCAAGTCAGGAGAATTTCTCATAATTGCCCCCAAGTGGGAGAAGACATTCTGGATGTCGGATTTAACCAGTCGGAGCCTGGAGCCCCCGATAACCATAGAAAGACTGGAGTCGGTCCTGGTAGACCTAGCAACCAACCTACCTCCTCCGGAGATAGACAGACTTACTCTACAAGCGTGGAGGATTGGGTGTGGGGAAACCAGGTCAGAAACTGGTCCCAGGAAGAGAAGGAATTAATAAAAGACAGCTGGAGACAGTCAACTCTTGAGACTTATAGAGCTCCTATTCGCAGGTGGCTTGAATGGTGCAGTGAGACAGGTGTTAACCCGGGTGCTCCTAAGGGACACGAACTAGCTAGGTTCCTCGCAAATCTGGGCATCAAGGACAAGCTAGCACCCAGCACTATTTTGGTCCACAAGTCTGCAATATCAACATTCTGCTCCGGTGGTAATGTCACAAGCTTGTCATCAGATTTCCTAGTCAGGCAGGTACTCAAAGGAATATCGTTATCACGACCAAGAGAAAATCACGCTCCGATTTGGGACGCACAGAGCCTTTATGATTGGCTGTCTACGAGCCCACCACAGCTCACTTTCTTTGAAATCTCGAGACGCACGGCCTCATTACTTCTATTGGCCTCAGGTCGTCGCATTCATGACCTAACTCTACTGAAGATTTCGCCGGGTCACTTAGACAATCTCGGGAATGAGATTATTCTCTGGCCAGCCTTCGGTTCAAAGACCGACCGAGCATCTTTTCGTCAATCTGGTTGGATGATTTCGAAACACGAGAACATACGATTATGTCCGGTTACCTGGGTAAGAGCCCTACTAAAGAAATCAGAAGAGAGAAGGCAGGGAACAGAGCTAGAAGAGCTGTTTATCACTCTGACTGGTCCAGTCAAAGCAGCTTCACGCACTGTGATAGCAGGATGGATTAAGTCTGCTCTGAAGGCAGCGGGAGTAGACGCTACTCCAGGAAGCGTCCGATCAGCAGTAGCTTCCCGAGGATGGTTAGATAATCTCCCCCTTCAGGAGATTCTCGAACGGGGTAATTGGAGATGTTCCAAGACTTTTTGGAACCACTACTGCCGCCAGGTTGTGGCCAAGCAAAAAGACAATCCTGGTCTACTGTTCAAGAACTTCAGGGCAGTGAACTTACAAGCAAACAAGCATACTTGAGGTACTCAGGACGCCCTGTCTACCGCTTAAGCATGTAACAAAGTAATATATTTATATTTATATAAGAGCTCCAGCTCAGTACATTAAAATTTAAAAGTTAAAAGTACTCTAATTAATAAAAATATGTATCGTTAGTCATAGCAATAAAGAAAAGTAAACAGACGAAGTTTTTGCCAACAGTATTCAGATTAATAATTCAACCCTTTTTCAGCCTCACATAGCGTTGAGTGATCACCAGTAGAAATCAAACACGTCTCTCATAGGGATGCCGTGTATCAGCTATAGGGGACATAATGCAAGTATTTTGAATTACAACAAAATACGTATTATGATCCCGGACCGATACACGGCATCCCGGTGGAATCCTTACTGATGAGAGCCGCTATGAGGAGAGACGCGCCAGTTGCCGCGCTTACAGGTGATCACGTGATAAATCAAGCCCCGCGGCCCCGCGGGGAGGTAAGTTAACATAAGAAAACCATGAGATGGCGTGGTGGTAGGCGAATTTAGGTAAATACTCAACAGCTTCTCTCATAGAGATGCCGTGTATCGGTCCGGGATCATAATACGTATTTTGTTGTAATTCAAAATACTTGCATTTTAAATTCATTGTTGCTTATTTACGATCGAGTATATGAAACGTGCGCGTCCCAACCTCAAAAGCAGCTGATAAAGGTAAACAAATAATACAACAAAATTTATTTAATTTATTGACTTATTTCAATTAATAAAAAATGAAATTAAGGTTATTCAAATTTTTTTGTTTATTTTCTTTCTGATACGATATCAATCGTTTTGAAAATTTTAAATGGAATATGAGTATGCATATACTTTATATTAAACATGTTTTTGTTTATGATTATATCAAACTTTTTTAAATAATTTAAAATTTTAATTACATAATAAATGCCAAAGAAAAATTAATTATATCAATAATTCTTCAACATTACTTAAAAACATTTTTAATAAAAACATTTCGTAATATTTCTTAAAAAGTGTTCCAAAATGTACAAAAATAAATTGCGGGGGTGTAGGATGATTGCCAGAGAAAATTATTTACATCGAATCTAGAATTACCTCGTTATAAATTTTAAAAACTATTAATAGCTTAAATCTGTCAGGATTCAGTAGATTTTTAAAATATTTTATTAGGTTATTAATATTCAATATTTAGTTTATTTAAGAAGATAGGATTAAAAGCAATGAAGTTAATAAATAAATAATTAATAATAAATAATTTAAATGCATCTTTTACTTAATAATTGATAGTGTGTTAACATTTATTAATATAAGTAATAAAATAAGCTTGTTAGACAAAATAAATCAATTTTTTTTTTAAATTTATACTATTGTAATGATTGCATATTATATGAACACTTTCAAAATTAGTTCTTCTCCATAACAAGTTTAAACTATCAAAAATTAAAAAATCGTTAATGAAAAACTGATATAATTAATTATTTACAAATAATATTTTCTATCATTTTAGACGGCATGTCATTTCCAAGTAAAGAAGAACGTTTAAATTGTTGGGGTTCTCGTGATGAATATTGGAATTGTCTTGACAGTAAGTCAGAAACAGAATGTAAAGAATTGAGAAAACAATACGAAAAATTTTGCTCTCCTCAATGGGTAAATATATTATCATAATTCATCTATAAATAAAATGTTTATAAAACATGAACTAAAATTTATTTTTCTTTTCATTAGGTAAAACACTTCGATAGAAAACGGGAGTATTTAAAGTTCAAAGAAAAAATAGAGCAGGAAGGGTACGTTGATAGCCACCTTCCAAAATCAACAGTATAGAAAAAAATTATAGCTTACTAACAGGTTAATTAATTTAATACAATGTTAACTGATTTTTAAATAATAAAAATAAAACACGCAAAATAAATAATCTGATTATTGAGTTGATGCCACTAATAATGCTTATCCTAATAAAAATAAAATAATTTAAAAAAAAATTTGAATAACTTAATTTTAATGATCATAATTACACGGTAAGAACAAGATTACACTAGATATCATTCTAGATTATATTAAGTGCAAAATTTTTTTAGAAAGTAGCTAGTATAATCTAGATTATAATGAGTATAATCCCGATATCACTCAGTATAATCTGGATTATAATGAGTATAATCCAGATATCACGTAATATAATCTGTATTATAATGAGTATAATCCAGATTATATTGCGTGATATCTAGATTATACTCATTATAATCTGGATTATAATGAGTATAATCTGGATTATAATGATTATAATCTGAATTATAATGAGTATAATCCATATATCACGCAGTATAATCTGGATTTTTTAGCTACTATGGAAAATTTTTTTTTCACCACAAATATCACTGAGTATAATCTGGGATGATATCCAGTGTCGTCTTGTTTTTTCCGTGTAAATAAAATTTTATTTTTAATTCAAAAAATTTATTATTGATATTAATTTTAGGGATAAAAGCGCTATTAATTCTCCTGATAATGAAACTAATCATCAATCGAAGGATCTTGTATAAAACAGAATCATAATATGCTGACGTCTTATTAATTATTGATACATTTTTAATTTCGATTATTTACGATTATACTTTATTTTGAAAAATACGAAAATGGAAAGTTTACACGTAGCTCAAGAAATTTCAAAAAAAAAAAATGAAAAAATGTTCGACCCAAATGATATATTAAAAGAATTGCAATCAGATAAAAATGAATATGACTCTGAGAAAGTGATAAACAATGAAATAAAAATTTTTCAGGTAAGTAATTTTTAGTTACTATTTTTAATTTTTATAAATGAAAACAATATCTTACTACAGTATTTTTCTTTTAGAAATTATTAAATTTTCCAATGAAAATCACTAACTCCAACAATTGGGAACCGGTTGTAGTAAAATTAATTGCATCAATAGCTACGAATAATAAGATACGGGATACAAAAATATTACTTGCATCACAAGTTTGCTTCACAGTCTTAATCAAAACTGTTTCTGCTTCTGAATTGAAAAATATTCTTAAACGATTATTGAGTCTACAGATTAAAAAATTGTTTATGTTTACTAAAGAGTTTAATATTTATGACTTGGAATTATTCAAACTTACAATTATTCATGGATATTTTTTTGTTATTAATCGTAATTCTCCACTTTTTGTTGATGTTTGTACGAATTCATTTGCAATAATACAGAGAAATTGTTTAGTATATTCAAAATACAATTATTTTGCTTTTCACATATTGAAAATCTGGCTGGAGAAAATAAAGGAAATTAAATTTTGGCAACATAATCATCCATCAATTGAAAAAGATTTAGAAACAATCATTTTTTCAAGTTGGGATCATAGTATTAGTGAAATCGCTAAAATAAACGCCTTAAAAATATTTCCACTTTATTTGACTATAATGGAAAATAAATATCCAGGATTTCTAGAATACTCATTTCAAATTTGTAAAAAAAATTTATCATGGCAAAGTACGACAAAGTTTACTATTTTATCCGAAATTTGTAATTTATGGAACGGCTGCCCCGATTTCCATTATTTAGAGCTGAAAATCATTATTAAGAGTCTTGAGAAGCATGATTTGAAACATGTATCAACAAAATTATATCTTGCACTTATTAATAAAATAAGTGAAAATAAATGGATTGAATTAATTATGGATGAACTGTGTATCATTGCAGAAATATGGGAAAGAGAGTAAGTTTATTATAAATTCTCAACTTAATAATTCTTCATGTAATTAATATTGAATATTAGGGTGCGCCAAAATTCAATTTCCGTGAAAAACTTTTTAAAATTGGAATTTTGAATTCCGCTTTTAACAGCAGCTGTGTTTAGGCATTTCCTGAAATATTTCGGGGTAAGAGGATTTATTTGATTTTTATAGAATTTTTAACAGGAGATTTTGTTGGAAATTTGAAATTTCAGTAGAAATACCCAAACTAAACTCCTGTTAAAAAATTCTATGAAAATCAAATAAATCGTTTCACCCCAAAATATCTTAGGAAATGCCCAAACACAGCTCCTGTCAAAAGCGGAACTCAAAATTCTAATTTCAAAAGGTTCTTCATGAAAATTGAATTTTGGTACACCCTATTGAATATACATATATATAATTTTTTTTTTAAAGGAATAATATAAATCCTTTAAAAATTTTATGGGAATTTTGGATGAGACCAACATTGCATAGATTCAATAGCATTATAATACCATTGCTGTGGGCCCGTTTTTGTGCGAAGAATATGATTGTATGTCAATCATATTTAGCCCGAAAAGCTGGTGAATTAGGACGATCATGGGCAGAATTAAATTCAAAAAATCTAAAAATTAATTCTGAAAACCAATTCAATGTTGTACAGTGGACTTGCAGCGAATTTAATCCTGTCCCACCAATTATAAATGATCAACGAGATTGCGTGAAGCTAAATATTTTTGGCATTCAGTGTCATAAAAATAATAGCTACGGAGATATAAATAGCTATGAATTGATAAAACACTTTTTATACTTTAATATTAATGCATGTTCAGTTTTATTGAGAAAAGGAATACTCGATAGTTTTGAAACTCTTCTTCGAAATACTTTACAGTCGCTGAGCCAAGAAGATATAGATTTTGTTGGATGGTTAGATTATTTAATTTTAGACTGTTTTGAACCTGGATCTTGTTATCAAAGAAAAATAATGGGGTTAAAGTTATATGGAATCATCCTGAAAAGTATAAAAAAACTAAGCGACAGTTTACTGACACAACAAATGCATAATATTATTCAATCTCTTCATAACAAGTATCATTTATTTATACTTTTTAAATTATGTCTTGATCCTATTGACGAAATAAGGAACGTATCATCAAACATTATTGATAATTATTTCGATTTGAGCGTTTTAACAAATGATGAAATTGATACATTGTTGAAGAAATCAGAAGCTATGAAAATTTCATCAAAATTTTACGAACTTTGTGGAGGTGTGAAGCTTTTAATTTTAATATCGAAGATTCCTGAAAAGCAAAATCCATTCTATCACAACAATAATTTTATCTTATATGATAAACTGTTTGAAAGTGCTAATCTAAGTCTTGATTCTATTAAAAGTGATCTTTTAAAAGGCTTAATTCAAGGGTCTGATTTTAATGGATCGCTAATGGCTATCAAAGAATTAATTGGCAACTCAAATACTCTAAATGTTTCAGATATCTATTTGAAAAATTTGATAAATCTTTTAGAAGAGTCTGCAGAATTTTTTATTTCAGCATTGTCACCGAAATCATCTCAAGTTCATTACTCTGCTTCATTTGCAGAAATGGGAATAGCAATAGATGAAACAATTAAAAATAGTGATATTAACGACGAGTTTGATAACCAGTTGCTTTCGCCAGCACATCAAATTATTATATCAAACATTTGGATGGGATTAAAAAATATTTGTGAGCTAGCAGCGAATTTTTCTATTAAAGTTAAAAATTTTGATTACGTTAAGCGCTCACTGGAATTGATTATTTCTGTTTTACTCAAGTGTCGTCATAAAGGAGCAATTGAAGCTGCTGGATGCGCTTTAGGAATGGCAGTACAATCATTATCTCGGTTTGAAAAATACACTTGTTTGTTTGATTCGTATTTAAATAAATTATTAAATTTAGATAATGATGATAAGATTAATTTAACACGCCGTGGTGCAGGATTATCTATCATGTTTCATAAAATGGTAGTAAATTATAATAAAGCTACTCGAAGACTTTTACACGTTGCTGTGTGTAAAATATTAGAATCACTGATTGATTCAAATAACAAGTATAATAATGACTCAAATTCAAATCAAGATTCTCCTTCTGCTCGATTACTTCATTTTTTACGTTCAATAGTTGTTGACAAATCATTACACGTTGATTTAATTCCTTATATAGAAACAATATCATTGATTTGTTTTCAACATCTACAATCATCAGAGTGGGCTATTAGAAATGCAAGCCTTCAACTTTTGGGAGCAGTAATACCTCGATTAGTAGGTCAATGCAGTGATAATGAACTAAGTTTCGGGACTGGTTATTCTGTGAATCATTTCGTAACTCATTATCCAAAGTTGTCAGAATTTGTTTTAGAACAGCTCAAGAATAATTCTTCTTTTAACTTTGATGGTACAATTGTTCCTATTCTTACTTTACTATCACGGATGTCTGTTGGTGGTTGCCAATTCACTGACTATTCTTCACAGAAATACATCAATAAATTAAAAACATTTCTTCGAATACTTTTTGATCATCCAGTTGAAAACGTTCGATACTTAGCAGCTAAATCATATGCTGCTTTAATACCGACTCAAAAAATTTACAGTGAATTACTTGACATGAAAATGGAAAATCTTGAAAGTAAAAGTAGAAATTTTCTTCATGGACATCTGTTAGTTCAAATTTGTTTACAAGAATCTGGGACTTATACGGTAATTGATGTGGAAAATTTTTCTAATAATTTACATGCAAAAAATGTTATTAAAAAATTTAG
The DNA here is from genome assembly GCF_013202065.1 of Cotesia typhae. NCBI lineage: Eukaryota > Metazoa > Arthropoda > Insecta > Hymenoptera > Braconidae > Cotesia > Cotesia typhae. The sequence continues at coordinate 192,061 of NW_027423711.1, forward strand.
TGACCTTCAAATCAAAAGAGTTGATTTGATGATTGATTATTGGACAAATAATGAAGAAATGTGTAAAAAACCTCTCTGTAATATTATTGAAACAACATTTTTACAGAGTTTAATTATTTTATCAATGCGGTATACTGATAAATTGAGTGTTGAAATTTTATTGAAAAGTTTTGATAAAATTTTAAAGAGTAAAAAAAATAAAAATTATATTGGTGAGCCAGAAATGATAAATTACTTGGTTAAACTGATTTTTTTGGTAATCAAACTTGAAAATATCGACCAATCGTACATTTCTCAAATAATTTCAACAAATAACGAAGATATAATATATTATTTTGTAAAACACTTGCGTCATGAACTCAAAACGCAAAAACTACGTTTAAAAAATTTTAATAAATCAGATTTTATAGAAAAACGTTCACATTTGTTTGAAGCAATATTACTATACAACTATTTAAATAATCATGTATTCATTGATTTAGTCAAAGTTGCTGTTGAAATTATGAAATATGATGGAAGAAATAGAAACTTATATCTTTGTGAATCAAATAACAAAATTGCTGATAAAATGCTTGGATTATCAAAAAAACTTTTAATAAATGATAGAAATAAAAAAGTAAATCAATTAGCATATACATTGATTGTTTTATGTATACAGCATTGTTATGTAAAAAATGAAAACAATTTGGATCGTTTTTATGAAATTAAAAAAAATCTTATTGATTATATAGTCGACGTAGTCCATAGTGGTGATAAAGAAGACAAAATATGGGCAATTGAATGCTTATTTGCTTTACCTTTATTTCATTTTGATCATTTTTCTCAAACTCATATAATAGAATCGTTGATTTCATTGTTGTGCGATGAAACCAATGAAATTCGTATAATAGTGGCAGAAAAATTTAGAAATTCTGCGTGGTCAACACAATGGAACAAAATTAATCAATGTTGGTTTATAGCTTCAATCGACTCCGACGATTTAATAAATGATAGTGATAATATTTTAAATGATAGAAAAAATTTCATCACAAAAGAACTGAAAAGTCCTGAAATACATTTTTATGAATTAATTTGTGTACTTGGATCATTTATGTATCATAAATGTAATAATGAAGATGAATCATTACAAATAATACCAAACGTAATGGATAATTGTAATATGAAGTGTATATTGGATACTATGGAGTATTTTGTTAAAAGTATCGAAAATTCCATTGCCACTAAAAGTTCTTTGGAAAGTCCTTTTGATCATCATGAAATATATCGCGAAGATATTAAAATTTTTCACATGTTTTTTAATTGTATCGCATCACAATCATTCAAGAAACATGTGTACAAAAAGAAGCAATACATTTATGAATTAGATGAAACTGGATCCAGTTATTTAGAATCGTATATTTTTACTTTAACTAAATTAGAAAATAATCATGCTAATAAACTTTCTATTGTTCTTGACATAAAAAGTAAAGATTACTTAACACATGAAAAAACGCAATTATATAGATTTTTGAAACATATTAATAATATATTGTGTGACTAGGGATGAAACAAAACGATTTCAGACTAGAATGAAAATTGTGTTTCATCCCGCGTCACATATTTTATTTTTCATATAAATTGCATTAAAAATACTAGTTTCAATGTCTGGAGCCAACTAGAACTAATGACAATAAAGTTAGCCGACTTTTTTTAATTTTTTGATTTTTTTTATTCATTAAATTAAAGCTAAAAAATATTTTTTTTGCTCGACGGGCAGAAAGCGTCAACTTTCGGCCCGCTGCGCTAAATGAAGTTGCCACTTTCTGCCTTCGTCGAGCAAAAAAATAGCATACACTCCTCGGGAAGTAAATAAGAAAGCCTCAGATCACATTTTTGTTGACCTCGGCTTCGCCTCGGCCAACAATTACATGTAATCTGAGACATTTCTTACTTTACTTCCCTCGGTGTGTAATATACTATAAAAAAATTGCACTTATAGTTTTTCAAGTTTTTCACAAATGAAAATTATTTTTATTTTTTTTTTTTTTTAATCATTTTTTCAATAAAAAAAAATTATAAAAATTTTTAGATGTCAACTAACTTAATCTTCATCTAAAACTAGATAGTTTCAGATGAATAGCGAAAATAACATTTTATGATAAAACTTATGAAGAAAATTAAAAATTATAATTCAAGAAAATAATGATTTATTTTTTTCTAAAAATTATTCGTAAATTGAATAGTTTTTTTTTGTCATTCTTATTTATATGTTTAGTAACAGAATTATAATATGTCAGTACAATTAATGACAATTAATAAAGGTATAGAATGACAATTTTAAAGGTATAAAATAAACAAACGATCCTCTGATAGGATTGAAAATAAAGTTGCAACTTCATGTCGCGGGCAGAAAATTATTGATTCCTGTCCGGCAAGTCGCATTGGTCTGAAATTGACTAGCTTCGGTTGGCTCAACAGGAATTGTAACTCGAATTTTCAATGCAGATTATATGAAAATTATATTAAGTTTTATATAGATAAAGAAAAGGATTTATGGAAATAAAACAATTTTATTTTTATTTGAATTTGAATAATTACTGATTTTCACTCGCCCACAATCTACCATTTGGCAAACATTAAAATTAATTCTTATCACTTACTATTATTATAATTGAGTTATCTTAATTCTAATATAAATTACTTAATCAAATTCCGCTATAAATAATTATAAACATATTAAATAATTTCAACTTTCGCAGTTTACTGAAATATTAAAGATATTTAAAAACAATAAAAAAACTAAAATCCAATGAAGGACGGTATTTCAAGTAAATAATAATTAAAAATACTTTTTACTCTTTTGAAACCATTGTTATTTACATTGTACATCTGTACAATTCATCAATTTCAGTTGTAAATGTGAAATTATATGATAATTATATTACTTTAATTATTTACAATAGATGGTTCACATCTAATTTTAATAAGGACAATTCAAACTCTTTCAATCCACATTCATTGCTAAGAATAATTTCACTTATAATTAATAGATTAGCCTGATTTATTCCTGCATACTAGAGATTATAGATTTATGTCAATTTATAATTACTTTCCGCAATTATATATTTATTGAAAATGTAGTAGTAAAAAAAAAATCGTCAAGTATTTCTCTAAGTGTTTTTTTTTTTAATTTTCAAAACTTTTTTTAACAAATAAGCGAAAAAGATTGTGTATGTGTGTTCATGTGAGAAATAATTGAATTGAATTAATCTTTAGATTTCAATAAATATTATCTATAAAAGATTTATACGATAGCATGAAAATTTTTCATGAGCTCGAAATATTTAATTATTAAGTTTTTAATTTCTCAATATAATTAAATATACTAATTGTCTTAAGCACAATATAATTTTTATACATTTACAACTAATTATAAAGCTAAGAAGATGGTTAATAACTATAATGGAAATTTGAAATACCTGACTAAAAATTAATTCAATTTCTAATTTTTTTTTTTTATATTTAAACTTTGTTGAGAAATTAAATCAACAGTGTCGAGAAAATAAAAAAAAATAAACTTCTATGTTTTTTTAAATATTATTTTGAATTAAAAAAAAAAAACATAAAGTATTATTATTATTATTATTATTATTATTATTATTATTGAACTGTAGATTTGTAAGTAGAAAATAAAATGTAATAAGACACTAAAAAATTAAATAAGAATCTTGATACTTTATAACATGAGTAGTAATCTATAATTTTAACGATTTTGTTTCAGTAAATATCATCACTGATCGCGATGGACTTAATCACCTTTATATGTCCATGTAGATAATTAAGACATTTGTTATTTCGCAGCTTGATTAACATTAGTTGATGATTTAGATCTTTGTGAAGTTTCGGGAGATTCATTATTCGGTGTTTGATCAATTTCCATCTAAAGCAAAAATTTTTCCATGAATTGACATATTAAAAAAAAAACTAACTAACAACCTTTGTAATAAAAATTTAATTTATTCGATAACTCACTTTTTCATCTTTTTCATCATCAATAAGAATCGGACCATTTTCAGCTTCATATTCTTTCAAAACAGCATCAAGATTATAACGCCGGCGATAATTTACAAAGAATGATCTTAAATGAGCTTCAGTTTTTGTTCCAATAACATCTGCGATTGCTGAAAAATCTTTTCCATACTTGCGTACCCCTTGAACGGCTAAAAGTAACTCATCATTAGTCCACCGTGCGTTAATACGATTGGTGACTTCAGGTGGACGTAAATCGTCAATGCCATCAACAGTTTTACGTTTAAGTGCACTGACTTGTTGTTTATTAGTCTGTATCTAAAATTAATTGCCATTTAGTTATTTAGTATTATATTAGTAGATAAAATTTATTATAGTAAATTGGGAAAAAAAAAATCATCATAATAAAAAAAAATGTATCCACACGATAACATACTTGTCGTTTAAGGCTAATAATTTCAGTGTCAATAGCCTGTAAATTATTGTTTGCCTGATTAGGCTGGCCAGCCAGAACAGCTAGATCGTCATGGTTAACTACCAGTCCTCGCGGGGGTTTTCTTTTATTTGAACGACCCGGCATGGAACTCAGCGGCCTCGCGACGCCCGTACGCCTAAACCATTTATCAACACAGTAAATACTTTATCAAAAACTTCTACAGGTGTGTGTAAGTGTATAGGTGAATATATATTGATATATTTATTTTGATTTTGTATTTCAATTCACTGACCTCCAGTGCAGATAGCAGCTATGACACGCGTGTCCCTTGGGCGTTGCACGAACATTATGACAAGCAACACCGCAGTTGCTACAAGACCCCTACAACATATAATTCCCTTTAAAGTTAAACAGCAATTGTACGGTGTATAAACCCCCTCGCTTGCCTATATATTAATAATTGTATTCATTTACTTATTTTATTACTTTATTACTGTGATTAAAACTCTAATTTCTTGAAGAACTCAATATTTATCTACGTTTAATTGAGGATTTTATTCGTGCGATTAAACTATTTAATAAAATCAAAATTAATAAAAATATCGTTGTGTGAAATTTTTTTAAACTACGTAGACTTTGAGAAAAAAAAAATATATATAGTGTTTTGATTAACTAAACTTTTTAACTGTGTTATATATTATCGGCGAAATGAATAAAAATACAAAGAGCGAGCGAGCGGGATAACAAAATAGCGAAATATAAAAAAATTATAAGCAATGTAATATATGTATGAATATATTTATAAATATATGTATATTTGTAAATATATACTTATAATTATCAAAACTATTATTAATGTAAAAATAACATATGAAATAATGTATGGGGTAAGGTTTAGGTTGAAGTACCTGAACCTGAGGAATGTTTTCCGAGTCGGAAGAGGCCTTGCCGTCGGCACCTTGGCTTCCTGGTACAGTTTGGTTTTTTCCACGGCGTATTCCGCGGTGGATCGTCCATTTCTGGAACGTTCCACATAAGATTCGTACATATATAACGATAATAACGACATTTATAATTGTAGAGAAAAAATATATTGTTTTAATATCAGTAAACGAAATATTATTTGTTGCTCTCTTAGATGATATTTACGGGCAAAAAAAATGAATGACTTTTTTTTAAAAGTCACTTCATTCTTTCATTTCCGTGTGGATACATTTTTATAAAAGCAATTTTATCATTCACCATGCGAATTAAGAAAGAAATAATAATAAATTTAAATGAAGAATTTTACCTGTTTAGGAATGAACTTTAAAATTATTATAGTATTAAAAGAGGAAACATAAATGAAATTAACATTGAGTAACACTTAAATCCGATACGAACATGCAATGACAGAGTTTATGTTATTAATATGTTATACTTGATTGTAAAAAAAATATTCTTACTTTTTCTTCGGATTCACTATCTGTATTTGATCCTAATTCGCTTCCATTTTCACTGCCATTTTCGCCATCTTTTCCACTGCTTGTCAATTTTCGGGCTTGACGATCCATCAAAGATGTTCTGGATCTCGTTTTCTTCCAACTATAGTAGTATTTGACAAGACTCGCTATTGATTTATCTGGAAGCTAGTAAAGTAAAAAAAAAAAATAATAAAATTATATTTGAATATATATTAATATGTAATTATCAAGATAAATTTTTCTTTATTAATTTTACCATTTGGCGTATACGATGAAAACTTTTTCCATGAAATTGGAAGGCTTGTTCGAATAATACTTTATCTTCAATGGTCCACTCATCAGGAAATGGAGTGAAATTAGATAGATCTAAAACTGCTCTCTCTAAGTTATGTTTATGCCAAAAAAGCATTCCCAATGCTTGTTCGCCATTGTATCCATATTTTTCTTTAGCCAATACAATGTATTCATCCACTGTAAGAATTCACAAAAAAATTAAATTAATACATCTCATTGTAAGAAAAGAAAAACATTCACAGCCAAAATCATGTATTGAAAAACTTGCATTTTTGATCGGGAATATCAGTAGTTGGTGACCAAACTAGGAGAGCTCTGTCAGGACATTTATCTAACCGTCGTTCTAAAATGAAAAAAATGAACATATATAATAAGCCTATACATCTATTTACTGTTAAATATGTTGACAACTTGATTAGAAATATCATTGATTAATATATACCATTTACTGGAATAAATTCTGGTACAATCACTTGAAAATCTCTTCCGACTCTAATTTTTTCTGCTGGAACTGAAATTTCAATTTTTACATGAACTCATAACCTCCATTAATAATTACAGTTTTATTACATGAAACAAATAAATTAAAAAAAAAATTGATAGCATTCATTGCTCAAGTCGAAGCATAAGTTTTGAGTAACACTCAAATTTCAATTATAAAAAATGAATTATTAACTTATATAATTTGATATTTTCTAATGGTTAAATTATGTAAAATAAATTTTTAAATATATTTATAATTTATAATAAATTATAAATATGTTAAATATGCTTACCTCCGTCTTCTTCACTAGAAGATTCAGACTGATTGGGGCTGGGACCTCTTGATCGCCTACCATTTCTTACATTTTCAGAATTTCTTTCCGCTAAAACCATTTTGTTCTCAATATTTCAATATTTCCGAATACTTGAAATAAACATAAATAACTTATCAATTGTCCAAAATTATTTTTAAGTATAAAAATTAATAATCCAGTGCAAAATTTACAGCGTACTTGCGTACGTGCAATTCGTCAAAAGACTATGCTTTAACTGTGAGATGTGTGCGTCGTGTTACTTGATCTCGACTGATTTCAGACGCAAGCTATAGATTTTTTCGTGCGACCGTAGCGAAAGTTAAAATGGCGACCCATAATATTTTATTCTGATTGGTGGATACGAATTTTTGTTGGAAAATGGCTACGTTGGGGGAACTAATCATACCTGGTTTAATACTAATTTATTAATTAGGGTTCTTATACAATTTTTTTAATTAATTGATATTTTTTTCTATAATTACCGTTTATTGAATTCTGAGCGTTATTTAAATTATTAATTAAAACCGTTGTCTGAAAATTATAATCTGTAAAATAAATATAAAATAATAAAATTTCATTTTTTATATTAATGCAATATTATAAATTTTTTGCAAAAAATCCATGATTATTGAAACAATAATTTTATATTGCATAGAGAATTTTAATTATTAGACAAACCTGATTAAATACAGTATTATGAAAATAATAATTGACGAGTTCTTCATAATTTAATCTTCTGTCATCTGTATTTGTTTTATTTTAAAAACAATTAATTTAATCTGAAAAATAAATTTATTCAATCAGAAATATATTGTGATAAATAAATGTTCATGATAATTGTGAAGAATAAATGTTGCATTGATATAAAGCATTCAATAATAAATCAATATAATATTCAGTAAAATATTATGAATATTTGAAACAAATAAAAATAATTTATCAAGCAGTCACTTGGTTTTTATGCAGAATGATACGGCACTGTTCTTTAGCATAATGCGACATCTTTGTAAGAAATTAATAATCAAAATTATTTTATTATTGAAAAAATTATAAAATACTATTAAAAGTACAATAATTAAAACACAAAGTTGAGGAAAAATCAAGTTTTTTAATTTTTCCAATCGTTGATTATAATAAATTTTTACTATAATTGTACAATATTAAACTTTTTATTTTCACAATTGCATGTTGACGTCACAAACTACGGTCGCGCGAGACGAACGGCATGAGTTTTTCAAACACAAAAATTTCCTCATTAAAAACTGTCATTCAAGTGTTATTGTAATATAATATTAATAAAAGTACTAATCCTTTGAAAATTTAATTAATAAACTTAATAAACTTAAATTTAATTAATAAATTTAATTAATGCAAGTGTGTCGATGTAAAATATTAAATTAAAATACTATTTTGAGATAATTTTTAAATAACCTTACATTTGACAGTTTTGTAAAATTAACACGAGGTGGCAGATCAATTAGTGTATAGAAGTTTTGCCCACGATTTTTCGTGTAAAAGGTATCTCAGACTAATTTTAATGTAAGTATAAGTATTTTTTAAAGTTAATTAATTTATTCACTAATTAGCTATAAAATTAGTTATAAAACATTTTTTAGTTATTATTTTTAATTCAGAATTTTTAATTATTAGAAAAAAATTTTTTTAACTCCTACCATCTCTCTTGAATTTTTTCAATGCCCGATATTTTTTTTTTTGGATCATTTGTGATAAGTACACACTCATTTTTAGTAAGATATTCGATAAGAACACATGATTTCCACAATGTATTCAAATAATTAAAAATTTATCTGATAATTAAGTATGAAAAAGCTATTCTTGTCTTGGTGTGTATTTTTATTTTTCTTATTTACATATATTTTTTATTTTTAATGAAAAACAGAGCATAAGCGTTGTCCATTCGTGGTCGTAATTTAAGCTCTATATAATGCTGTTGTATTTTTATTATTTTATAAAGATGCCTTTATAAACTTACTCAGTGAGAATATTTTGTCATAATCTTAATTTATTTAAAGCTGCATGTTTTAAATATACGCTTAGCTTTTGTAAGAAATAATTAGTACCAATTAGATCATTGTTATTTATTTATTCTCATTTTAATTATTTGTATTTAAAACAGTATTAATTTTGTATCTTTTTTTCGTAACAGATGTTTGCGTGAAAATAGTCAAGTTTGACCTGGGTCTACCCTGTCACAGATTTATTTATTTATTTATTTTTTCTACTGAAAATAATTGAATTTACCACGATGAGGGTTGTGGCTTTAATAAGTGGTGGAAAAGACTCTATTTTCAGTATAATGCAATGCGTTGCTGCTGGTCATGAAGTTGTGGCTTTAGCAAATTTATATCCCGTTGGGAAAGGTATTAATTTATTTATTTATTTTATTTTACTGATCAGAAATAAATAATTTTTTAAATGTTTTAATTTTCAGATGAGCTGGACTCATTTATGTATCAAACAGTAGGGCATCAGGGTATAGAATATATTGGAAAGGCCATCGGGTTATGTCTGTATCGAGAACCTACTTTTGGCAAATCTTGTATGACAGAAAAATACTATTCTCCTACTAAAGATGACGAAGTGGAGGACCTTTACCGATTACTCACAAAAGTCATGGTATTTTAATTATCACATAAGTTTTAAATGGTTGTTGATATTTATAAAATAATTAAAAATGAACATTTTATTGCTCTAGGAAAAAGAAAATATTGATGCTGTTGCTTCAGGTGCTATTCTTAGTGACTATCAAAGAATTCGAGTAGAGAATGTGTAATAATCTTATCAATTGTTTTAATTTTTATCATTTTTATTAAAATGAAAGAAAAAAATATATTAAATAATTACAAAAAAAATTATCATTTCAGATGTAGCAGGTTAGGACTTATATCACTTGCGTATTTGTGGCGTCGAAATCAAGATGAATTACTGAAAGAAATGATTGAATGTTCGTTAAATGCTGTATTGATAAAAGTAGCATGCCAAGGTCTTGAGCCTAAACACCTGGGTAAATCAATATCAGAAATGCAACATAATTTAACTATACTGGTGAGTAACTAGAATTTTAATTGAAAAATTTGTTAAAATAATCTAAATAATTTTACATATTTTTCATTAACTTTGAATCTTTAAATACGTATTAAATTTAAATTGGATTTGTTCCAATATTCGAGTCCAACATTTCTTTGCTCGTACCGTCCCAAGTTTCCTCATACAGTTATTTTCGGAGCTGTGTTATCAAAAGCTATTTTTCATTTATGAACAATAAATAATAAACGATTGCTTAATAATCATCAACATACTTTTTATTAACTTTCGTCTTTATTGTTCAATATTTAAGTACATGAAAATTTACTTTCTTCTTTGATTGGTAAAATTTTTTAATATCATTTCGAAAAAAAAAGAAATCCGATGGATTAAAAAATTAATTTTATAAAATAATGATTGAACCGATTCTTTCGCGACACTCACTTGTGACAGGGGTTATCACAGATGATTCGTTTTATCTACAGAATGACATGTACGGGGTGAACATGTGCGGAGAAGGAGGAGAATATGAAACATTTACATTAGACTGCCCACTCTTCAGTAAAAGCATTGTAATGTAAGCAAATATTTACAATAATTATAATTCTTAACCTTTATTGATTGAAATAAATAAATAATTTTTTTTTTTTTTATTTATATAGAGACGAGTACGAGAGTGTTGTTCAATCAAATGAAAAAATAGCTCCCGTTGGATATTTAAATTTCAAGAAAATTAAATTACAAGACAAAGAAGTAAGATTTCCTTTTATTGCTTTATGTTATTCATGTAGTGGTAATTTGTAAATAATATATTTAAAATTACTTAGGGTGACTTAGATAATCTAACACTTCAAGAGAGACTTAAAAACATTCCGATTAAAACCCCTTACGACTACATTGCCGAAATCGTCGGACCAGAATTACAAGACGGTTGTAATCTCTCAGATAGTGATCATGAAGATAAAGAATGCGACAATAAAAGCATAAAATCATCAAATTCTGGGCCGTTAAATCCACCAAGTCCAACTGAGATAAAATATGATAATGATGATTATCCCGATATTCCGATTTCTAACAGAAATCAGAATGGATGGTATTGGTTTGGCGGAATTACCAGTAAAAACGATGAATCTCAGCAAGCAATGGAGGAGGCTTTAGATAAATTAAGCAGTAGGTAAACTTAATTGTTTATTTATTTATGTTCATTCTATAATAAATGAACAATATAAAAAATTATTATGATAAAATACTACTATTTTAATATTATTTTAATTTTTTTAGACCTAGTAATGAAAGAGGGAATAGAAATGACAAATATTGTCGCAGTAACACTTTATGTTCGGGATATGTCAAAATATCCGTTAATAAACCAAGTTTATGCCTCAAGATTAGGCCAAGTTAATCCACCAGTTCGTGTTTGTATTGAGTGTCCTTTGAATGTTCACGTTGTTCTCGACGCATTGGCCTATAAAGAAGTTGAAAAAAGTAGTGAAGAAACAGTACTGAAGAGACACACTATGCATGTACAAAGTATCAGTCACTGGTCTCCTGCTAATATCGGACCTTACTCACAAGCTATACGAGTATGAGATAGCTGAGTTATTATATTTTTCAATTATAGCAGTGCAAATATATTTATTTTTTATGCATTTTTAGGTAGGACATATAATCGCAGTAGCGGGACAAATTCCGCTGGTACCTGGAAATTTATCGATACCTGATTTAAATATCAAACGTCAATGTCGTCTTTCCTTGAGACACATCAATAGAATAGTCAATGCAATGGATTCGTCAACTCAATTAAGAGATATCGTTCAAGGTATCTGTTTTTTAACTCACCCAAGTTATATACCTGAAGCACGAAAAGAATGGGAAAAACGTACAAATAATGCTATTGTTGATTATATTGTTGTACCTAATCTTCCACGTAACGCTCATGTTGAATGGTGCGTCTGGGCTCATAGACATAACAATAGATTTGAATGTAAGTTTATTTATATTATTACTTGTAATTTTAATATTTTATTTAAAAATTTATAATTAAATTTTGTAGATGAAGAAACTGGTAGATGTGTTGGTAATTTCAAAGTTGCAATACGACGAAGATGGAATTACGAGAACGACGTTTCGGCAATAGTTTGTTATTTATCGACGAGTGAGTAAGCTTTTAAAGAAATATACTTTAAATTATTTAATAATATTTGTGGATTGATAAAATTTATAAATTTATCCAGGGTCGTCCAATTCTACTGGAAACTTGGCAACGGAAACTTCTCTCAATTCGCCTGAATTAACTGACGCCGAATTAAATGAAGCTTTTGAATATTTATTAGCGAAGCTGACGAAAGAATCGCGGAATGAAAATCCAACATGTAGTTTGAGAATTTTTTATAAAATTGGTAGCTCACCTGCACCTTCTACAATACAAAGGGTTCTTAGTAATTTTTCAAGTAGAAATCTAGTCACGACTATGATACCAACTATTCACTTACATAATTTTAGTACTTTTTTGTCTGTTTGTGGTATTAGACACGAATAAGGCAAATGTACTACTACCTCATTCGTTGGTTCACTATTGCAAATAATTAAAAAGGTAAATTAAGTGGTAATAAAATCAACTGCATGAACGTTAAATAATTGTATATGAAACGATGTAAAATTTTTTAATTTATCGTATACTTTCAGCAAACAAATCAATTTTCATGTCAATTATGTTTTTTTATTCGTTTTTTAAATCATTTTAAAATTTAATAAAACTTGAAAAAATGACCGACACAAACTATTTATCTGTGTAAATTAAAATTTTAACTAGTAAAAAACATCTTGAACATTGAATATATGGAGTTTTTTTTTTTTTTATATTATATCTATTAATAAATACCTAAACTAAAAAAATAAATAAAATTAAATCAACAAATCGAAAGTTTGTTCAACGTGTAATTATTAACTCCGTGTAATTAAAATGCTGTTAATTTATATAAATATATAAAAACTTGAATTGAAAGTTCAAATGATTGTAAAAATAAATCACTTTCAAAATAATTATTACATATAAATAATAATTCAAATAAGTTATCAAATATAGAATTCTACACTCCAAATTTTTTTTTTTTTATTCAAAATTGTATCTGATGAAAATTTTTTCAATTATTATTTTAACATTTTTATTTCTCCAATGCTTGTAAACATTTAATGATTAAAAGTAGTATTGAAAGTGAGTTAGTTATTTCTCCGCCTCATAACTAGTCACAAAAAAATTAATAATATTTAAAAACTGTTATTTCCTATTATAAATAACACTATAAATGTTGCATTATAAATTTGGCAACGTAGAGTGTATATTATTAATGTCTGTTTTTTTCTTACTAAAGATGGTATTCTATTTTATGTTACTCTTTTTTTCTTTTTGATAAAATATAACATCATGGAATGTTTTGTATAAGTGTGTAAATTTTATCAATAAAATGTTGATAAAATTTTTTATAGAATTTCTGAATGAACTTTAAATGTTAAAAGTGATGTCTAATTTTGGGAATTACAATGTTGAACATTAAAATATCATTTGATCGTAACTGTACATTTTTTTAAATGTTTGTGACACAATAAATTAATTTTCGTTTTTAGCATCCATGCCGCAAGTGTATTCAGCCATAATATGAATAATTCTGCTTTAATTGGCAATTTTTTACATCGAAAAGGAAAAAAAATATCGAAAAATTACTGTATTGATACAAATGTTTATAAATGCATTCATTATTATTTGTCATTTTATTGTACTGGCATTTAATTGACTGAATAATTAGTTTACAAATAAAACCTCAAGAAACGAAATTCTTCACAAAAGTTGATAATAAGTTGCTGAAATATTTCAAAAATTATCAATCTAAGTAAATTCAGAATAATTCCGATGTAAAGTTACTAAAATAAAAAAACTATATATATATATATATATATATATATATATATATATATATATATATATATATATATATATATATATATATATATATATATATATATATATATATATATATATATATATATATATATATATATATATATATATATATATATATATATATATATATATATATATATATATATATATATATATATATATATATATATATATATATATATATATATATATATATATATATATATATATATATATATATATATATATATATATATATATATATATATATATATATATATATATATATATATATATATATATATATATATATATATATATATATATATATATATATATATATATATATATATATATATATATATATATATATATATATATATATATATATATATATATATATATATATATATATATATATATATATATATATATATATATATATATATATATATATATATATATATATATATATATATATATATATATATATATATATATATATATATATATATATATATATATATATATATATATATATATATATATATATATATATATATATAATAACTGAAAACAAGAGTTTTGGAAAATTCATCTGCTTCTTTTTTACCTTCAATATAACACTGTACCATATTATTTAATTTCATTATTTATAAAATTCAAAATAATGTTTTTCGAGTAATAAAAATATTATTTATAATATATGCATTTTTTTTTATTTCCATTAAATCATCTTATGTATTACAAAAACAAATATTTAAAAAAAATAATCGCTATTGTAATATTCCTAAGGTATTCGCTGTACACATAATAAAGATATATTTACCTATGTGCTTTTTTTCGACTCATAAGGATAAACAAATATTAATAATACTAGATTGTACATCGAAATTGTCAATATTACAATAAACAAAATAAAACAAATTTTTTTATCAGCGTGTCATCTTATATAAAATAATTATACAAATAGCATTACAATAATTTTTTCATTTTCAAGTGATAATTTTATTTTAATTTATATTTAAAAGCATGATTAAGTGTAGAAAAAAAGGTCAAAACGAAAAAAAAAAATTTTTTTTCCATAATAAGTAACCAATTAAAACAGTCTTTAACTCCCAAATAGATGTTGGATTCATTATTGTTGAAAATGTTTTTCATTTATGCTCTAATGGCTTTGGATACTGAAGATTTAATTATTCGTTGGCGATTTTGCATACAAACATCACATTGATAATTTTTTCTATCGATTATCTTGTTCTCCACACACTCTGAAAAATATAAAATCAATGATACAAAATGAATACCCTCATAATTATTATAGTACAATTGTGATCATTAATTTAAGTATGTTTTTAAATTTACTGGAAAATAGACATTTGTAAACTTGAATGTTTATAAACTATAAATTTGAAAATTAGTTGATGTCATTTGTAAAATTAGTTGGAAATAAAAAATGATATTAATGAAATTAGCGAAATGGAAATTTCACCGAATGAAAATTTACTCATATAAAATAGCGAAAAACAAAAATCTGTGGCTAGTGAATTTAGCCAATTTTTACTGCAGAAACTTATAAAATTAGCCGATTGTAAACTTTACGAATTGTAAAATAAGACGTTTTTAAACTTCTTATAAATTTTGAATAGGTCGGTCGAATCTACTTTGATTTTCAGAAAAACTAAATTTATGGAAGTTCTTTTGGATGCCTTAAATCGTTTTTTGATCCGTCAATCCATTCAAGAATTACGAGAGATTTACAATCGACTAGTTTTATAAGTTTCTGCAGTAAGAATTGGCTAAATTCACATAGCCACAGATTTTTCGCTATTTTATAAATGACTGAATTTATATTTGATGAAATTTACATTTCGTTAATTTTATTAATATTATTTTTTTATTTGCAACTAATTGTACAAATGACATTATCAACTAATTTCCAAATTTAGAGTTAATAAACGTTCTAGTTTACTAACAGGTATTTTTCAGTAATATTAAAAACATACTTAAATTAATGACCACGATTGTATCTTTAAATAATTATAAAAAAAAAGAAATATAATATTCTTAATTGAAATTAGTGATTGAATATCTAAAAATATTCAACATTAAAACCTGAATAGGATATGAAAGCGAATATTTATAGAATGCTCAAATATCTGAAATTTTTTGATAAATTATCAGATATAAACATGTAAGTAACAATTAAAATTAAATGATTAGTAAAAACAAAAAATCGTGCATTAAGTTAGTCAAATTAAAATCAAATATATTTTATGAAGAAAAAATGACGATGACGATGATTTCAATACCTAAGTGCAGATATTTGTCGCATGCACTGCAGTGCACAAGATTTTCTTCCACGTCGAGTCTTGACACAGTATGACAGCGACTGCAATGTGGGCAATAACGACCTTTTCTCCATAGCCTTATTAACGATATAAATGACAAAGAAGTTAGTGATTTAAAGCATTGTGTTGTTTTATTAATATTAATCTTTTAGGGCAAATATATTTTACAGCAACAGATTTTTGTTAATCATATTAATGCTTGAAAAGTTTTGTTAAAATGGTTATTTATCAGTTTCAACATCCATTTTATTAATCCATTATTAAACAATACCAACAAAAAATTATTTCAAAGGTTTAATGCCGTTTTAATGACAAATTAATGAAGATGATTTTATTTTATTAAAAAAAAAAAAATAAAATTATGATTATATATTAATTTCTTACTTGGAGCAAGGTACACAGAGTGTAGACACGTAAATTCTAGTATTTTTATCGCCTTTTTTGTACTCATGTTGCCATTGTGCTACACTATTTCGGTCAGCATTCATGCCACCAGCTTCCCTTGAACCACAACTCGCACAAATTGCACATTCTTGACAGTGCCATCGACCTTGTGGTACTCTTCTCAAGCCAACACAATAAATATGGTATCTGAAATAGATGAAAAGATATTAGTCAACATCAAATGAATAAAGAAAAAATTATTAAAAGGTTATTCTGCAATGTGCAATGTTATGATATGTTGTTTTGTTTAGCTAGTTATTTACAAGATATTATTTAACTTTTATTCCAAATAAGAAATGAACTTATTTCAATCCCATTATAATTTAATCATAAATTATTACCAAGTATACTTTTATAAATTTATAATATTGTTAAGCATGACACATTTTAATATCACTTTATAGTTTTTTGTTTGTAATATTCCTACACATGTTAATTTCATATATCATTTATATTATTTTGTAAATTTACAGTTCCACAAGAATTATTTATATCTATACCTTGCCATTTGGCCTGTGCCGTGACATTTATTACTAATAAATAAATAAATAAATTCTTACCCTCTATCACACATATCGCAGAAGAGCATTTTATCTTCATCTGCTGGATCATGACATTGTGCACATGTTTTACAATCTGTACACTGCCAAGCATAGGCATGAATATGAGGAACCATATCTAGAGTCAAGTCTAAGCACGATGGATGTACTGGAAAAAGTAACAATGAAAATATCATTCTAAACTTAAATTTTCATTTCCTAGTTTTTTTTCTCTGATTTAAAAAAAAAAATTTTTGTTTAATTGATCTTTTAATAAGGAAACATTAATGATAAATAATTAAAAAAAAAAGGTTAACTTTTAATGAAAATAAAAAGTTAATATACGATGAAATAAAATTATAATTTACCATGTCCATGGCAAGTACCACATTGGATTAAAACTTCTGTTTTATTATTCTTATTTAAATGCTTGAGACACATTTTGCATTTGAATGATTTATCTTTTTGGTTCGATAACTCAATATCTACATCATCCATTGTTGATTGTGATTCTTCGGTGTCTTGGGTACCTTCACTAGATGAACAGCTGTAAATTTACAATTATTTAGTTGTATAAAATGAAAGACAATAAAAAAATTTTATTTTTCGAATTTAATCTTACCTGGAATCATCAGAAGATGAATCACTGTCACTATCACTTTGAGAACCTTCAGATTGACTATCGAATTTTCGTTCGTTAGGCCTCATTGGTCCATAAAGAACAGTATTTAGAGGATAATATCTTAATTCTGCCGGCGTATACTCTCGATAATAATCAGTATACTGTCCAGGAATAAGGGCTACTGGATAATGACTAATTTTATTTTCATCATTGATTTTAGGTTGTTTTGTCGGTACATGAATAGTAAACGTTTGAAGATCTAAACTACATCTTCGTGACTCATTACGTGCTTTGTTAAAGTTAACATTCCACGATAAAGCTGACTGAACAGCCATTTCAGCAAGATCAATACGATTTTTTTCAGCATTAGCTGCTGCTGTGAGTTCTTTTTGTTTTTTCGAGTGTTCTTTTATTTGTTTTTCACGCATATGCTTACGATACTCTTCATATTGATCAGGAAAATCACTACACATAATATCAAGTACCTCTGAGCTACAAATTGCAGTTAATCCCATGTCACACATAGCTTCATTAACAAGTAAATTTTCTCTTAAATAATTTCTTTCTTCCATATCAACCATGCGTCTTTTTAAATCGGGATATTTTCTTTTAAATGATTTAACACCCAGATACTGGGATATTTGTTCTTGTATCATAAATGTTTCACCTTTACGATCCAATGGCCATTCATATTCAGCTATTTTTTCAACTGTAAACGGTCCTTCATCTGGATCAAAATTTATTTCCATTCTTCGATTTTTCACTTTTACTTTTTCTGATTCTGTTGTAGCAGTACTTATAACACTTCCTTGAGATTCTTCATTAATTGTTGTTTCTGTTAAGAAATTATTAAATAATGTATATTATTTTATTATTATTATCATTATTTGAAATTATAATTACACATTTAGGAATAAATTTATATAAATACACTTTAATAATTAAATTCAATTATTATCCAAAGTGACTATGAATAAATATTACTAAAATTTATAAATGCAAAGCTTATTATGCTTAATGACAAAAAGACTGTAAACACGACAAGATAAGTTTATTTGTACGGCAATCTAAGAACGTTGGTATAAGTGACTATTTTTAGATGACTTGGTTGTAAGTCGGCGGATAGAAATATATATTTTAATTCAGTTTAAATTACAATTTAAACTCATAAATCTATAATCAAGTAAAAATATTAATAATTACTGTTTAATTAAAAAATTTTTTCTGAAATATTAAAAAAAAAATGTAATTCATCAATTATCATTTAATTATATACAAAAAAAAATAATCGATATAACTTTACCTTGATTAGGAATACTCCTGGCAGGTGTTTGAGATCTAGAAACAGATTCAGCACTCATTCGCGTTTCTTCATCCAAAACTTGAACCATGGATATCCCATCATTACGATTGTTATCAATTTGTTTTTTCGACAATGGCGTCAACCAATTTTGATGATCTGGAATACCAGAAGATTCTTTCGGCTCTTTAATGTTCGAGTCGTTAGCTTTCTTCAAATGATCTGAAACTACTACACGAGTTTGGTTTAGTATTGAACATTGTGTACCATCATCTTCTAATTAAAATAGTATAAAAAAATTTAATAACATACCTTTTAATGGTTGGCGAAGTGCTTTATAAAGCTCCGAAGAATCATTTTGTATTTCAGATGATGTCGATTCCTCATCCAAAGTTATTAATGCTGTTGTAGAATTTTCAATCGCCGATAAGTTTTGCTCAAGTCGCATTTTTTTACTGATACCAATATCCGATCGGTCAAACTTTCTTTTTCCACGACCGCGTCCACGTCCTCGTTTAGGTGGTGCATAACTCTTTTGACTTCGACATGTTCTTTTTGGTCTTTCATTTTCTTTAGGTTCTGCAGTACTAACAATATAAGGAGTTTCATCTATTGCAAGAGGATCTTGATTTATTTCAACAGTTTCTGGGCGTTGGAATGGTAAAGCATTTCGTCTAGGTCTCCCTCGTTTTTTTGGGACTTTAACGTCTGGTACTCTTATTGGTGCTACTTCGTCAATTATCATAATATCTTGGCTTGAATTTGAATTTTCATTAACAATTATTAATTCTGGATCTTGTTCAATTATTTCACAATCATCAGACACATTATTAGACGATTGAGTTAGCATACTTTTTAATTTTTCTCCAATAATATCTGACGAAGGTTTTGCTAATTTTACTTGAGTTATACTGATTTCTTGATTAATAACATTCATCTGCTCGCGACTTATCAAGCTTGCATTTGACTCATTATAATCTGCCTGGCTTTGTTGTTGCTGATCTTTTGGCATAATGGGCTGAATTGTAACTTCAGGAAGAATTTGTGACAATTTAGCTTCTAATTTAGTTTTTTTCGACTCATATGAATTTGAAGTGCCGTCTTTCCGTTTTAATGGATGTTCTGATAATTCGTCTTGTTTCCTATTATAAGTTATGGGTTCAATAGTTACCTCTGATCTATTGGTAAGTTGTTCTCGTTTTTGAATAAATGTACATTGAACGTCTGATGAATCTTTGTTGTATAACAATTCTGTATCATTAGTTACAATCATTGGATGGCCACTTTTTGGTAATTTTATTTTCATTGATTCAATTCTCGTTAAATCACCGGATTTTTGAGTTTTATTATGTTCATCATGTATTTCCACTAATTGTTGACTTTCATTTTGTTTTTCCGAGTGAACAATTTTTGCTTCCCCATCTTTCGACACCTTGATTTTTACTGCTAGAGATGATTCAGATTTTTTTGAAATATTAGTTGAATCAATGTCTTTGGAGGTTGAAGGTTCAAATAAACCACATGTTTGACTTGACTCAAATCCTTGATTACTTTGATCATTACACACCTCTGAATAAATGATAGAAGCGTCTCCAGTCTTTGACATTTTTATTATTTTTGTACCTAAAGGTGATTCCGTCCGTCGAGGAACTTCTGGAATTTCTAATTTGTCCTTACAATCGCTTGTTGAGTCAACTGTTATAATAGAAGCGCCACCTACCTTTGATAATTTCATTTTTACAGGTATTGGCGAGTCAGTTCGTTTTTGATTATCTTGAGTGTCTCTCTTTTCTTTTATTTTTGTGTTTATTCCTTCTTCATAATCACAAGGTGAAATTGATGGATCGCAAGTTTTTAAACGTTTTATTTTAACTCCTAGTGGAGATTCTGTTCTTTTAGATTCATGTGAAAAATCTATTTTTTCTTTATTTTTTATTTCCTTTAATTCATCGTCTTGGGTATCGGATTGAATTATTGAAGCGTCTCCACTTTTTGATAATTTTATTTTCATTGCAATTGGTGATTCGGTCCGTTTTGGAGAATCTGTAATTGATTCTACTTTATGTTTTGATGTTTCTTTTGTTTCTGGTTGCACACTTGTAAATTTTCTTTTGATTCCAAGAGGGTAAAGTGATGAAGAACTTTCAGTATGCCACTGCATTGATGTTTCCTTTGCAAGTTCATTGGGAATTATCGATGGATGTCCACCTTTTGATAACTTTAATTTGATTTTTTCTAGTTTGTGTCCAGGACTATCTTCAAGATTTAGAGAATCAGTTGTAGAACGTATTTTAGGGCTTTTTGGTGATTTGGGTTCTCCACAACTAGCAATAGCTGATTTAGCTATTTTTAAAATAATCCTCGATGGCGAGCTAATATTTTCAACTTCATGTCTATCAGAATCTTTTCGCACATTATCGGTTATTTTATTATCGTCTTTAATTTTATCCATCTCAACTTTTGATGATTCTAGCAATTGTTCGTAATTTGGCATTTTTGCATCTTTTTGAATCAATAAACTTGATCTTGGAGTTATTGGACCATCATATGCTGTGGCAGAATCCACAACTGGGATTTCTATTTTTGGTGGTTCTTTCAACCGTTCTTCTAAAATTGATGTTTTTGGAATAAGTGCTGTTTTTCTAGTTAATAAACATTGCGATGGGTTTACCTCAATATTTACGTCAACAACCGATCCGGTAACTTCTTCATTTAATGATTGGACATGTGTTATTAAAATACTACTTTTTTCATTCACTTCAAGATTACTATCTTGATTAATTATTACTAGTGATTCTTCATTTAATTGTTTTCGTTCACTCTCTAATTTAGCTGCTTCAGTTATTATTTCAGCTTCAGATATTGTTATTGATTCACTAGTTAGAGTTTCAAAATCTGATTCAGATTCTGGTAAGTCTTGACTTATCTTTTGATCCTGTATGTATGTCGTTGAAAACTCTCCTTCGGGATTCAATTCATTTGCTGTATCATCCAGAGGTTTTGACAATAAACTTGTTTCTAATTCATTTTGTTCTTCAGATTCCCGAAGAAATTTCACTGCAGATTCTAGTTCAGATATTTCTGGATTAGTTTGTAAGACTTCAGTGATGGAATTTACGTCTTCTAATTGATCTTTTACTTCATCTGTTTCTAATTTTTCATTTGGACTAAAATTGAGATTCTCTTTTATTTCTGACGTTGCATTATTAATGTTTATTATTCGTTCTTCTTCAATACATTTTGTTTCTTTTTCATATATTTCATGGTCAGAATTTTCAATTATTTTTGTATTTTCAGAATCTTCAGTTTGTCTTTCGTTTTCACTTTCTATATTACAGTCAAGCTCCGAAGATTCAGTTTCAGTTTCCATGATGTCACTAAGCAAATTGTTTATTTGGTTAGTGGGTTCAGTTTCTGATTTTGAGACAAGTAATAAATCGACAATTGTGTTTTGTTCCAGTTCACATGAAATTTTTTCTGCAGATTCTTCAATAACTTCACTATGTACAATAACTTCAGCACTATTTACTGACTCCTCCAAGTTTGTTGTGAGATCAATATTTAATACTCCAACTAACGGATTTTCTAAGTTTTCAGACTTTAGAGAATCCAAGCAATTTTTCTCGTTTAAGTCTTTAGATTTTGATGTAATACTTTTAAAGTTAATTACTTCAGATTCTATTTCCAAAAGGTTTTCTACATTTTCAACAACCAGCGTCTCAGTGTCAGCTTCTTGAGTATCTAAATTTAATTTTAAATCAGCAATTGGTTCTGTTATTTTTTCTGAATGTATTCCCGGATCATCTTGTATAATTTGATGAATATCAATTTTATCTGCTGTGACTACTTCCAAATTAATTTCATTTGATTCTTCTGTCGGTTTGGACGTCACTTCTACTGTTGATAATTCTTTATTTTCATCGATAAAACTCTGAGCAGATGGTTCTAATATATTGGCATCTAATTCTTCAGAAGTTTCGTTTGATTTTGATAAAGGTATATCTTTTTTTGTATTAGTAATTAAAGAATTGGGTTTCTGTACATTATTAATATCCGATTTTTCATTTTCTTCAAGTAATAGTTGGTGGTTGTCATGATATAAATCTACATTTGTATTTTTATCATTTTCAATTGATTTTACATCTTCACAAGACACGTCTGATTTAATATTCTCAGACGAATCTTTGATATAATTATCTTTTAAATCAGTTTTTTTTTCTTCCGTTTCATCTAAAATATTATTAATACATTCAAGAGTATTTTCTTCAATTACATCTTTTGTTTTTTCTTCTTCGTTTTTAAATGAACAGCTTGGTAATAATATTGATTTGTTACATTCGATGGTTGTTTCACTTTCCTCAATAATTTTATCTTTTACATCAAATGCTTCAATATTAATAATCTCCATAGTTTCATTCTTATTTTCAGGTTTTTCAGCTACTTCATTAGTTTCTTTGGACTTATTTTCAATACACAAAATATTTTCTTCACTTTTTTCAACGATTGACATTTGAGTATTATTAGCGACCGATGTTTGATCTTCAGACGAAAGTTTTTCACATAAATCTTTTAAATTTAAATTTTCAGTAACACTACTTGAATACTCTGAAGCTATAGCAGGACTTAACTGATCGATGATCTCCTTGACATCGGTCGTCGAATTTGCTTCATTTGTTATTTCGTCAGCAGTGCTTAGAATATTTGCAACATCTTCATCCGTTACAGATGAAGTAATTAAAGATTCTATATTTTGTGTAATGTTGCTTGATGTTTCTTCTAACTGAGGAGTTAAAATATTTTGATTATTGTCATCGATTTCATCGTCGACTAAAGTAGAATTTTCTTCAATATTTGAATCGATTCCAGAAAATTCAACGTTATTAACACTCAAATCAGCTTGGCAAAGTTGTATTTCATTATCTGGCTTGATTTTTGTCTCTTTGGAAACAAAAAGATCGCTATCTTTTTTTAAACTATGTTCCTTGTCCTGTGGATATGATTGTGCAACGTCTAGTGAAGATGTAGATTCAGTAAAAACATTTATTGGTGCTTGTACTGGTAATTCGTCTTCAGAACAAGTTGCTTCACTTACGATTTGTTTCGCTTGATCTAATACCAACTTACGCGAGTTCGTATCATTATTTGCTTGATCAATTAATTTATTATCATTATCAGATCCTACGACAATAGATTCTGATGATTTTTCTAAAATTTCATTATTTTCAATATTCATATCTACAATTGATGGAACATCGACAGGAATGTCAATAGATTCAATACCTTCAAGATTATTTTCATGGTCTATTTTACTATTTTGTTTATCCACAAGCGGTTTACAAGAAAATACAACTTTTGGTTCTTCATCAACTCGTACTTCATCTAATTCTATTTCTTGGGAATCTTCTGACGTATAAGCATCTCCAATTAATTGAAGGCTTTTATTAATACTTAATACGTCTGTAACATTTGAACTTTTATAATTTTCTCCAGTTTCTGAAACGAAAAAAAAAAAATTATTTTAAAATCAAAATTTGTATTTTTAATAATATACTTATACAAAAAAAATATTTATAAATTTACCTTTTATATCAAAATTCGTTGATGTTTCTTGATGTTGAATAAATTCATTTGTATTTTTAATACTCAATGTATTTGATTCAGTATCAACATCACTAGAACCTAATTGAAAATTAGTACTATCATTATTTTTCACAGAAATTTCAGATTGTTTATCTCCTGAATTAGTCAATAAATTAATTGATGGAGTAGCTTCAATTGTATTTACATTCAAATTTGTATTTATAGTATTTTTATCAACAATATCAGTTTTGGAGTCGGTCATGATCTTAGACAAAGCTGCTATTTCACTTTCTAAAGTTGAATCAACGGGTTCTGATTGAACTCCAATTATATCATTGATATCCATAATGCTTAGTGCTTCTGTATCATAAGTTTCTGAATCACTATCAACACTGTACGGTGCATAACGTTCTGGAGATTCATCTTTGTTAGCTTGATCACTGTTTAAACAACTGTTTTCCTCTTTGGAGCCAAATAGGCCCATCTTAGAAGAATCAGACATTGTTTTTATTTAGCTAAAAACGTCAATTATTTACTACCAACGAATTTATGATATATTAGTGGAAATTTAGATAATAGTAACATTCTCACACCACACACTTAGCACAAAAAAATTTTTTTCTCACTTGTTTATTTTGATTTATTATTGTTACTGGAAATTTCCATATTTATATAGTATGGTTATTTCACAGTATTTATTATTAATTTTGTATTTAACCATACACATTTTAATAACTATTACTTTACTTACGTATATTTATAAAACATAACCAAAAGTTTTTTTTTTTTGTACAAATACATTAGTATTACTATTAATTTAACAAACAAATTATTTGTTCGAAAATTAAAAATAAAAAACTGCTTGTAAATAACACACGACTTATTGAGAGCTTACGTCTCCAACAATTTAAAAAATATTTAATTAATACATTATCACAATACAACTTTTCACCGACGCCAATCCAAGTGCAAACGAGAATCTTACCCTCAAATTCCGTTGTATATTGTGAGCAGTTAAATGTAATGACATGAGATTTTATCGACTTACGATATTTAAGATTTAACAGAAATAACCAATGAGATGTTGATACTGTAATTTCTATTTTTTCATTGGTTTAATTTATTGCCAGAATTTTTAAATGAGATATTTTACAACAATAACTTTTGTAATTATTAATAGCAACAATATAAATAATAAATTTCCAGATTTTTATAATAATAATAATAATATTAGTTATAATAAAAATTAAATTTTGCGTTAGTATACATAATAGTATTGGTATTAGTATATTATTATTAGTACAGTCTTTCAGTGTTTTTTTCAGCTATCCAATCGAATGAAAAAAATTCGACGTACTGAATTATCAATTTGGTATCACAGTACACTGTTTTATTATTATAATTATAATAATAATAGTAATTATTATTATTATAGTTAATACATATTAATTTAGGAGTATTTATTTAATAGTCTCAATGTTCTATTTTAATGACCCTGTAAATAGAATAAGTAATATGTTTTTTTGCTCGTAATTTCATAAATCTAAATGGTGATAGAAAAAAAAAAAAATGTAATGTTAATATTCTTCAAATTAATTTTTTTAGATACACATGTATGTTAAATAAAAAAATAAAGTATTGAATAACTAATATTATTTATTTTTATTTATTTAAAAAAATGAAGTACAAAAATTATTTATACCTTATTAATTAAAAAAAAAAAAAATCTTATTTAATAATACATGTAGTTATACGAAAATTTATTATAACACAAAAGAGAAAAATTATTCCGTGGTGGTGATATTAAAATGTTTTATCTATTGGGTACTTGATCCAATAATAATTTCCCCATAATTTTCACCCGAAGTTATAGATAAACATTTTTCGTTGGCAAGATGAAGTAATGACACAAAAGCGATTGGAAAACTTAAGTCTTCAGCGTCATTTTTTGAAAGCATTTTAGGGAGTTGGGTATAAATGTCACTGAATTTTTTTTGTTCTTTAATTACTGGAAGTTTCTTTTCATTTCTTTCATTTTCTTTGTCACTTTGATTATCTGTTAACGTTCCCCAAATACATTTTTTTAAATGGCGCACATCCAATTTTTTTGCTCTCTGTGAGAAAGGAATGTATATTTTTTGAGTTAATTTTGGAGCTTCAATTAAATTATTGTTCGTGAAGGCAATCGGTTGAGATCCATCGTCATAAACACTATCGTTAGCCGCCGTACCAATGTCATCATGCTGATGATCATCAGCTTGAACATTTGAGCAATAATTCAAAGTATCATTACCATTGTCATAGTCATACGGATTGTTGTCGTCAGAAACCACTGAATTATTGTTATCAACATAACTTTTGAAAGATAGCTCATCTAATCGTACATAATACTTACATACCTTTGTATCATCTTCTTCATAATTTTCTCTCGATATTAACAATTTTCTTGAAGACCAAGAACTTTTAATTGTTGCAGTTTTTAAAATTGTTGAATTTTTTTTATTTAATTTGCTTTTTTCGTCAGCTGCTTCAATTTGTTCATCACTGCTTTGAATGTTTAAATCTTTTTTTTTCCTTTTCGGATTTTGTTGACAAGCTTCAAGTTTACTCTTTTGTGTATTATTATTAGCAAGTTTTTTAATTTTCCAATGAGAAGGTCCAACCCAACGAATATCCACTCCTTCATTAAAGATTGAATACTCGAGTTTTTTATTCATAGGCATTCGCTCGATTAGATTTTTTAGATCAGCAACTACGCAAGGTGCTCGACTTTGGGCATTACAACCGATTTCAACTTCTTCTTCTTCTTCTTCATTTTGATCAGCAAAAAAAAAGTTCCCATCATTGTTTTCATCTTCCTCGGGTGGTACACTAGCGTCAAGATCAAAGGCCAGATTATCATCATCTTGAGACAAAGATTCTTGAGAAGACATATTTGGTGATTCACCTTCATCTTGCTCAACCGACCAATGGAGAATTTCGAATGTTGAGAAAAGATTATTTATCTGTTGATTAGCGAAATCTACTCTTAAGGGTGGCCAAACTATTCTTGTTTGATCGTTATTTTCTGTATTTTCATCCACTGAATCAATAATTACATCATTGTAAGGATTTAAACTGAGACCTAAACCACAGTGTTGCGGTAAAGAAGCTTGATACAGCATATTCGTTGTTTGACAATCACTATTTCCAAACATTACAGGAGTATAATCAACTGTATCGACTTTTCCTTGGAGAGCTTCGATCGTTGTAAGAATTTTCTGGCTTCCTCTCTTCTTCTTTTTTTTCTTTTTGACATTATTTTGCTCATCTTCGCCGTTTTCCACAGTGGCATTATCTTCATTCAAATCCTCATTAACGTTATGTTTTTTATGATTTGTATCTAAATTACCACTCATCTTTAAAGTATCTTGATACAAAGAATCTACTCTCAGTGCATAGATCTTGGCGCTAACATCAAGTGTAGTTCCAGCTACATGAAGGTTTGGTATACCTTCACTTTTGTTTCGTACCATGTATGTCATAAAATCAATCATATTCAAACTAAAAGCATTTTTAATATTAATTTTATTTTGAGTGCTCAGTTTGATGCACTGAGCCATTCCTTCAGCTATTTGTGGAGTCGACATATTCACAACTGCACCCAGATGAACAGAACGGCGGCTTGCTGATGGTGGAGCAACTGGAGCATTGTTTTCAGTGCGTAATACTTGTCGTTCTGCCTCATCATCGTTAACCTCTATTTCTGCAGTATTTAATCTCACAAAACCTGAACGTCGGCGTAGAGGACTTGAGCTTGCATTTTCAGCCAGCACAAGTCCGATGCTCTTTCTACGGTCCATGATTAAAAATAATTAATCTTGAAAAATATATAACGATCCTATGAAAAAAAAGTAAAGGGGTTAATAAATTGAAAAACATTTTATTATGATAATTAATATAATTACTTACACTTTATAAGCGACAAATTGTAAGCTATTTTTTCTAAATCACTTTTCCAGATTTTTAATAAACAAAATAGTCGCTCTAATTCGGTGTATGTTTGTCGAAGAACTTGAAGTCTCTGAAAGTCTTCGCTTTTAGCAATTAAATTAGTATCAGTTGTTTTGTCCTAAACAAAAAATTAGCAATCTATTATTATTACGCTATCACTAAAAACAACGTGATTTATTACACTGTTATTTTAAAAAATATTACTGTTTATTCACATACGTTGTCGGCCATTTAGCGAAATTTCAATCATAATATCCTTAATGTAAATTGATTATTTTAAGTAATATAATAATTAAATATTTCCACTCTGATATTTTATTAACAGTAAATATAAATAAAGACAATACAAACGCACGTCTCGACCGTTAAACAGTATTTAAAATGCTCATAAAGATGTCAGTTCGGGCAGTCTTAAAAAAAAAAATATACTCGTGTTTTGTTTTTGATGTCTCCATCTACTGAAAACTTTTAAGGTTGGTAATAAGTACAAATAAATAGTTTTTCATAGATGGAAGCACAGAACTGTTTTTTTTTTATGACAATGAAGTTGGCAGACATTAAAAATTATTTTAAAATTTTACAATAATGCAATTATTATAAAAAAAATTTAATTGAAAAATTCCACATGTAAAAATTAATAAAAATTACAAGTGAAAATTTTTAGAAGCATTTTTTTATTGTAATTGATTTGTTATCAAAATTTTCAAAATTGACAGCTGACGGCTAACTTCACCATTATTTTTTTTTTTTTTTTTCATATTTGTTGCTTTCATATATTTCAACTGTACAATTAAATTATTTATAAATAATTTTTTTGCTCTGTGATGAAATAAATTTAATAGAATAAACTGAATAAAGAAATTATTCAACTACAAAATTAATCTATAGAAATAAAAAAATGTTCTTACTTAAACAATGTGACAAAAAATAAATAAAGAAAGAAATTTATTTTTATCTTTTCAATATACACTACTGGAAAAAATTAAGGGATCAAAAAAAAATTCCAAATTTTTCGGTAGTTTTCAACAGGCCGTAACTTTGAGAGAAATGGTCGTACAGGAAATAAAAAAAAAGGAAATTGTAGCTCCAAGTGTCTAGTTTTTGGATTAGAACTTCAAAATTTTGTAGCCTCCGCGGTTTCTGAGTAATCGTAGAAAAACCAGCAACAAAAAAATTCTCAAAATTTTTTTAGTTTTTTTTTTTGGTCTACGGGCGTGGAAAAAATTTTTTTAGCTTAACCACCATAAGGATCGGATACTTTGTTCATTTAGCTTTAATTTCTTTTTTAAACACCCTGATACGTTCACTCCTCGCTGAGATATCGGTCTTCAAATGGAAAAGGATCTTTTTGTCTTTGATTATCGATATCTCAGCAACCAATGATCGCACAGAAAGTTAAAGGTGGGTTTCAAGAACTTGAATGAATTCCCCTTAACGACTGTCCATTGTTTTTTCGAAAAAAATTTTTCTTTCCGTCACATGAATTTGAAAATGCAACAAAAAAGGGCTTTTAGTGGTTTTTGGAAAATCAAGCGCTGGATCGAAAATATTGAGGAAACCACTAATGTTAAGTGTGCCTTTTACAGTTCAATATGTCCACAAAAACCCTACAAAGAATCAAATTAATCCAGCCAGCCGTTTTTTTGTTTCACTTGATCGAATTTTTGAAAAAATTAAAGGATCACGTTTTTTGCTCTGAAAAGCTCATAATTTTTAAAAATGAGAAAAAAAATGGTTTTTTCGAGCTTTTTCCACATTTTTGTTCCAGAAAGTGCTTAAATTGAAAAAAAAAAAAAAAATTTTTTTTGAAATTTTTTCTCTCGAAAAGTTTAAGAAAACAATTACCGCCGGCATTAGCGTTATCCAAAGCGTACCACGTGGAGGTCGCGCGGTCGGATTTACGCTTCTGTGTGTGTGCGTGCGCGCGCGCGTGTGTGTGTGTGTAAGGTATTTCAGGAGAATTGAGACCCGGTGGCTCGTCAGTTCCACCGTATTTAATGACTCCAAACTCATTCTCTGAAGGTTTTTGTTGGTTCAATACCGGGTATTACCACCCCTGTTTTTTGAGGTAATTTGAGGCTGCGGAATGGTATTCCAAATGTGCTGAAGCGCGCGCTCCAAAGCAGCTAAGTTCTGCAAATTTGGATACTCTCTGCGCAACCGACGGCCCATTATGTCCCAAACGTGCTCTATGGGGTTGAGATCTGGACTCATTGCTGGGTGTCGCAACAATGTGATGTCATGCCGCTCAAAGAAGCGCCGGGTAATGTTGGCTGTGTGTGGACGTGCATTATCTTGCATCAATATGAACGACCTCAGATGTTGTCGTCTGCACAGAACAATGGGCCTTAAAATTTGGTCGATGTAACGTCTAGCTGTCAAATTTTCGCGTACAATTACCAAAGGTGTTCTCCAATTTCGTGAAACGCCGCCCCACACCATAACTGATCCACCGCCGTAGGCAACGACTGGACGGACAAAGTTCTGGCGAAAACGTTCTCCACGACGGCGCCAAACGAGAGGACGTCGATCGTTGCCATACAGATAAAAACGAGACTCATCAGTGAATAAAACATTTGTCCATTCCCTCAAGTTCCAATTTCGATGATCGTAAGCATACGCTAGACGAGCTCGACGATGTCTTGCTGTCAACAGGGGTACACGATTAGGATGTCGTGCGTGTAACCCAGTTTCACGAAGACGGTTGATGATTGTTCGAGAGCAAATGTTTCGCACTTGATGCCGTCGTCGCTGTTGCTGTTGTTGTTGCTGTTGTCTGCGATTGGGGAAGTTTCGAGCGACAATATTCGCATTGACGAAAGGTTGTCGTCGAACTTCTCTAACAATTGTTCGATCATCGCGGGCATTAGTGACTCGATGGCGACCTTGTCCGGGGCGACGATGATATTGATTCGTCTCTTGGTATCTGGTATAAGCTCGAGATACGACAGATTGACTTACACCCATCCGGATAGCAACTGCATGTTGAGTGTAACCTTCGTCGATAAGAGTCACTAACCGAGCGACTTCCACCTCCGATAAATGTCGTCTAACCATGATTAAGAATCAAAAGTCAGAAATTTTCAATTTTGACCAAAAAATTAAAAAAAATTTTTTTTAGCGCAGAGGGATTAGTTTTGAAAAAACTGTTGAATGAAGCGATTTGCTAAGGATTCACAAAAAGAAAAGAAAAAAAAACTCCGAAAAGCGTATGAAAAAATCGAAATTCGATTGGGGGTATTAACTTTTTTATTAATTTAATTAAAAGGAGATCAGTAGAATCAAGGAATGCAGCGGTGGAAAGGTGATAAAAATCATTGGGCGATGGTTTTTTGAGTTTCTTAACTTGTTAAAAAAATTTTTCCAAAAAAAATTTTTTTTTTAATTTTTTTCGAAAAATTTTTTTTTTTGAAAATTTTTTTTTTTTTTTTTTTTTTTTAAAATTTAAGCACTTTTGGAACGAAAATGTGGAAAAAGCTCGAAAAAACCATTTTTTTCTCATTTTTAAAAATTATGAGCTTTTCAGAGCAAAAACGTGATCCTTTAATTTTTCAAAAATTCGATCAAGTGAAACAAAAAAACGGCTGGCTGGATTAATTTGATTCTTTGTAGGGTTTTTGTGGACATATTGAACTGTAAAAGGCACACTTAACATTAGTGGTTTCCTCAATATTTTCGATCCAGCGCTTGATTTTCCAAAAAACCACTAAAAGCCCTTTTTTGTTGCATTTTCAAATTCATGTGACGGAAAGAAAAATTTTTTCGAAAAACAATGGACAGTCGTTAAGGGAATTCATTCAAGTTCTTGAAACCCACCTTTAACTTTCTGTGCGATCATTGGTTGCTGAGATATCGATAATCAAAGACAAAAAGATCCTTTTCCATTTGAAGACCGATATCTCAGCGAGGAGTGGACGTATCAGGGTGTTTAAAAAAGAAATTAAAGCTAAATGAACAAAGTATCCGATCCTTATGGTGGTTAAGCTAAAAAAATTTTTCCACGCCCGTAGACCAAAAAAAAAAAAAAAAAATTTTGAGAATTTTTTTGTTGCTGGTTTTTCTACGATTACTCAGAAACCGCGGAGGCTACAAAATTTTGAAGTTCTAATCCAAAAACTAGACACTTGGAGCTACATTTTCCTTTTTTTTTATTTCCTGTACGACCATTTCTCTCAAAGTTACGGCCTGTTGAAAACTACCGAAAAATTTGGAATTTTTTTTTGATCCCTTAATTTTTTCCAGTAGTGTATAAACATTGACTTTCAATAAATTATAGTTTTTTTTTTTTATATTAACAAGAGTTAATAGTTTTTTTTTGTTTATTAAAGAAATTTTTTTATAACTCTTGTCTTAAAAATTGCAATATTAGAAAACTTACAACTGATGTTAATCATCAGTCAAATTTTTAGGGGGAAAGCCACTGCAAGAATCGAAAAAATAGGTGATTTTTGGGAATTTTTTTGACTGGGATAATAAAGGAATTTGTGGATGGGTTTTTTTTTTGCTTTATAAAGTATACATTGAAGATCATTTTTCTAAATTTTGATTAAAAAATATCATATCGTTGCAAAGTTATAAGCATTTTTGTGGAGCATCAAAAAAATTTCCCCCACCATAGTGGGATCTCGAATTCAAAAACGGATTATCTAAAAAAAAAAAAAAAACCAAACTGCGTTGTAATCTGCATGCATGTGGTTATCGTTCCACGTGGAGGACTTTGAAAATTTGGATTTAAAAAAAATGGCGACATATTAAAAATTATTTCGCTTTTTTTTCTCATTTTTTTGGATTCAAACAACCCTAAAAAATCTTAAAAATCAAAATTTTCAAAATCCCCTTCGTGCAACTATAGCTACTGAATAGACAAAAAATACAGAAAAAAAAAGTTGCAAATCGGTTCATATCCCAGTTCAAAAAAATTAGTATGCAATGGTCATTTGACACGCTGTTACAAAAATGACAATAACTCGAAAAATATTATGACATTGAAGTTGACAGACTTTGAACATTTTTTTAGTAATTTATGGCATGAAATTATTATAAAAAAAAATTTATTAAAAAATTCCACATGTGAAAATTGATAAAAATTACAAGTGAAAATTTTTAGAAGCATTTTTTTATTATAATTGATTTGTTATAAAAATTTTTTTAAGTAAAATTGACAGCTGACAGCTAACTTCAGTATCATAAAATATTCGGAATTTTCATATAAAACTTTAGATACATATTTTTGAATGTATAAACTTTGATTTAATAAAAAAAAAAATTTTTTTTTTTTTAAATTTCACAGTGGCTATCCCCCTTAAGATATAACTAGATCACAATAATCGAGTGACATCGGCAGTGTGGCCAGATAGTGCGATTTTTTTACCCCCACTTTGTACCGCTTTCAATGTGTCAGATGAGAGTGTCCTACAAAGTGGGGGTAAGAAAAGAGCACGTTCTGGCCACACTGGACATCGGTCATTTTTGGCATAGCAGTCAATCGTAACAGGTTCTATGGATTAAACTCATTAGTTTAATTCAATAAAATAGATAAATAAAATTTCAAGATAAAAAATTATCTATTTTTAACACACTATTTTTAAATGATATTATTTAAATTTTGATTATTATCAACCTAGAACCCAGGTGATGACCTTCCTAGTCATCCTCTGATGACCATCCCGAAGTTATATCTCGAAACCAGGTGTTTTCCTCCGTAGGTTTTCATCGGAAATGGCACAGATAAACCCGTACATTAACCCGGAATCCTCTGATGACCATCCCGAAGTTATATCTCGAAACCAGGTGTTTTCCTCCGCAGGTTTTCATCGGAAATAGCACAGATAAACCCGTACATTAACCCGGAATCCTCTGATGACCATCCCGAAGTTATATCTCGAAACCAGGTGTTTTCCTCCGTAGGTTTTCATCGGAAATGGCACAGATAAACCCGTACATTAACCCGGAATCCTCTGATGACCATCCCGAAGTTATATCTCGAAACCAGGTGTTTTCCTCCGCAGGTTTTCATCGGAAATAGCACAGATAAACCCGTACATTAACCCGGAATCCTCTGATGACCATCCCGAAGTTATATCTCGAAACCAGGTGTTTTCCTCCGTAGGTTTTCATCGGAAATGGCACAGATAAACCCGTACATTAACCCGGAATCCTCTGATGACCATCCCGAAGTTATATCTCGAAACCAGGTGTTTTCCTCCGCAGGTTTTCATCGGAAATAGCACAGATAAACCCGTACATTAACCCGGAATCCTCTGATGACCATCCCGAAGTTATATCTCGAAACCAGGTGTTTTCCTCCGTAGGTTTTCATCGGAAATGGCACAGATAAACCCGTACATTAACCCGGAATCCTCTGATGACCATCCCGAAGTTATATCTCGAAACCAGGTGTTTTCCTCCGTAGGTTTTCATCGGGAATGGCACAGATAAACCCGTACATCAACCCGGAATCCTCTGATGACCATCCCGAAGTTATATCTCGAAGCTATTTGTAATCTTTCTAGATCATTCCAGAAATTTCTAGATTTTTCTGGAACATTCCATACCGATTTCAACAGTTGCACACGATTTGGAATCTTTCTAGATCATTCCAGAAATTTCTAGACTTTTCTGGAACATTCCATACCGATTTCAGCCGTTGCACACGATTTGGAATCTTTCTAGATCATTCCAGAAATTTCTAGACTTTTCTAGAACATTCTATACCGATTTCAGCCGTTGCACACGATTTGGAAGCTTTCTAGATCATTTCAGAAATTTCTAGAACCTTCCAGAAGTTCTTATAAATTAGAAAAGGACAGATATATTTATTCACATTTTTGCCACCTACGATCACCCACTTCCACCCACTGCGACCAAATTCTGTCATTCACACCGTGGGACTAAGTCCACAGCGACAACTTGCCAGAGTCGACTACTGAAGTATCCGTCCCCGCTTAAGTTTATGTAACTGGACCTAATTGCATTATATGTTTCTCCCGTTGGCCGTATTTATAGGAAAGAGTCATGACTCGACTGCAGTAAAGGGTCAAGCGACTCTTAGCGGATACTTGATTCTGGCACCCAGAGAGATCCGCTAGTTCACAGATATACACAAATATCATGATTTATGATGTATACTAATATTGCGTTGGCTTTATCTATGGGAAAGCGTTATGACTCGACTGCAGTAAAGGGTCAAGCGACTCTTAGCGGATACTTGATTTTGGCACCCAGAGAGATCCGCTAGTTCTCAGATGTACACAACTGTCATGATGCACATATTAACATTTCGTAGCTTGTGCTTGTAACCAGGGCACCTCCACGTGGTGACGGCGGGCAACAGAAGTATCTGGCAAAGACTCTGGGTTAATAATATATATGCCGTCATGGCAGGTACAAGTGAGTATTTTACGATGCAGGGATTCGGAGTCCCAGTATCGGCGTTTGGTCAGAGTGAGAAAGCAGGCTCGCAGGCGTCGTCATCAAGCGACTGCAGCTCTCTAGTAGTGGGCAACTTGGCTACTGAAGACTATACTGTTACAAGAAATAAGTTGTCTGATAAGACAACAACAAAGACAAGAAAATCAAAGTCTGTTAAAAGCGTTGCGGGATTCTCAATCGAGGAATTAGAAAAGAGAAAAGAGAAAAGAAGGCTCTATATGAAAAATTATAGAGCCAAGCAATCAAAGGGGCTAGAGAAGCTCGTTTGCGACAAATGCGTCAGCATGCAGCCGAAGTCAGAGCCTCAGAATCTGATCAAACTAGAGAAGCTCGTTTGCAGCAAGTGCGTCAGCGCACAACTGAAATCCGAGCCTCAGAATCTGACCAAACTAGAGATGCTCGTTTGCAGCAAATGCAGCACCGAAATGCTGAGTCAAGGAGATTAAGTAGAGCAAGTCTGACGGGCTTTAAGCAATCTATTAATACATTTTGTGATAAGACTTGTGAAATTTGCACTAAACGGTGCTATCAACATCAAATTTCTAAGTGGACTGTAGATACCAAAGTGGCTCGATACCTGCCTGACGAACTAAAACAAAAGAATTGCTTGACAGTTTGTAATCGTTGTAAGGTCCATTTGACTTCAAAGAAAAATTTTGCACCATCTAAAGCTTATTGGAATAATCTGGATCCAGGCTCTATTCCAGAAGTGATTGCTGAGTTATCACAAGCCGAGCAGAGGCTTATTTCACGCATTATACCATTTGTTAAAATTATAAAACTTAGTGGTGTATTTGGTCAATATAGTTTTCGAGGTCAAGCAGTACTGTTCGCTCAGGATGTTTTCGTAGTTACTGAAACTCTTCCAAAGATGTTACCAAGATCTACAAGTGATGCTGGAATAGTTGTCATTACTGAGCATCTTGAAAATATTAACATAACACGACAGTTTTCAGTATCGAGAAATAAAGTATATGATGCCCTCAATTGGTTAATCGCAAATAATCCACTTTATAAAGACGTCACTATTGATCATAACGTTGTGATGAATGACGATGATATCGTAAGAGCAGAAGAAACACCGCCAGAAGTTGCTGTGGAGACTAGAGAAGAACCTCCTGAGGGGGCTAGTGCTTACATAAGCATCAACGAGTCTGCGAGAATTATACGCGCTTCATGGCATCAAGGAAACGATGCCATATTCACATCAGGATATGCAGGTGTACAATGCTGTGCAATGGCATTGTCAAACATCTTAAGGGCTAGTGTTCTTATACCACAATGCTGGTCGACAAACACCCTTAATCTGAACATGTTAACAGGTGATCGAATTTACAGTGAAGTAAGATCTCGAACGGAGTTACGTTTATCTGCATATCCTATTGAAGCTGATGGCTACTTACTTGTGCGAAATTTCAGTGTGATCAAAGACGATTTGATGGTATTTGACAAAAAATTTCAGATTACTTTCTTGGATGAACCAAACATATATGGAAGCTTGTGTGATAAGTATAATAGCGCAGACTTTGGCCGCACCCTTCATCAAGGTCTGGAATACCTGTTTGAGGGACATAGTGCTGGCATACTGATAACAGGTGGGCAATCGTTCGGAGTGATGCACTCCGATGGTAAATATTACTTGACCAACTCACACGCTTGTGGCCCAAAGGGATCTAGAGCGAATGACAATATGGGAAAAGCTTGCATCATTGAATGCGACAATTTAAAAGAGTTGGTAAGGATCTGTAAACGTGCAACAGGTAGCAGAAATGTGCAATACACTCTTGATTATATTGACGTTGAGGTCTTTGATATAGATGATGGTCCTGAGGAATCAGAAACACAACAGAGTATTGCGAAGTTACCGTCAGCATCTGAAACGATCACTTGCCAACCGGATATAACTGATCTAACAATTCCTCTGCAGACATCAGTAATGGCATCGATCGATGTAATGCAACCCAATGTGGAAGATGAACTACACGTTTCACAAAATCTCAACGAGATCACCCGTAAAACAAAAGACAATATCGTCAATGTGGGACATGAACTAAAAGCAGAAGAATTTGCTTGGTTTTTCTTGTTTCCTTATGGAAAGAATGGTTTCAAAGAGCAAAGGCCCGTAAATATTACTGCGTTAGACTACTTTCAATTTAGAATTTTGGGAAGTGATACAAGATTTCAACGCAACGATTATCTATTTTATGCTTTATCCTTCTTTGAATTTTATCGTATCACAAGCACTATATCAGCATGTGCTAAGAAAATTGTTAACAAAGAAGGAGCAGTCGAAGATATTCATCTGTATATGAAAAATGTAAGAGGTTCTGCAGCTTACTGGAGGTCAGCTTTAAACGAACTCTTAGCTCAAATTAGATGTCTAGGAGCTCCAACATATTTTGTAACATTTAGCTCAAATGATCTTAATTGGTTAGATCAACGAAAAGCTTTGTTGATAGCTGATGGTAGACCTGACGTTGATCCTAATACGCTTGATATTTATGAGACTCAAAGATTTATCGAAAAGTACCCAGTAATTTTGAGTCGACATTTCATGATTAGAGTAAATGCTCTAATGAAATTTATGAAAAACAATGATGATGTATTTGGTGGCAAAGTAAAAGACCATTGGTGGCGTATCGAATTCCAGAATCGGGGCAGTCCTCACCTTCATATGGTGATCTGGATTGAAAATCATCCAGAGTTTGATTCAGAAGAAGGGAAACTTCTTCTCGATCGTAACTGTTGCTGTAGAATGCCTACAGAAGAAGAAGATCCAGAGCTCCACGATCTAGTTCTGAAATGTCAAATTCATCGGCATACACATACTTGTACAAAAAATAATACTTCCGTAAGATGCCGATTTAACTTTCCACGTCAAGTATGTAACGAAACACGGATTGTGTCTCATTCATCTGAGGATTTTCTTCGTAACGGAGGAAGAATTTGTTTACTTAAGCGTCGAAAGGAAGATGCGTGGGTAAATAACTACCATCCAGATTTATTAAGATTGTGGACCGGCAATATGGATATTCAGCCGTGTGGGTCAAATGAAGCGATAGCGTACTACATAGCAAAGTACCTATCGAAAGCAGAACCTGAAGGTGTAGATTCTGGAATTGCGCAAGCAATACAGCAAATTCGACGTGAAGAGACAGATATTTCCCGTAAACTGTTCAAGATATGTATGAAGATTCTTCATGAACGACAAGTATCGGCTGCAGAATGTGCGTATCGGCTTTGTCATATTCCATTACGAGACAGCTCGCGAAGCTGCATTTTTCTCAACACGAGAAAGCCAGAACAGCGTTACAGGGTGTTGCAATTCGACAAAAGCGGACATGCAACTGGCTATTATAGCAATATCTTTGAAAGATATGAAAAACGTCCGCTACAACATCCTGACTATGATTTTCCGAACATGAGCCTTACAGAATTTGCAATGTTGTTTGAACCATTCTATCCGAAAAAGTAAGCGAGACTGAAGAAAGTATTGATCATGATGCGTATGAGGAACATCCAAACACACGTCGCCAATTTATCACGTTGTTGGATAAGAGCAAAATGGTTGTGAGGAATGTTCCCGCAGTTGTGAGGGTACCATACTTTATAGCGGCATCAGATCCAGAAAACTTTTTCTACAGTTTACTTATTCAATACATGCCTTACCGTTCGGAAACTGAACTACTGGAAGGTTTTAATAATTCCAAAGAGGCCTTCTTAAACCGAGAGGATCGTTTGAAGGAAATGAGTAGTCATATGCGCTACTTCATATATTCATACGCTCGATATATGAAAATTATGGCACAAGGCGCCCCACGCTTTTCTGTCAGTTCTGCTAGTATTTTTTATATACTACTTTTTTGAGTTTATTTTGAAAATTATTTTCCACTTTTTAGTTCGATATTATTTATAAAAGCGTGTTCTTTAGTTTTTTTAAACTATATTTATTCATGTTCATACTTATTAATTATATCAGTCAGGGCTAAAGTTAGTGATATCAATTAATCAAAAAAGTCACCGGTAAGTGTACACATTATAACGTATTAAATAAATTATAAATTAATATTGAAATATTATTAAATTTTGAAGATTAAAAAAACAAGTAAAAAAATTGAAATGTCGGAATATAGTTGTCCAGTTAAAAGAATACGTTTAGATTTCTCAATTTCAGAATCAGGTAACTTATCTGAGGATGACAGTGATTCAATATCATCATTAAGTAACGGTGATGTTTCAATCGTTTCTAGTCAAGAAAATTCGACCGATTATACTGGAGATTCTGAACTTGAAAGTGAGAGGTCAGAACCACCGGAACCAATAAAAGAACTTGAAGATACACCTCTTCACAAAGCCGTTGCTGCTGCAGATATAAATTTAAATGAAGAAATATTAGATTCTGGAGTTGACATTGATGCACCTGGTGAGAGGAATCTTACAGCACTTCATTTGGCTATTAATAACAAATATTTACCTGGTATCAAGTGTTTATTAGAGTACGGAGCTAGTATATCAGCTACAGGTGGGTCTTATCCATATATTAATAATCATGGCAACACTCCATTACACGTTGCAGTGGAAGAAGATCGCCTGGACATTGTTAAGATGCTTTTTACAATCCAGGTAGACATAAATAAATTGATGAAAAATTATGACAAAGTTTTAAGTCATGCTTTGAAACGTGGAAATTATAAAATTATTAAATGTTTGGTTGGATTTTCTCTTCATGAGGACGATAATTTGAAAAGGAGAGCGTTTAATCTACTTTCTAGGCAAAAATTACGAATGATGGGCTATAATGATAATATAATTGATTCATTATTTGAAAAATACATCGTGGTAAATTCAAAAAGTGATGGAACACCTTTGCTACTAGCTGTTAAAAATAGAAATTCGGATATGGTTGAGTTTTTATTAAAAGCCGGTTCCGAAATTAATGCTAGCACTTTCTATCGTTATAAATATGGTTGGACGGCATTGCATGAAGCTATTCATATTAACGATGAAGATATTGTGGAGCTCTTGTTAAAAAAAGAGGATTGTGATTTCAATTTCAAAGAAAATATATATTCTCTCACGCCGCTCGAAGTGGCTGCATCGAGTAACAACTTAAAGATGGTTCAGAAGCTAGTTGATAAAATATTTCAGCATGATAAGTATGGTACAGATAAGTTTAAACATGTACTAAAAGCTTTTCATATAGCTATCAAAGCAAATTTTGTTGAGATAGCCAAGTATTTTTTGGATACGGTTAATATTGATGTTAATATGATAACAGAGAATAGTGAAAGTGCATTAGGGGTAGCTATTTACGCTAATCAAGTGGATATGGCTGAGCTTTTGCTTAATAGCGGAGCAAATATTAATTATTACTCTGAGTACATCGATAAGGGATTTAATCAGGAAGATCCTCCTTTGTACCGTGCGGTACCTCCTGGAAGCCTCCTGATGGTGGATTTACTTTTAAGCAGAGGTGCTCGTATTGAAGAGGAAAAATTCACTAAAACAACGATATTGCATTTGGCGGTTTCTTCAAAGAATAATGAGGTAATAAAACGTGTATTAGATCTTGGTGTCGATGTACATTGTAAAAGAGAAATATACCCTTATGGTAATGTGTCTCCGCTACTTCTGGCTATTCATCTGAAAGTAAAGGACATTGTTTTGACGTTAATTGAAAACGGTTGTAATATAAATGATAAGACCATAATAAAAGGTAAATGTGTATCTTCCATTGACATTGCTCTTAAGCGTGGTAACAATTTTTTGATAATGTTATTAGACTTAGGCGCAGATATTAATAATGCATCTATTAATGTGAGTAAACTACCTGAAAATACGTTGAAGATACTTGAGCGGCATATACTTAAATTAAAGGCCGCTAGATTATTTGTTGATCAGAAATTTGATGCTTGGATTAGTCGAGCGATGGAAGGAAACCGATTTTACAAAAAATGTAGAAAAGAAGTTAAAAAAATGAAAGAAGAAAAATTTTACCAGTTAACTATTTGTTATTATGATTTACTGAGTAATAATGTTGATAGAGTAGCCATGTATTCAAAGAATGAAACCATTAATAATGCGTTAGAGTTGGATCAACTGAAGATCAAGTTCCCGTTGTATGCTGAAATGCTTAGATGTCACTTAAAAAGAGGACAGCGGCGTAAACAGTTATTAGAGAGTACTGCAAGGATGTTTGAAGATATTTTGATTGGTTTGCCTTATGATTGTGTGATTCATATTCTTAGATATCTGAGCGATGATGATTTATTGAAAAGTTTGGGAAAATTATCCGACAATTTTGTTGTAGATGGTTAAATATAAGAATATAGATTTGATATGTTTCAGTTTTATGTTAATTTTTATTTGAATCAATAAATAAATAACTTTTGAAAATTAGTTGTATTTATTAGTTGATTTCAATCACTAATTAAAACTTATGTAATAAATCTTTTTTTTGCAGGAAATCCAAAAATTTATGGGAGTCAATCGTTATAATAAAAAAATACTTAGTATTGTACAATTTAATAAATCGAAGAAAAAATACAATATTAAGATTCAAAAAATTTTCAGTTTTTCAAAGGTGTATTGTGGACTAATTTTAACAATTAAACTATTACTCGAAGAATAGTTATATTAACTTTTGATAACTGAAGATAAGATAAGAATTTTTCGTGTCGATACATGTTTACGATGTGTTATTAATGAAATTGAAACAATCAAGTGGACATAATTTTGTTTTATTAGATTTTCAAGTGTTATCAATCAGGTAAATATACAAAATAATATATATGAAGTCTAAAAACGATAGTATTAATTATTATTTAATTTTATAAATTTATTTAACAGCTATTTAAAATGTCTGAAGATGAGAGACAGGCTAAAAGAATGTGTTTTGATGAATCAATATCAGAATCTATTCACAGTTCACCCAGGAGTCACAGTCAATCGTCGATACTAAGTAATTTAGATGAAAATCCAGAATCTAATGATAGTTTATCTAGTAGTGAAAGTCAATTATCAACACTAAGTAATTATGTTAATGAAAAATCAGAACCTCAACCAGAAGAAAATGATCCTCCGCTTCACACGGCTATAATTGCTGAAGATATTAATTTGATTAAAAAAATTTTAAGCTCCGGAGTTGATATCGACGCACTAGATAAGGAAAAAAATACTGCGCTTCAATTAGCCGTCAAAAACAAGTATCTGCCAGCTATCGAAAGTTTATTAGAATACGGAGCCAGTATATCAGCTACAAATAAGACTTATCATAGTCATGATGGCCGGGTAGAAGCTCCATTACACATTGCAGTGAAAGAAAATGATTTGGACATTGTTAAATTACTTTTATCAACTCGAATAGATGTCAATAAATTGATACCAAATTATGAAACTGTTTTGAACCACGCATTTGAACGTAAAAATTTTTATTTAATAAATCATTTAATTGGAAACAGTTATCGACCTGACAGCAAAGATTTTTTTAAAAAAGTATCAAATATTTTTTCACAACCACCTATTGAAATTGATGATCAGTTGAAAGCTTTTTTATTTCAAGAATATATAAGGGTAAATAGTGGAAACCATTGTAGAGAAACTCCTCTGATTTTAGCTGTTATGAATAAAAATAAATCTATGATTAAGTATTTAATAGATAATGGTGCGGATTTAAATGCAAAACCTTGTAGTAAAAATGCATTACATATTGCAGTTGAAGAAAATGATGAAAACATGGTAAAATTTTTATTGAACTTTGATGATTGCAACGTTAATGCTGAAACGAATGAAAATTTAACGCCACTTCATATTGCAGTTTCAAAGAATAATCTAAACATTGTCAAAATATTGAATGAAAAAAATGTAAAGCATGATATCTATGGTACAGATAAAATAAATTATTCTGATAAAATGCAACCGTTTCACATAGCTGTTTATAAAAATTTAATAGAGATGACAGAATATTTTTTGGATATTATGAAAGTTGACGTCGATATCAAAACAGAGAAGAGTGAAAGTGCCTTGGAAATCGCCGCAAGATTAAATAATATTGAAATGTTTAAATTATTACTGAACCATGGGGCTTTTGTGGATTATTATCATCATAATTCAAAAGAATGGTTGTATTACGGAGGGACTCCATTGTATCATGCGATAAGAAATGAGAACGTTGAAATGGTAGACTTATTATTAAATAAAGGTGCTAATGTGAATGTCCGGCTAAAGGACGGAACATCGGTGTTACACGTGGCAATTAAGTCAGGCAGTGAGGAGATTATCAAACG
The DNA here is from genome assembly GCF_013202065.1 of Cotesia typhae. Lineage (NCBI taxonomy): Eukaryota > Metazoa > Arthropoda > Insecta > Hymenoptera > Braconidae > Cotesia > Cotesia typhae. The sequence goes on from NW_027423711.1 coordinate 236,586, forward strand.
TTTATTAGATCGTGATATTGATGTGAATGCAAAAATGAATATTAGTTCCTCTGATCGTAATTTGACTCCGATACTTCAGGCTACTGAAAATAATTTAATAGAAATTATAAAAATATTGATAAAAAAAGGCGCTAATATAAACGATATTGCTACAGTGCAATCTGAACGCATGTCTATTATTGACATTGCAGTTAAGTATGGATTTCGAGGGGGAATATTATTATTAACTACAGTGTTAAATTTAGGCGCAGATATTAATCTTTCTTGCATTTATGAAAAAAAAAATTGTGATAAATATTTGAAGCAGTTAATTGAAAAACATATTCTTAAATTGAAAGCTGCCAAGTTATTTGTAAATGAAGAATTAAATGCCTGGATCAGTCGCGGACCGACAGAACAAAAATTTTTCAATGAATGTAAAAAAGAAGTTAAAAAAATCAATCAGACGAGTAGCTTTTGCTATTTTGATTTGTTGAATGAGAAGGCCAGTGCGCTAGCGGAGTTTATAGAGACTAATTCTCTGGTTTCGGAGTTTTATAACTCATTGGCTGGATTTCCGTTGTATTCAGAAATGCTGTCTTGTCATTTCAAAAGAGCACAGCAGTCTAACAAAAATATACTCGAGAATAAATCGTTATAAGAGAATATAATTTTAAAAAAAATTTTTAAATATTAAACTTTATAAAAAATTTCTTGAGAAATTATTAAGAAAATAAACGGCAATTTTTTTAAATCTTAACTACGATTAAAAACTGAGAGATTTTTCATTTTTACATCCAAGTTTGATTAAATCCAGTGAAAAATCAAATTATTCGTAGACTTATGTAGTTTTTCATCTGTATTTTAATCCAAATACTTTTTCTCGTAAAATTTCAAAATTTGCTCAATAAATTGATCGTTTGAAGCAGTTTTATGAAGCAGTGTGTCTGCTCTGTCTATAACTCTAAGATGTAGAGTACAGTTTATAGTGAATATTTTTAAGCTAATGAAACCTCCATTGCCATCGTCATTTCGATGAATAATACCAATACCATCTAAAGGCCTGATTGGTGAAACAACTGGTTGAAGATCAAATAAAGGAATTGTAGTTTGACCAGCATCTTTCCAGATGTCTGTTTGACGAAATACTATGACGTAATTGCTGTCAATATTTGGATAATTTTCATATGATTTGGTCGGATTATCCGGCATTTTCAATTTTATTTCCTTTCTATAAGAATTAATTAAATAAGCTGTATTTAAAAATTCAATTTTGTACCAGATATTGATAATAAAACTACCTGTCTCGACTGTACGAAGCCGGTGGATTAGGCATATTTTTTGACGTTACCCATATTGATTCAAATGTGCCTGTGTTAAGTTTACCAGCTTCATAAAGAAAGTGTGAAATATAAATTTCTATTTCGATCGGACTCGTATTAAGTTCCCCAGGCCATTGCGGAAAGGAATGATTAAATCTAACTCCAGTGACTAGAGTTTCTACAGGTCCTGTTACGTCGTCGAGGAATAATTTGTTTACTTTCGAACCAATAAAGGCATAATCTATTCCTTCTTCTAAAGGCGATGAACCATTTTTTCCTACTTTATAAAATCCATTTTTCGATTCATCATATTTGAAATTTTCTAATTCAACCCATTCAGTAGTTGAGCGATTTATTTGACCGTCTTTAATAAGTTGTCCTTGTTGTATTTGAATATGAATCAGTTTGTCTTTTTCAACTAATCGGACGCCTGTAACTACCCTGAAAAAAAAAAAAAAAAAAAAAAAAAAAAAAAAAAAAAAGAACAAGATTATTGTCTCATGATAAAAAGAAGAATAAATATTATTTTTATAGATTTTTCAGATAAATTATTTTTATGTAAAATACATATTGTTTGAATAATCGGAAAATTGAGGTCTTAAACTTATCGCACGAAGTGAAGTTGCATCAGCTCGTTCTTCTACACATTGACATAGACAATTATCGCATCGATATAGACCACTCATTGTTTGCTCAACCCTTAACTCTGTTCCTAAACATCTCTCCCTTGGTCCATATTGACCGTTTTCAGTAGAAATCCATTGATAACGCCTCGGAGATTCATTAGGCTACAAAAAGTAATTCAATTTTTTGATTACTTAAATTTTAATCATTAAAAATCACCTTTTGGCCACACCCGATATGAAAAGGTAGATTTTTCAACTTTCGCACGTTATATTGATACGCTAACTTTAGAGCGCTCTTAAAATTTATAAATTTAAAAGAAATTATATCGCGTTACACGGAAAAAAGAAAAATAGAAAAATTACAGTATGTAATGTAACGTGGCGCTTCGTGATGAAAACTGGAAAAATTACAGTTTCAGATTGTAAGTATTACAGATGTTATAAAAATTACATTGTAAAATGTAATATTTACATCGAAAGCTTTGAAAATTAACATTTAAAGTTTCAATTACAAAAATATTGTTTCGAACTGTAATTTTTCTAGTTTTGAATACGACGGGACACTTTTTACTATTTATAATGTAATTTTTCAAGTTTTCTTTTCACCATGTATACTGATGCCAAAAGGGCGCATCTCAACATCTACGCCTTTTTGACTCCGCAGGGCCAAAACGGCGTATAAAAAATTTTTTTTTTCACTCTAACTCATCTAAAAATGTTAACAATATTTAAATCTATAAGAAAAGTGAATAAAAAAATTTTTTTTGTATACGCTCTTTTGGCTCTAAGACAAAAAAATTCTAAAACCAAAAGGGCGTATCATTTTTTTTAATCATATTTAATTATTAGCCTTAAAAAAAAAAAGAAAAGTTATAACACTGGTAAAAACAATGACTCTTCTACTATAACAGATATAATTGAAAGAATTCAATTATCAATTATAGTTTTAAAGTTATATGGAAAAGTCTTGAAAACTTTTGATTTTCATGAAATTTTATGTAAATTTCATGACATTAAATTTAGCTTTTACTTCACAACTATTTTAATTTTCTTTAACAAATAAATTATAGCAAAAAAAAAATTATTAAAAAAATGGACTTGTAGAAATTTAAATAAATTAAAAATGCAATTTTTTTAAAATAATTTTTAGAACAAATTTTTTTGTTAAAGAAAATTAAAAACTTATCAAGTGACAGCTAACTTTAATTTCATGTAAATTTCAACATGAGTACCTTCACAATAGGCAAATCTCTACAGAAATTTAATCAAAAATATTTTAAAAATAACAAAAAACACTTACAAACTCACATACTGTCGATGTTCCAACCCAAGAACAATTCCGTATAATTCCGCGACAATACCGCTTCGGACAGTAAATGTTTAATTTAGATGAAGATTTCCAGGTATAACATCGATTAATTTTATTAGCATTAATTTGACCACAACTTGTTGAACATGTTTTAGATGGTGTTATTTGAACTTCGTTGATAAGAATTTTTTGAAAAAGATGACTAAATTCGATGAATGTTTCATCTAGAAAATCAAATAGTTATAAATTAATATCCAATAAAAAATTATTCATTTTTTCTATATCAATTTAGTACTTAGAATATGATGTGGTGGATCACAACGATAAATCTCTCTTGATGCAACTTTCATTTCTTTTTGTACTACATTTAAATATTTTATTATTCTTTTAGCATATGCCAGAGCAATTTTTTGTATTTCTGATTTATATGATGCTAAAAATTAATAAGAAAAATATTTAATGGATTAGCAACAATGAAACAAACTAACTGTTTCAAGATTATTGTTAAAAAAAGCTGGTAGTTAAAAACTTTTTAAATTTATAAAATTAATTACTCACTTTTATCTTTTTTACCGAATAGCATAAAACTATAAGCCATAGCAACATATCCCATAGTTTCGATGTGGAAAAGAATATCGTATAATTCATTGAGCTGATGAAAAAATGAATTTTCCGTGTTACATAAATTTCGAGGAAGAGATGCCTGTAAATGTGTAAATAATTTTAAATTGGATTTAACATTTTTAAAGGTATCATCGAATAATTTTAATTGATTAAAAAAATGTTATATTATTGATTCATTATTATTAATGTGGCCCGAAAAATATTGTTAATAAAACGATTCGCGATCCAAGTGCCAAAAGGGCTTATTACAGCAGCTAGATAGGGTTTTACGCCAAAAGGGCGTATAAAAAATTTTTTTCGCCATTCAACTAAGAACTGCTCAAAACAAAGTTTTGTCAAAAAAAATTTTTCAATTTAATAATGCCAAAAGGGCATATCTCACAACATACACCCTTTTGGCTTTAGAGAAAGTTTAGCCTAAAGCCAAAAGGGCGTATAAAATAATTTTTAATTTTGCTCTGAAATATAAAATTTAACTATAAAAAATAAATCCAGATCATTTAATATTGTTGAGTTTCACGCCTCTGACTCAGCAACCATGTTAGATATCGCAACTGTTTTTTTTTCTTTTTCAATTAAAATTATAAACAGAATTTGTAATAACAACCCTTAAAAATAGTTCCATGATTTTTGATCCCCCGACAAAATGTCCCCGACAATTAATCCTAAATAGCCGGAATTTTTAAATAAAACGATGAACCACCAAATATTAATAATGAAATAATTAATTTATTTAAACAATTTTCTCGTTTGTATCAATATATAAAATTGAGAACACTTACAACACTAGATATAACATTAACTATGTAATATCATTTAATGACTAATATAATACTTATTACAAAATAAATCACAATTTAAATGAAATAAAGTCAATGAATAAATTTTAAAGATTTTTAAATTAATAAACTATACTTTGTAATGACTTTTTTAATTTTTTTACAAATTATGGCAAAAAAAATTTTCGATAAATTTCATTTAACTTTATAATCATGGTTTTTGTGTATATTTATTCATACACAAACAAGGGTAATAGTTTTGCGCTCTTTTAACAGAGTTTTTGTGTGTTTATTCGACATCAGACCAACACATACACTTGTTACCGTGTTGTGCCCTTTTATCATTGTGATTTTTAATAATTTTTAATAACTATAACGAATTTGAAGGATAACTTGTCGGGGATTTTTTGTCTTGGAGATATTTAGTTCAGGGATATTTTATCTGGGGATCAAGACGCCTGAAACCTTAAAAATACCCTAAGGTAAAAGACTCAGTTATTGCCACTTGCAATTTTATTTTAATTAAAAAAAAAAAAAAAACAAATCAACTCTAATAAATGAATAAATATAAATTTTGAATTATAAATTTTAAGAAACTTGGTTTTTTTAAAACATTTAATTTTTTAAATTAGAATAAAATTGCAAGTGTCAAATAATTAGGCGAGTATCAACAACTGGGCCTTTTACCTTATTTGTAATTTAAAAATCAATATATATTTTCAATTCTGCAGCAAAATTAGTAACATATAAATCACAATGCAAAGCAATAGTAAAAAAAAATTATGCGCCTTTTTGGCTTTAGGTCACTAAATTTTTAATGTCCTAAAGCTAAAAGGGTGTATAAGTTAAAATATGCCCTTTTGGCTTTGGAAATTTATTTTTTTTTATTTTTAGGCTTAGAAAGTGTTAATAAAGCGATTAGTAAAAAAAAATTTATATATTAAAAAAATTTGGCACTGCAAAGCCAAAAGGGCGTGTAAATTAATATGCGCCCTTTTTACATTCGGGTCGAGAATTATTGTTTCTTTGGTTTGAATCATGTCATAGCAGTAAACAATAAATAGATGTACACTAAATAGATACGATAGATGTCATCAATACATTTTTGATAACAAAATATTTAAAAACTTACTTTTCTTTGTTCAGTCATGAGTTGAAAAATTCCTAAACGTATGGAATCAGATGCTGAAGGTACCATAATATGATAAATTTTATCAAGAATGTCTTGAGTTCCTCCGGTTCCATGAGAACCAAGAGCTTGAAAAAAATCATTTAGTGTACTTGAATGATAAGGACTTTGAAAACCAGTTAATTGATCCGATATTTTATAGTGTTTATAATGCTTGTGTAACGCATCGATTCGTTCAACATATTCATAAAATTGACTAAACGCTTCCTCAAGTTGACCTTGTTGAGGGAAGCTGCGTTGAAATGTATTTACAATTTTGGCTAAATTACTCGAAGATATTTCTGATAATTTTTCATAGGAATATCTCATTTTTTCAGAAATAATTCTTATTCTTGTTTCAAAATCACTATTGAGAAACGCATCGGATGATAATAATTCATTGGATATTTTTGTAAAATTACGTGTAAAACTGATTACGTCACAATTACTGTTTACAGATAAACTTTTTATAAAAATTTTATTTTTTTCAATTAATAAAACTAGAAGTAAAAATATTGGTATTTTTGACATGATGTTTCTGATAACTGAAAATTAATGTGAGTCTAGTTAGGTAGCATATCTAGTTATGAAATACCATTTTAAATTATCGTATATTTTAAAAGCAATTAAAAGTGAACACACTATTCATTTTAACAACAATGTTTTTTCAACTTTTGATTACAGCGAAAAAAACATCAATTTATAGCTTATTGTATGGAAGTTATAGAGATTATGTAGTTAAGTTTGCAGCTAAATTAAACTGGAACATTTTATAAATTTAATTTCTTATTTGAAAGCTTTAAACAAGTATTTGACAGTATTTTTATCAACCTTTGTTACGATATTCTTCAAATTATAGATAAGAAAAAAATAGTTTTCAGATAATTTTAATTTTTTGAATCAGCATTGAATAGGTATGTGAATTAAATGATATGAAATAATTAAAAGATTATTTTTATAATTCTATGGAATTAATGTAATTATTTAGTATGGCTCATCGTTTACGATAAATATTTTTAAAAGTAAATTAAGTTTTTTTTTTTTTTTTTAACTTTTCATGGCTTCAAAAAGTTATAGTACACATTTTTACTGAAATAAATTTTTACAGCATTAAAGCGAATATATCGAATTGCTATTACAAAATTTATAATAACTTTTTATAAATAACTATGTAACGAATATAATTTAATGAAAAAATCATCGTGAAATTGAAGTTTATTGTTTTTTTTTTATCATTTATTCAAACTCGAAAAATGTACTAGAAATTAATTTATTTAAATATCCAAATAGAAATGACATAATTATATAAATTAAAAAATTAAATGTGAACTATTTATTATATTAATTGATTTTTTTGTTTTATAATTAATCGTTTTTAATTTATTATTTTATTTTCTAAACACAGTACTAACTTTTTTAAAATAATAAAAAAATCAACCTTCAGAGGAAAAATATTGTGTGGTATAAAAAGAATTATTGCGAAAAAATCGTTCTAGATTAGATAGATATTTAAAATTAAGCAATTTTATTTAGATAATTAAATATATATATACATACATACACCGAAGTGTAGATATACATTTTTTTTTCATTACGAATCATACCACTTCGATTTATTTTGTGGTATCGATGTCAATTTATCTTTATAATTATTGATAAGTTTATTTAAATTGGCTTCATCAATAGTTGGTTTCTTCAGTCCTATTTTGGGCTAAAAAAATATTGTTTAATTAATACATTATATTATTTATATTTAATAACAAAAAATATTTACCTTTACTTCCTTACGAGATAATTTTTCATTTGTTTTTATTTCTTTAATTCTCCGCTGAGCTTTTTTATTTTTCTTCTCCGTTTTTAATTGTTCGCGGTGACGAAGAGCTTGTTCTTTCAATTTAAATTTAGCCCGTAATTTTAAAGGTGCTCCAGGTTTACTATTAATGCCGGAAAATTTCTGTGCATCCTCGTCCTCAGATTTTCCCTCATTGTTATATTTGAAACGTTTAACTGGAGGATCCGAAGATTTATCATCATTATCTCGCTTGTTGTTTTTCCACAAAGGATTTTTTTCCCGGCTACTTTTAATTCGACGTTCTTTTGCATTAAGAATTGCTTTGCTTTCAATTGAAAAAGCAACAATAGGTCTCTGAAATCAAATAAAAATTTATAATTAAGCAATTTTTAAAGACTTAATGGTATGAAAGTAAGAAATTATTAAATTTGTAAATGAATAAAATAATTACCTTTGATTTTGAAAATATGTTTGGATTATTATTAATCATCCGAAGTGCTTTTAAAGCATCTTCATGTTTTGTAAAAGCTACAAATGCAAATCCTTTCGACGTTCCATTGATCTCGCTGTTTTTATTGTTAAGATGACGCATTATTCTCGCTTCAGTTATAAATGCTTTAGGTCCAGCATGTTTCAGAAATATTGTTCTAAGAGTTGAATCTTCGAGATTCGGAGGTAAGTTGTGCACAATTAATCTTACTCTTGATACAAACATAGTTAAATTACGGAGCATTTGAGATTTCCATTGCTCTAATTCTAAACGTTTTTTCATATCTGCTGCAGAAACACCCTGTGCTGCTGGACTACCAGCCATAATAACACCTTCTTTTACTAAATATAAATTTCTAGAATCTTTAATTTTTTTAGATTTCGATGAATTTCCGTTAGCTAGTTCATTTCGATCTAAAGCTCGGTGAGGATCAAGTACTTGATTGTGTAAACGTAACTCTGTGCCAGCTGATAAGCATTTTTCTGCATCTTCAACATTGACAAATTTGACAAATGCTGTGCCTTTAGAATGTTCTGTCAAAGAATCTATACAAACTAGTGCATAATACACTGGACCAAACTGTTCCATACACTTTCGTAATTCATCATTTTTCACGGAAAATGGAACGTTCTTTAGGAAAACAGTTTTACCCTCAGTAATATCATGAGAAAGTACACGAGGTCGTGGTTTTTCAGATTCTTCATCTTCTTTTTTTATACTATTTTTATTGTGGTCTTCATCTTCTTCACTTTTTATGTCATAATCATTATCATTATCTGTTTCTTCGTCATCTTCATCTTCATCATCATCATCATCATCATCGTCGTTGTCATCATCATCATTATCTTCATCTTCATTTTTATCATCAGTTAAAACATTTTCATTAGGAACGCTATCTCTTTCTTTAGTGTCTTCACCATCATCAATTTCTTCAACTTCTTCTTTAATATCCTTAGGTTCTTCTTTTATCTCAGACTTTTTTTGAAATTTCGATTTAGCTAATGCTAAATCTACAACAACTGGCCTATCGCAAATGGGTTTCATGTTAGCATGAAAAACAGCTTTTCTAGCACTTTGAACATGATCAAATTGTATGAAAGCACAACCAGTAAATTTCCCATCTTTTTTCAACATGTTGATTTCCTCAATAGTACCATATTGTTGAAAATGTTCTTTAATTGTATTTTCATCAACCTAAAAATTTAATAAATTTAATAAATTTTTTTTTTCACAATTTGAATTTAATATTAAATATAATTAATAAAAAAGAACTTACTTTAAATGCTAAATTTCTCACAACGATTCTTGATCGTTTTATTCTTTGTTTTAATTTTAATTCTTTTCTCTCTTCAGGCGTTAATTTTTTTCTAATTTTCATCGGTTTTTTAAAACTCGATTCAGTTTTATCAGAATCATCCAATTTAATGAAATCATCATTATCTGCACTTGGTTCATCTGCAGTTTTAGGAGTTTCTTGATCTTTTTCATTGTTATTTTCATTTTGTTGAAGTTTCTCAACGAATTTAGATTTTGCAATAGCCCACGTACTGGTTATTGGTCTTCCTAAAAATTAAAGAATAAAATAATAAAGAATACTATACTTGAGTGATTTTAAGTATTGAATATAGAAGAAAAAAAAATGACAAACCAAGGAATTCTTTTTTATTTGTTTTAAAAATAGCTTTCGATGCATCTTCTAGCCTTTTGAATTGGATAAAACCACACCCTACAAGTTTACCGTCAGGTTTTCTTAATAAATCTATTTGTTCTATTTCTCCAAAAGGAGAATAAAATTTTCTAATGTCATCCTCTGTAACCTGCAGATATTATAAATAAAAGAAATAGTTAGTTTGAATTAAAAAAAAAATAACTCTAATAATGAACTCAAAATTATAATAACAATTACTACCTTAAATGATAAATTTCTAACAATTATCCTGGCTTTTTTATTCTGTACTTGAACATTATTGTTTGATTCTTTTTTAACAACTTTTCCTTGTTTTTTTTTATTTCGATAAGCCCACGACAATTGTTTACGATCTTTTCTGGGACCTAGAATAAAATAAAATTAAAGAAGCTAAATAGTTTGAATTAAAATTACTTTTTCATAACACTGAAGTTAGCCGTCAGCTGTAAATTAAAAAAATTTTTAATTACAACAAAAAAATGCTTTTCAAAAATTTTCACTTGTGATTTATGGCATTAAAGTTAGCTGTCTCTGTTATAATTTTTTTATTTTTTTAATAAATAAATTTGCTCCGAAAAATTATTTCTGAAAAATTGCATTTCTCACTTTTTTAATTTTCTAAATATCATTTTTTTGTCATAATTTATTTGTTAAAAAGATTTTTAAAATTAATTATTATCTGATAAATTAATTTTCATTTGTGATTTTTATTAATTTTCACATGTGAAACTTTTTAATTTAATTTTTTTATAATAATTTAATTGCTATAAAATTCTCAAACAATTTTTAGTATCTGTCAACTTCAGTGTCATACTTTTTCATCAATATATTATTTATATAAATATTATGCTTACCATCCATTTTTTTCATAGCCTTCATTTTTATTTAAAAAATATTTAAATCTTCAGCTCAGAGTCATTTGCAGGAATAACCTATAAGAATTCAATTTTTTTTTTTTTTTTCAATTTACTTGCGTATTTTTTTTTATTTATAAATAAAACAAATAATATGATGTGTAAATAAATTTTAATTAAAAAAATCTAATTTACCTGTGTTGTAAAAAGACAATCAATTAATAAAATTGACTACAATATTAGTACTTATACTCGTACTTTAATATCACATATAAATGAAAATAAAAGTTTTTGAATACAAAAATAATTTCTTTATTATTAACACAAATAAATGTCAGACACTTAACAAATTTTTATTTATTAAAAAAATATGATTTTTGGGTTAGTCGTTTTTAACCTACACAAACTGAAAACCATGTGGTCAAAACTCTTCAAACAGTTTCAATAGAATGACTGTCCCGTACTTAAGCGACACCTGGTAGATAAAGTTCAGTTTCTTTTATGTATAGTTTCCGTCTTTATTCATAACACTGAAGTTAACAGATATTAAAAATTTTTTTGGAATTTTATAGCAATTAAATTATTAAAAAAAATTAATTGAAAAGTTTCACATGTGAAAATTAATAAAAATTACAAGTAAACATTTTTAAAAGCATTTTTTTATTGTAATTAATTTTTTTAAAAAATTTTTAAAATTGACAGCTGACCGCTAACTTCAGTATTATCTCTATTCTCTATAGTGTCGCATTACAGAAAACAGATGAATAAATATCAACATCAAATGTCATAGTAGATTTCCTGATATAAATTTAATTATCAGTTGAAAGAAATTTTTTAGTAAAAGTAAGGTATCATTAACATATATTGAGATAAGTGTGTATTAACATGTACATATATTATACATTAAGTGTTTGACAGTTAATAAAATCTGATTAATTTACACATTTATCTGAGTGTGTAGTGTAGGAGAATGAGGCGCCAATGTGAAACGTGGAACCTTGGCTCATACTTATCATAAATGAAACAAATATTTTTATTTAATGGTGATATTGTCCATACAGAAGTTAATATCAAGTGGATGTTGTTAAATAGTCAATAAGTTGTTTTTAAAATGCCTTCAAGACGAAATAATGAAGGCCTTTTGGCCAGGGTTAACTTTCCTCTTTATACAATTCAGATGTTGACTAATAGACACGTTCTCGTTGGAGGAGGTGGAGGATCATCTAAAACAGGAGTAGCTAATGGTTTTGTATGTATTTTTTATTTTACATTTAATGAGGCTGAAGTTAGCAGACTCTTGACAATTTTTTGATTTTGCTTAAAAAATAAACTAGGCAGAAAATTATTTATAAAAATCTAATTTATAATTTTTTAGAACTTCTAAAGATGAAATTTTTCAATCAAATTTTCTTGCTATAATTTGTTTGTTAAAAAAATTCTAAAAATGATCAGATGTCTCGCAATTTCAGTATCATTACATTTACACATTTTACTTATCATTGTACTGTTATTTATTTAATATTTATAATCCTAAATTTTGTTATAGGAAATATTTGAATTGTCTCATGATGGTTCAAATTTTATTGCTGAAGAAGTTACCAGACATGAAACAGGGCCTAGTGTTGTCATGAATTGTGCCTCATTTAACAATAGTAAAAAGACCTGGCTGGTAGCTGGTCAAGAAAGTCATTGTCAATTATATAATGTTGTTCCAAGAGTTGTGGCAGTTGAAAATGGTGAAGTTGTTGCAGGAGCAAATTCCAATTTCAAAGAGAAAGACAATAGCTTACGGCAACGAAAATTAAATGAGAAAAAAGGAAATTCTAGCTCCAATTCGAACACAGAAAAAGTTGAGAACTTACGTGACAGTAATTCTAGTATAAAACACAAAAAATTACAATTAATTCTTAAGCCTTCTACAAGTATTCAAACGGATTTTAGGTAGAATTTTTCATAAAATCAAAAATTATTCTTAATTGATTAAAATATGCTCTGTAATTTTCAGCGAACCAGAGCCATTGCAAAGAATAGTTAGAGTAAGTTCTAATGGCAAAGTGATGGCAACTGGAGGATTGGATGGCGTTATACGATTATGGAAATTCCCTCAATTGGAGAAGATGTATGATTTAAAAGCTCACACTAAAGAAGTTGATGATATAGATTTCAATATAAATGGTACATTTGTTGCAACTATTGCTAAGGATAACCGAGCGTTTGTTTGGAACGTTGTTGAGGGTAAAAAGTATAAAGAACTTTCGTGGGTTCCACCTAATGGTGCAAAATATTTGTTTAAAAGACTCAGATTTAAAATTCCCAATGAAAAAAAATCTACAATACAATTATATATGCTCTCAAATGCAACATTATCTAAACTTCCCAGTTTTCTTCAATTGTGGGATGTTGACCAGAGTACAATAATTAAATCAGCGCCTTATAAAGAAACATTATCGGCAATTGCTGTCTCAGATGATGGAAAATTTGTCGCAGTTGGTACAATGTTCTCTGGCAGTATCGATATTTATATTGCCTTTAGTTTACAAAAAGTTTTACATGTATCGGGTGCTCACAGTATGTTTGTTACGGGTTTAGAATTTTTCCTACTACATTGGATGGTCCATCAATAACGAGTAATTCAGAAACTGCTGTTGTTAGTATTTCTGTTGATAACAGAATTTGTATTCATAGCATTCCTTTCAGACGTAAGTGTTTTAAATTATACTATCAGTTAATCTATTGCACGACTCATGATGCGAAGCATCAGAGAGTGCTTTACGATCGAAAAATTTTTTTCGCCTCATTTCGGGGACTATTTTTATTATTATAGCCTTGTTAGTTGGAATTAAGATATTTTTCATACTATTATCAAGATTATTTAATGGAGATTAATTCGATACTTTTTAAAAATTTATTTAGTGCAATAGAAACGGAAAAAAACATCAAAAGAGGTCAAAAAATTTTCCTGTCCGTCATGTATGAAATTCCGGAAACACTGTAACTTGCAAAAAAATGAATTAATTTAGTTAAATTTTTTTTTTTAATTCTTTGAAAGAATGCAAATGGCTAGATAATTCAGTGTCGTTTATTTACAATTAATAACATAAAACAAAAATCAGAAGGATGTATATCTATATATATTGTGCGCATTATCATGCTATTTTAGCTGTGTTATATATTTTTTTTCACATTCTTCATTTTAATAATAATTCATAATTAAATGAGCATTATGAGTCGTGAACTTTTGGATTTCTTAAACTTTTTTTTAATTCATGAGAAATATAAATATATTTTTGTTGTGTTTCAGATGCGTTGCCGTTTTGGTTGGTGACATTATTAATTATTTTAAGTATCTGTGGAGCATTTATTTTTTGTAGTTATATGGGTATATGACCGAAAATATTTATTTCAAGATTAGCTATTGAATATGCAATGATTGACAGAGTCTATTTTATTGATTAATTTAATTTATTACGTACGCACCATAGGTTATCTAGATACAATTAAATCTTTCAAGAAGTGGTAAATCAAATATTAATGTAAAAATGAATATTTTATGTTGTAAATTACTTGGTTAAAACGTGATACTTATTGAGGATTACTCAACAACTTTTTTTTTGCAGGGATACATTAATTTACCAGTTGTTATAATATACAAATAAAATTGTTAAATATTCTCGACAAACCTTCATTCAAGTATATTTTTATAAATAATTTTAATATATTTTGTCAACACATAGATTTAAATATTTGTCGACTTGTTGCGTTGGTACCAATTTCTTTTTACTTGAATATTATTAACCAAAATATTGCTCATATTTTTTGTGCTTTCATTGGTTTGTAATGTATGTATTGTATATTTAAATGTTCTTCTAATCTGTCATTTTGTGTTGTATCGAATGCTTTTTTTTTTTTTTTTTTTTTGTGAATTGAAAATAGTTAAACAAATTTTTAAAGTTTATAATAATACAGCTTAATGATTCCAGTAGCTGAATAAACAATTTATAAATTTTACAAAGTACAAATTTTTTTTATCTAAAGTTTGATTGCTGATTATTTGAATAACTTAGTATTTTTATCAGTTGTAACAACTGAGTTTAAATTGTAGTTAAAATACATTATTAAATTACAAAATAAGAAAGTTTAACTGAGTTACTCTATATTATTGTAAATCATTGTTTTGGTAAATATTTAAATAATAAATTATGAAACTTCAGTCTGCAGAATTTTCAGATAAATAAAAGTTGTCCCATTTCATTAAGGGGCATAACTAGTGTAAAATTAAAAAAAAAATCGATTTTTTTTTTCATATTATGATAGGTTGTGCCTTTGAAAATAAAATAATAAAGTTTTAAATCGATATCTTAAATAGATTTTAAGTTACAGCCATTTAAAGAGTAGCCGCTCGGCAGTTTGAATAGGATCATTTTATCATTAAACGCGTTTTTCAAATTTGCTGGAGTGATTACTCCGAGACAAATGATCCGATCACTACTAAATTTTTTTCTGCATTTTCTGTATATAGTTCTTCATACGATGACCCTCCAGTTTTTTGATCTGATCAAAAATCGAATTTTGGCAGGCCAAAAACGACCAAAATTTGGGGTAAAATTAAACTTTTTTTTTTTAAAATACCGCTGTTTAGTCAATTTTTGATATTTTTTTTTCGACCGTGAGTCATCGTAGGAACAATATTTTCTAGTTTAACGAGAATTTTTTTTTTTTTTACGTTTCATCCACGGAAAAGGCCGGAATCACTCCAGCAGTGGAGAACCTTTTTTTTTTTAGTGTCGTCGGGGAATGCGAGTAACTCGAAAAATGTTTAATTTTTTTCTTCAAAAATTTTATTGTGTACTCTCAAAATATGTCTAAATATACCCTTAAAATTTCAAAACAATTGATACAGTAGTTTTTTTTTAATTTCCAAAAATCGCCTTTTTTTTAGGCTGTCACACATAGTTGTGCCTCTTAAAAAAACTTTCGTGTAAATCTTATTATATTAATTTATTATGAAGGTTTTAAAGAACATTTTTTTTTTCTTAAATATTTAATTACATCTACAGGAAATGAAGGTTTCAAAAAATCATACCAAAATTACAAATTTAATATGAACGTTTTATTTAATTTATTAATTTAATATCATTTTGTAGTACTTTGAATACTTTTATCTTCTTTCTTAAATATCTTAAAATGTTCATTACTCTCTAATTTAATTCTATTTCACAATGAAATTTCTCTGCTTTCATTTTACCAACGTTTGACAATATTCATACTTAAATTTATTATTCTATTCAAGTAATAAAATAATAGATGGCATTATTAAAATTTTTTATTTTTACTGCACATTATTTTTCTATATAAAACAAAAAAAATATGATGTGAATGTTCGTCGGTGGATATTATTTACAAGGTAGTCTTGAGGACGTTTTTATTAAAGTTTGATCACATTTTCAAGACTTATTATCTGATGACCGATTGAAATGAATTATAATATCTTTATCTAAATTAATTTTTTTAATTAGCATTGAATCCATCTCCAGTAGGATCAAGGAGCCAAGGGTAATTATTGGGGCACTCCATACATGTAAAGAGACGAAGAGTTTCACCTGGAAGTTCCCGAGTGGTTAAAGGACATGCGTTTGGTAAAGAACAGTAGGGTTGTCCTTTTTCATCACAAGTTTCTTTCCAGTCTGCGAAATCTTTTATTGCTGTTAGTTCAGTAGGGGTTTGCATCCACTTGATAACCTGATAATTAAATATTAAAAAAAATATATATTATTTTTAAATTTTCAAATGTATAAATTGTCAATATTAAAAAAAAGTAGAATAAAAAAATTAGGAAAACGGTTGACCCTAAAAACCATCCTTGCAACTTTCCACTACTTTCGTAATTAAGCGCTCAAAATTGCGCTTATTATCTTTTTGAACTCGAAGAGCTCAAAAATATAATTTTCATGAAGTTTTGAGTTCTCTGAGCTCAAAAGTCTGATAGAAGTTTAATAAAACACTATTTTTTGAATTTTCAAACCGCAATAACTTTCTATGATACATTTTTAAACACAAATTTATAAGTCCGGAAGTTTCGGTGTAATTCGAAAAAAACGCTTTTATTCGATTTCTTTCGTCAACGATAATTTACGAACGAATCAACCGATTTTGACCGGCTTGATGGCAATCGACGTGGTTTTTCAATCTTAAGAGCTGATTAGTTTTTGGAATTGATTGATCAAGCCGTTTAAAAGTTATTAAAAAAAAACTTGATTTGAAAAAATTTTTTTTTGTAGTTTTTTTAAAATTCCTCAAAATCTACCGGTCGGAATCGGTCCAAATTATATTCAAAATCTAAGTTTGGTCAAGCCCTTTCAAATGACATCAACCGCGATCAAATCGGCCAGGCCGTTTAAAAGTTATGTGAGGTTTACACACATACATACAGACTAGGGTGTGCCAAAATTCAATTTTCATGAAGAACCTTTTAAAATTGGAATTTTGAGTTCCGCTTTTAGCAGGAGCTGTATTTAGGCATTTTTCAAGATTTTTTGAGATGAGACGATTTATTTGATTTTCATAAAATTTTTAACAGGAGATTTAGTTGGGCACTTCCGGCCAAAATTTGAAATTTCAGCGGAAATACCCAAACTAAACTCCTGTTAAAAAATTCTATGAAAATCAAATAAATCCTCTCCCCTCAAAATATCACAGAAAATGCACAAAGACAGCCGCTGTTAAAATCGGAAATCAAAATTCCAATTTTAAAAGGTTCTTCATGAAAATTGAATTTTGGCACACCCTAATACAGACATACAGACACCATCACGGGAATAGTCAGTGTAGCTTCCTAGGACTTCAAAACGTCAAGATCTGATGAAAACTTGATAACAATAACTTCCCGATTTTTGAAAATTTTCAATTTTCTTACCGGGAAGTTAAAAATGCATATTATTTTTTAATTTTCGAATGTATAAATTGTCAATATTAAAACAAGTAAAATAAAAAAAAAAAATATAAAATAAAAGTTAACAAACCTGAACCATGGTAACAAAATATACATCATTTTTAGTCAACATTTCTTCAATGAATTTAATAAGTTCATCTTTGAATTCTTTTTTACTCTTAAGCCAAGATGCGTGGAAATGAAGACCAAGAGGAGCACGGTTGGAATTGTAATGCCTGTTGAAGTTATGTCTGAGTAGTCTTCCGAATTGGTCACCAGCTTGAACGTTTGAGCATGAATCCACCATGTGACAACCAGGAAGCGATTCATCAAATGTTGGGTCATCACGACGATCAAGTTCATTCATAACCATTTCCCAAACTGGATGAGATCGTGATGGACAGTTACCACCGTTACCATTACATTTGTGTGGCATTCTGAAGTAAAGAGTGTACGGCCAGATTGGAACACGGCCAAGTGAAGCAGTAATTGAAGCATCGTAAACGAAAAATTGATCAGCCATCATTTCAAATTGTTTGTTACCACCGACTCTGAGGTAAGGAGCTCTTACACCAATAATAGATCCGTCAGTTATATTTGCGAAACGTTCAATAATCAATCTGGCACCAGCCATTTCAGCAAGCCAATCATCGTAACTTCCTTGGGTCCAATACTGAGGATCGTCTTTGTGGGTCAATGAGAATATTGATATCTCATTACCTTTTCTGTGCAAATCTTGAACAGCTGAATAGTTTGTGTATTTGTGTGAAACAAAGAATGTTCCACGAATTGTGCAACCGTTTGGATTATGACGTTGTCCATTGAAAATTTCCTCATAAAGATCGATGTTGTCAATGTTAACAGCTCCATTGAAGGTAATTGTTATCATTTGAGGAACTTGTGATACTTCAATATTTCCAGGAATTCGCGTACCATCAGCGGAACAGTAACAGTCGGGAAGTTGACATTGACTGGGGTCACAGTCTGGTGCGCGGTTGGGATCCGTTTCCACAGCTGAAAAAGGCAATTTCATTTTATGTGCTCATTTTACAATGTTATTATTGAAGTAATAATCAGTTGTCATTATCTGTACTAATATTATAAAGAGGAAAGGAGTTGCAGTCAATTAGTCAGACTGACAACATTCTGAATTAATAAATTACTACACAGAAAAAAAAAATTTCTTGAACCAAGAAAATTATAAGAAAGACCGAAGTTATTTTGAAGCAGGAAGAAATTTTCTTAGCTTAAAAAAATTTAACTTCGTTCAAGAAATTTTAACTTTATTCAAGAAATTTTCAATCTTCCTTAAGATTTTCTTGATTTAAGAAAATTTACGCTTGACTCAAGACTTTCTTTCTTTCTGTGTAGAATTTGAAAAGTTAATATAAAATGTAATTTAAATTAATTAATTTTACAAATTTTTAAATTCCGAAAAATATACGCGTGTAAAAAAATCGTCTTAAAATTGTCGTTTGTTTAAGATCTTAAACGTGACACAAACCAAGGCTATTTTAAGACTTTTTTAAGATGCCAAAAAAAAAATTCCGAGAGCAGATTTTTAAATTTTAGTTCTTGAATTTATTATGAAAATAAGACGATATTTTAGTGACAGCTCCGGAAAATTATTATAGAGAGTTTTAAAATAATTTTAAAATAATCTAAAAATTGTCTTAAAAAAATATTAATTAGTTTTAAAAAAATCTTGATATAGTCTTGAAAAAAATCTTAAAACAGTCTTAAAAAATCTTGAAATAATCTTAAAATAGTCTTACAAAAGTTTGAAAAAATTTTTTTGAGACTATTTTAAAATAAGCTAATAGCGACAGAGCCCGGGAACATTAAAACGAAGCGTCTTAAAAAAGTCTTAAAATTGTCCAATAATAAGTTTTCAACAATTTCAAATTCAATTTAAAAGGAGCGTACTCAAAAATGTAGCGGTTAGAAAGTCATAAAATCGTCTAAAAATTAATTTTCATAACAAATTCGAGAACCAAATTTCAAAAATCTGCTCTCAGAATTTTTTTTTGGCGTCTTAAAAAAGTCTTAAAATAGTCTTGGTTTGTGTCACGTTTAAGATCTTAAACAAACGACAATTTTAAGACGATTTTTTTTTACACGGGTAATGTTGAATAGAGGAAAAAACTGAAGCTATATTAATAGAATCTTTCAAAGTCTCAAAGTCTCAATAAATTAAAAAACATAACAACGAAAAATTTTACGCCAAAATGAATGAACAGACGAACACTCATTTAGCCGAAAAATGTAAATATATAGTTATTTGGATGAGTAATTTTCGGCCGAATCATTACTCGGATGAATATACGTTGGAACGAACCTTTTTCGAAATTAAATTAATTTTAACTTTTGAGGAATATAAGATTTATGTTTATCTACATTCAAGAGTTCGGTGTTTTATAATTTACAAAATTGTTTTTCGGCTGATATTCTATTTAAGCTAATGTATTTTTTAAACTTTGAATGAAGCTGAATTTTAAATTTTCTAGAGTTTTGATAATTCGAAATGTTGTCGATCTGACTGGTTGACCGCATCCCGAGGAAAGATTTGATTGTTTGTTTGTTTGCATTGAATAGGCTCCAAAATTACTGAACCGATTAAAAAAATTCTTTCACTGTTGGGAAGCTACACATTATATAACATAGGCTATGTTATATAATAATTAATGTTGGAATTTTTATTAAATACCCGTGCAAAGCCGGGGCGGACTGGTTTAATATAATTTCACTAGTTGTACAAATTGTTACTTATTTTATATTTTATATTACTCTATAAATTTAGTATATTATTTACTTTTAACAAAAATCAAGTCAGAAGTCTTTCGTTAAAATATTTTAATAACTTTAAACTGTTGGTTGATTTCTTGTTAAAAAACTGTGATAGAAAAAAATGTATAGCTTTATAAATTCATAATTATAATTTTATAACTTACTACATGCATTTTCGTCGGACTCATCTTTACAATCTGGTTTTCCATTACAGAAAAGCTCTTTGTCGACACACTCGCCATTACCACAGGAAAGTTTTCCTTCAGGACAAATAGGCTCATCGGTCTTTAGAATTGGAAGAATTTTACGTGGCTCTGTGAAGATCATGTAATAATTATTAAGTATTAAAATTTAATTATTAAATCTGCACTACGGCAATTGTATCCAAGACCCGACTCCATACGATTTTGCCCTTTAACTGTACACTACTTATAACACACAGGTTCTTTAGACGCTCTAAATAAATTATTATTTCATTTTACATTATCTATATAGGAAAAAGTGTAAGTGTGGTGTCTGTCATTTATTTTCTAACAATTTATCATTTTAGTTTATTTATTTATAACGCGCTTTATTTTAATTCCATTCAATATTTTCTAATAAATTTTTTTTTAAGATGCAAAATAGTATTTGCGCGGTATAACATAATTTTTCCGTATAAATAAAATAAAACTTTTTTTTTTAGACTCTGTCGAAAACGTCAAGTAGAACGGGTACTATTTCATACGACTCACGACGACGCCCGCGTTGAGGAAGATGTCGTAAGAGAAAGCTTTCATTTTTAATTGCCTCTTTCTGGTTATTTAAGAGGAAATATTTTCAAGATCTTTTTTATTTTATTTAAAAAATTTTTTTTATTGTTACACAGAAAAGCAAAACAGAGCAGCAAAGAGTAGTGGGTGATAAAAAGTATTTATTACTTGAGTTTGATACGGCTTTTTTATCAATTTTTTTGTAGCAATGAAAAAGAGAAAAGTGATACAAGTTGAATATAATATGACAAAAAATATTTTTATATTTTTTATGAAAAAAATATTGAAGTAAAATGATGTAAAGTTTACATTTTTTAAATGAAATATGAACAAAAAAATAAGAAATATATTTTTTCGATTAATTAGAAAAAAGTATCGGCAAAAGATAATTTAAAATGTATGTTAATTGTGTGGATAAATGTAAAAAGCGGATAGTGTATAGAAAAAGTTGTTAGTTAATCTAATATAAGAGAAGCAACCAAAATAGAATAAGCAGCTAGAGAATCTATAAAAATTGAAAGTTTTAAGCAAAAATAATGCGAGTGAAATTAGGATAGTGTGAAAGCGATTAATTATAAAATCATCATCATCTCACTAAAATGGTTAAATAAAAATGTAATTAACTATTAGAAAGCAACAATAACATAGCTAGTTGTTAGCTTATATGTGATGAAAAAAAAAATCAAGCAGTCGAGAAATAAGTAATTATCACAAATGACTTAGACGTTTTTATATATTACAAAAGATAAAACTGCTTGAATTTTTTTTTCATGAAAAAGTACTACGAATTCGACGTGCTACGGCGTGAGCCTATGACGGTGCCGGAATTCTGTCAATCTCTTTGAGCGTATTTTTAATGATCGATTAATTAAAAAAATAATTACCCGTGCAAAAAAAATTCTGATTCAAATTGAATTTAAAATTGAAATTCATATTTTGACACAAATATGAATTAGTTTTGAGATCAATCCAAATTTTAAATTGATTTGTAAATAAAAATTAGCACGCCTGTAAAAATTTCGGTCTTGCTTAAAAATATTAATAAAGACTTGAAATTATTTAGGATAAATTTTATCTATAAAATATTCTTAAGTCTTTATTAAAATTCTAAAGCAGAATCGAAATTTCTACACGAAATTTCGTGCTAATTTCTATTTCCATATGAATTTCAATTTTAAATTCAATTTGAATCAGAATTTTTTTTGCACGGGTAAACAAAAAAAAAGTCGCTCAAAGATAATAAAACATGAGTCCAGCGTTTCCCCGTGCGTCACTTACTCTCGAGCTTGTCACAGTTGGTGACCTTGCCCTTCCAATCGCAGGTCTGTTTGTCCAAGTCAAAAGCCAATCCACTAGGACACGTGATTTGCTTGAGCCCGGATCTTGTACACCTAGAGGGTCAAAAACGCAGGGTCTTGAGTCTTATGTTTAAATATGATTAATCTTACTCTCAAGTTGATCACAATTCTTGACATTTGTTTTCCAGTCACAAGTTTGCCGTTCGATGTCAAAAGCTAAACCAGTTGGACATTTAACTGATGCTAATCGAGTTACTCCAATTTCACTAGCTTTATCGCACCTGTATTGTTAAATTTATCATACAAAGTTTAAAATTTATTTTTTTATTTCAAATTTTATGAGTGGAAAAAAATTTATTGTTATTAAAAATTTTTAATTTATTTATTCATGAGTACAATTGATACTTTCATAGATTAAATTTCTGATATTTATAAGGAAGAAACAAAAAATTGAAAAATAAAAATAATTCAAGGATTTCATCCCATAGGCGTCATCGCGTGTTTGTACTTTTTTATTGTTATTTTTAATTTTACTTGAATTCACTTGATAGCCTTGAAAAAAACTGAATTTATTATGATTCACGAACCAGTTTTTCATCATTTAATAACACCAAATTTTACAAATATATATCTATAAATTTTACATAGTTATAATAAATTTATCGTAGTTTTTTTCTTTTAATTTTTGTTTAATGTGACGATAAAAAATAATTAAAATTGAATTGATACTATTTTATTAGTAATTGCTTTCTTACCTTACAACATCGCGACAATCACCATCTGTGCTTAGTCGGAAGTATTCATCTCCAGGCCGATTATCACAAAGTTCTTCTGCATTGGGACTCTGATCGTCTCCAGATTCATCATCTTGCGCTCTTATAGAAACTAAATAAAAACAAAAAATTGAGTAATTAATTCTTATGAACAAATAAGTTTTTACGTTAAGTAAATGTTTGAATTAAACCAAAGGCTCAGTAAATAAAAAATATAATTGTTCAATAAACCAAAAAAAGTAGCAATTAATTTGTCAATAAGTGTTACCGATACAGAAATAATAAACAGCTATATAATAAAACTTTTTTTGTTAATTGCTCAGAAGTTATTCAATATATCAGTGTTATATGAATAACAACTATTTTATAATGATGAAAAAATCATTTCACTGAATAAAACAAGATTGCAGGGTCACCGAACTCTCTCGATGAAGTAGAAAGTCTTGGAAATGTCAGGGCAACAAGTCGGTAGGGGAAAGCATCAGTGGTTCTCTAAAGTAGGTTCGATCGAAATTCAATTATTAATTGATTTATAAATTAAACAATTATTAATGATTTTATTTTTACTTAAATAACTCTCTTTTTTCAATTAAAATTCTAACTTTAATTCATTATTCTATTGTCACTATACAAATCGAAGAGAAGCAATTCATGAAGAAGTAAGTTTGATAAAAGGGGTAAAAAAAATCGTAAAAGGGTGAAAAACAAAAATTACTTTAAAAATTTATAAGTATGTGTTATTATGAAAGTGCAAGTACTCACCGGCAAATAAAGTTAAACATCCTAGAAGAAATAATAACTTTGGAGACATGATCTTAGTCGGCAGGACAGAAAACGTCTGGACAGCCGCACCCTCTTGCCCCGCTATATGAGGACCACCACTCCTTCGCGCTTCAATAAGAGGACTTTCACCGTCTGGATGGTGCTGCCATCGTTTATTGTCATATTTTAAAGATATTTTATTGTTTTTACGACTTTTACCATTCTTTGAATGTCTAATAGATTGTTTGTTAGATAAAAAATACCCTACATTATTATTTACTGTTACTTTCTGATTTTTATTTCACTTTTAATAACTCATTATGTATACTCCAATGATTGGCTTACAAACAACGCAACTTACCAAACAATATAAATTTGAAACGAGCTAAAGAAATTTTAGTTTTAATTCAAGTTTTCAATCCAAATTTTAAATTCAACTATTTATTGAAATATATTTTTTTTTACTGTAATAAAATTGACTGGTACAAATTTATGGCTTCGGAACAGTACATAAAAATTTATATCTTCATTGAAAAATATTGATAATTCCTAGTTCTTTTGTTTACGAACAAAGGTTTTATTTTGCTGGATTGAAATCAATATATATTTCTCCGTTCAATTAAAATATCAAGATGAATTTTTTATTTATTCAATTGATCAGAGAAGCGGTGATTAAACGATTATTTATAACTGTCAATATCAAAGAATCGACTTCGTCAGCACTTTAAAAGTCTTTTTGTGTATTTGTTAATCTTTTTGGATATGAAATCTTAATATACA
The DNA here is from genome assembly GCF_013202065.1 of Cotesia typhae. Classification (NCBI taxonomy): domain Eukaryota; kingdom Metazoa; phylum Arthropoda; class Insecta; order Hymenoptera; family Braconidae; genus Cotesia; species Cotesia typhae. Next base: position 261,296 of record NW_027423711.1, read on the forward strand.
TCTTTATTAAAGATAAAAAAAAAAGGATAAAAGTTCTGACTTAAATTTAATAAATACATGTTTCAACAAAACATCTTGAAATTATGAGTACTTCTCTTAATATGAGTTTGTTCTACAAAAATATGGTTCTAAAAAAAGATTGGTGTTTCATATAATTAATATTCAACCGATACCTTATTTTTATCAAATAAAATATCCATTGAATAGTAGAATAATACATCGTTATTATATTTCAAGTTTTTACCGACATTTGAATAAGAAATGATAAAAAAAAAAAAGTATATTTTTTATAAATGATAACAACGAATAATAAATAGATTAAAAAAACCGGTTGTATATGAAAAATCCTCTGAATTCAGTGGATGAGTAATTTTCTAAAGCAAATTATTATTTTTTTTTTTTAATTATATGAGAAGAAACTACTTTTACCTTCTAGAAATAACCGTTGTCACGAGTTAGTAGTCAGGAAAACAAACAATGAGCTATACTCTTTCAGTTGAAGGTTCAATAAATGTCAGTTAGTGCCAACTGGCTTTTAAAATGCTTCGACGATACGGCGCCTTCTTCAGATTAGGTACACTGACCTACACTTATTCTTATTTCCTTTCATTTTGTATATTCCGTTAACTCTCAACTTAACTTTAAGTAGAAAATTAAAATTTTTTTAATAAATACTATTAACATTTAAAAAATTTTTAAAAGTCATAAAAATAGGTAAAAGTTCAATTAAAAACACAATTTTTGATAAAGTTTATCAACACACTTAAAAATATCAATATAAAATTTAGATTTTATTTTTATTATTTGAAAATATTGAAATTTTGATTATTATAGTGAATAATATATATATTATTAATTTAGCGGCGTTATTGTTATTTTTTGTTTCGCAATTTTACCTGAAAGCACCTAAGAAACTCACCCCGGCAGATTCCAGGAATTTTAGCGGCACGTTCGTAAATTTCTTGTATTCCACAGTTTTGCTTGAAAGCACCCGAGATATTCCTTCCGGAAAATTTCAGAAATTTTAGTAGCACTTTTATGAGTCTTTACACAGAAAAAAAAAATTTACTTATATCAAGGAAACAAACAATTTTATTTTCTTGATTTGAGTAAAAAAATTCTTAAACTAAGAAATTTTTCTTGGTTTAAGTAAATTTTGCTTGATTCAAGAATTTTTCATCTTGATTCGAGACAATGAAACTTTTCAAAATTATTTTCTTGGTTCAAAATTTTTTCTTTTGATTCAAGTTAATTTTTTTTCAGTGTAGCATCATAAAAATAAGCAGAATTCGTTCATTTCCGTTCAAAATAGATGCCAACATTTTTTTTTTTATTTTATGGTCTGTTACATGCTGTTTACAAATAAATAATAATACCGTAAGCTCTTTACGGTTTCAAATGCGAGATTCCTCAGGGCGAATTTTTTTTTACACGTATATGAAATTAAAATTGGAATGTTTAATATTTCTGATGGTATACTAAATGATAAATTCTATGTATGTCTGCTAGAGATGATCAAGATGAATAAAAGTACACAAACTTTATACATCTGTGAAATCCAATATTTTTTCCTCTTCACTTGCTTTTTTTCCGATCTATAACGTGCACCAAATTATTTATTAAGTCTCTTTCATCTACAAAATTAAATAGATGAGAGTTATCAACTCTCTTAAAATGAATCAGTTGAGTTTCACTGATTTCAACCAGTGAATGAAATTTTTACTAGTTGAATCAGTGAAATTCCACAGATTCATTTTAATAGCGATGTATTTGAACAAAAAAAATTCATTTCTGTCAAAATTATTTATTAACTGATAGAAAAACTAATTAGATTAAAGAGAAATAATCTTAAATCAAGAGAATAGTATTCTAGAAACACAATCTTGATTCAAGAATTTATAATTTTGGTTTGTAAATTCTAAGATTAAAATAGTTAGATTTTTGATCGATAACTAATTTTCTCTTGAATTAAAAATAAATTTTTTTTTCATTTCTAAGAGCTTTGAATTTTTATTTTTAGTAGTAGGTTCTTCGCTCGATATGTCATCATGCAGCTTGAGCAGAAAAGTTAAATTTCCATTAGAGAAGACAAAGTTCTAGCTTCAACAAATTTAGAAAATTATTTAAGATTTTTGTTCGAAGGTATTGGAAGTAATATACATTTTTTAACCTAGTCCAAGAAAATATGTCTTGGAGATTAAAATTCTTGAATGAAAAATTTTCTGTTTTTCATTCCAATGATAACTAATTGAATTACGAGAGCAGCATATTTTAAAATAAGAAAAAAAACCGAAAAAAAAATTTTCTTGAAATTGAAAAATTTTTTTCAAGATATGAATTAGTTAAAGAAGCTATACTAGCCATTAATTATATAGGCCTACTAATATATAGAATTTGATCAATATTGAATAATCAAAATCATAATTTTTTTTTTTAATTCTCAATTATCTATATTTAAAAAATCGATCTCAGATAATCAAATATAAATAGTAGAACCATTTATTAGAATTGTCAGTTATTTATATATACAGAATATAAATATATAATTTATTGTTATTGATGACATGTTGATTGAAAAACGTAGGTGTCAATAATAAAATAAAAAAAAAAAAAAATAAAAAAAAAGAGTAGGAGAAGAGAAATGTCCGTAAGACTAAAAACGGATGGATATGTGTGCATCCTGTTTATATTTTTTTTTCATCAGATACTTGTACCTGTCGATGCATCATGCCAAGTAGGCGAGTTTAATTATACATGCACCTCTCGTATTTCGAAATGGCGCTCCCTTGATATTATTCGACCCACAGTGGCTATCAATATGACACTCCTTGAAGCTTTTAACCACGCGACAGTGAACTTTTCACCTGAAGTGCTTGTAATATTTAATTATTAACATTTTGTAACAGAAAAACTTTTTTATAATGAATTTTTTTATAATTTTTCCAATAAATAAATGTTTGAAAGAAAATCTCGGCTATTTTGTATCTTGTTACTGAAATAAATAAAACTATTTTTTGCTCATGAACAATAGCAATAAGAATAATTAATAAATAAAAATTACATTGGTAAATCATTGTAGCTTTTAAGGTTTTTATTGATTATACCGGGATCATAAATATTAGACGCATGCGTCATGTATGCAAGAAAATAAGGAAATAAAAGGAGTTAATGTGCTAAGAAAAAAGAAACATATCACTTATGACGAAGAAATTGCGAGAGTGAATAAAGCACGAGGTGATCAAGAGGGAGTAGGAAGTTAATAGCCTATATATCTACCGGTGGTTTACCTTCGATACAATCTTAGAGTACACCATGGCCTTCCGTTATTACAATTGTACTTCGCAGAACTTTAACAAACAAATAAATCATTCTTCGTCATTTTGAACTTACACCTTAAATAGAATTTATATCATACTCACAATAAATCATTACTCATTGTAGTTTTTATATTAAAAATTTTATTGTAATAAAATATACAAATAATTCAAGTAGTAATCTCTATTTATTATAATTAGAAATGTATTTTCAATCGTAAAGTGTATCTCGTGATGAAAGTATGTCAGTTGACCCGAATTTTTACTATACATCACCTTTCTAAATTAACCTTCGAGATGTCGGTATATCGTCGTCGCATCGTATCGCGTCGATTTCCAATTTCATCGAGAAACGTCTCTGCTGCAATGGAAAGTTCGAATGCTTAATCCCCTTGTAATCTAATTCGATACTGAGATCTCATAGTTACATACTAATTCTTAGATTACTATTATGTTACTCTTGTTATTGATGGTTCAATAAATTGCTTATTTCATATTTTATGATTAGATTATTTTATTTTATTTATAGACCAATTAATTCTAACTGTTGAACGATTGTAAATAAATTGATAGCATCACAGTTTTTTTTTTTTTTTTTTTTTTTTAATAAAAACAAGTTATTTTGTTTTTCAATTGAAAAATTAAAACTCCTTTCATTTTCAAAATCAGTTTTAAATTTCATAAAAAATTTTCGTAATTGACGAGCTGATTTTCAAAAGGGTATCTTTTCATTTTTGATTAATCGAGACAAAAAACTGGTTATCTTCAATTCTAAATATTTTTATCGAATTTTTTTAATTTTGTTATAAAGTGCTATCGGTTATGAAGCTACAATTCGATTTTCATTTAGGAATCTTTATAATTCTCGAAGTAATTAATATTTAAAAGTTCAAAAAACTGCTTTTTTAAAATATGACCTTTTGAAAATCAGCTCTACAATTATGGTATTAAATTTTTTTTTTTTTTTTAATTACTCTATCTTTGAGAAACTTTAAGCAAAAAAAAATCTCAACTAAAATTCCATAACAAAACTGCAAAAGTTTCTATTTCTCAGGATTAAAACCTCAGTTTCTTACCTATAATTTTTAAGTATTCTTAATCCATCAGTTTATAATCTGAAATTAGCAAAAAAATACAATTATAAAAAAAGCAATCAATTTATTTAATGATTTTTCAAACCATTAAATAGAAAATCGACCAGATTATAATTATAAGACAATTTGATGTATTTTTCATGAACATATCTCGCCTCGTATATACAAACTAATGAGAATTCATTGCACATACTCAGGCGGATGTGCGAGTTCGCGTACTAGCACGCTAGGTTTTTTTTATTTACCTATACATAACAGTTTATCTCCATTTATCTAATACTGAACCGGTTGAAAAAAATACAAACTACTTTTATAATATTTATAATTTATTATTTTATTATTATTACTGAGAATTTTATTATATAAAGTTTGTAATCTTACAAATTTCGTCTCATTTGTTTGGTTAATATTAATATACAAGGACAATTCATACATGCTTAATGTTGGACGAAATTTTATTATTATATTACACTAGGGGTTTGAAGAGAGATTTGGGATAAAGTACGGCACTTTGTGTAATGGTTTCAGAGTAGACTGAGTTATTGTCTATTTCTTACTTAGGTCAGAAAGAATTATTTATCTGCTTCATTTCTGTGTCTGGGGTAAACCAACTGGAGTATTATTATAATGTTCGATTGAGTTTGCTTTTTTGACTTACACAAATGACTGTTGTTTTATTGTTCCATGCTTGGTTATAAACTTTCGCGTAGCAATACAAAGCTGCTGATGATTCAATATCGTTAATTTAAAAATAATAATTAATTTTTCCGTTTGATTGTAAGTTTTTATGGTTGTTATTACGTTAATTTTTTCACTCGAATATTCTAAAATCCTTTTTTTTCATCAAAAATTTTCTGTCATTTCATCAAATAAAGTTTTTGTTAATAGTATATTACACACCTAGAGAAGTAAAGTAAGAAATGTCTCAGATCACATGTAATTGTCGGCCGAGGTCAACAAACATGTGATCTATAGATCACATAATATAAAGCCCTATAGGGCTTTCTTATTTACTTTTGGAGGAGTGTATGCTATTTTTTTGCTAGACGAAGGCAGGAAGCGGCTACTTTGTTTAGCACAGCGGGCCGAAAATGGATGCTTTCTGCGCCTCGACCTCGACTTCGCTTCGGCCGACAATCACATGTGATCTGAGATATTTCTCACTTTACTTCCTTACACAGAAAAAAAAATTTACTTGAATCAAGTAAATAATTTTGAAGAAGTTCATCTTCTCGATTTAAGTAGGAAAATTCTTAAACTAAGAAATTTTTCTTGGTTTAAGTAAATTTTATTTAATTTAAGAATTTTTCGTCTCGATTCAAGACAATGAAACTCTTCAAAATTATTTTCTTGGATCAAGAATTTTTCTCTTGAATTAAGTTAATTTTTTTTTCAGTGTACGACATGATCCAGTCCTGTTGCTGCAACACAATAATCATATTACTACCACGTGATTTTTCTGTTACTGCCATACGATAATCATAGAACCATCGCGATTTTATTGTGTTGCTGCAACTATTTATTAACTCCTTATAATGAAAATCAATTTTCAGACGATTGAAAAGTTATTGGTTTCACCTCGGTTTTCGGGAATTGAGTTCTCATCAGATCTCCACATATTGAGGTTCTAGGAAGCTATTCTGGCTATTCTTATGATAATATGTGTGTATGTGTGCAAACTTAATTGTTTAAGATTTTACTGCGTATATGATGAACAAACTCGCCTTCGGCTCGGAAGGCAATTTTACACACAGGTTGGAATGTCGTACTTTTCTCCCAAGGTGCGTAAATTACACAGTAACAAATTTTGCGTCAATGTGTCAAAAAATTTTGTGTTAATTTAACACTTTTTTGTGTTAATTTAACACAATAAATGTTAAATTTACACATAAAAGCGTTAAATATTTAACTCAAAAATTTTTTACACAAATTTCTTGACCCAATGACGCAAAATTTTTTATTGTGTACTATTTCAACAGAACGATCGAATTTTCCGTCAAAATGTTTTTTTGTACTCAAATTTTTTTTTGTACTTAAAAAATGCATTAAATCCAGTAAACTGCATCAAAATCGGCTGTTTTGTTCAAGAAACATTGCAATTCAAAAATTTCAATTCTACACTAAAATGAATTTTGTATACTAAAAAAATTAGGATGAATGCCGCACATTAATTAAAAATCAGTTAATTTCTTCAGGAGTTCTTTTATTAACAACTTCTGAACTTAGGGATGGATATTAGTTTTGTAGTATTTGCTACAAGTTACACAATCAATATAGAATGTTCATGAGAAATTTACATTTTTAATTACCTTTATAGTAAAGATAGTAATAATTTGTAAGTGTCTTCACTTCGTAAATGGTAGTTTGTAATATCAAAAGTCAAAACAAGATAGTAATGCCATGCTTGCAACATTCTTATTTTTTATTATCTTTGTTTATTAACAGTGAAGTGAAATTAATTAATTCAAAAATATTGATATTGAAAATTAATAAACTTGTTTTAAATTAAAAATGATTCATTTGTTCATTTTATTATCTTTATTTCTATCAGGTACTCAATCAATTGATTTAAGTACGTTTATTGTGACCTTATTTCTTGTTACTTTCACCTATTGGTCAGCAACAGCATGATTATACTCAGATTTGTATTTACCTTCTAGAGAATCGATTAATGTTAATTTTTTTTTTATTTTATACTTATATTTTCTACCCATTTTACTTTGTATACTTTGAATTTTTAATCTGATCCTTTATTACACTATCAACAAAATAACCTTGACCATGAAAAAAAGTGATAATCAATTAATTCTGTTAGTCGACTCCGGAAGTTTTCTCTGTCTACGAGAAATTCGAGATAATAAAACACAATTTAACTTTGATATATTTTTATTATTCATGAAAGTGAAATATTACTAAAAAATGTTAAGTACTCATCATTCATTATACTCTTTCAGTATAATAATTCCATTAATATTTGTAAAAATAATAATTGGACATTCTAACTCATTATTAATTAAAAAGAAAAAAAAAGCTTTTATTTATAGATATACGTTGAGAAAATCTAGTTATTGCGAAATTGAGTTCCGCAAATATTGCAATCATATTTTTTGTTAATAGAAACAGGACATAAGTATGCCTAGACGATTGGAGATACTCTATTAATAAATATATTAACCCGGTCAACAATATATTTAGTACAAAAGTAATCTTATTAACAGTGATGTGAAATATGAGAAAAAGAAAAATATTTTTCTTACGTCAAAAATTGATAAAGGATTTACCTTTAAAAATTCACATCTTGTTTTAAAAATAATATTCCAATTTCTTATCTGATGCATAAAGTTTGTAGTCCCTTATGCCTTTTTATAATATTATATTTTTCTCTATGACGTATTTTAAATGTAATTAAAATATGACTATATATTTTATCTTCTGATAAATAAATAAACATCATTTTATCGAGTAAAATAAACATCTTTTTTGTACATATTCATGAAATATGAATTTTTTTAAAACAAAATATAAATATTTACAGTTGCAGGACCACTTGGAACTAAGACCTGTTTTTTCAGAGTGTAATGTGGTTATTTAAAGTAAAAAAATTAAAAAAATTGATGCAGACAAGCAAATTTGGACCGTGTGGTACGACTGGATAACTTTCACTGTCAAACACTATGTCACGTAACACCAACAGCCATGCCGAGAGTCGAGAGTAGACCAACTGGTTAATCCAGAATCAGGCAGAGAGAGAATTAAAGATAGAAATCATAATAAAAATCAAGAGTTCTTTTTAAATAAATTCATATGATGTTAACAAATCTTCATTAAAATATATTTTGTTTTTATTTTTTTTTATAAAAAAAAAAAAAAAAAAAAAAAAAGCTAATTTAGGTAAATAATTTAACGAGCTTCATTTTGATTGATTTATTGACTAATTATTAAGTTGTTAGTTATTAGAGTGAAAAAAATAAGATGTTTTAGTATGATTTAACCCAACAGCCTTTGTTGTTGTATTCACTGTATCAGATTTCAAAGAGGGATAAATAGAGCGTGAAACTCGTGAAGTGAAAAATTAAAAATTAAACTTGAATTGGAAAACTGAGGTATAAAATCAAAGAGTCTTTTACCAAAACAGATTTTTGTTCAGTCTAATGCACTAGAATATGAGTGTGCAGTGTTACGATGAAAAAACTTTCATCAGGAGAAATTAAAAAAAATATTAATTTTCGTATAATGTATGTCTGTACATATTTAAAAACGCCTAGAGGTATAATAATAGATTTAAAAGTAGATTACAGTCAGATAATTGATTCAGTCTCATTGAAATTTTGTTTACTACATTTGTGAATCAATTTTTAGTGTCTCTCCGTTATAGGGAGAAAAATTTATTTGGAATGCTATTGAGTGGGCGTTACTTAGAGGTGTGGTACAAATTGTAAGAATATTTAAAAAAATAAAGTGACAAAAAGAAAGCTCCGGTTGCTTCTAGTTTAGTGTGCAATAACAATGACAGAAGAGATAAGAATGCTGCGAGTCATTTCGTTTGCGATGTTGAGTCTCTGTCTGAAGAAGCGAATTCAAACTTGTGAAATTCTTTTAAAGTTTAATTTAAACTTTATTTTGACCTTTGATTGGTGCCAGAAGAAATATAATCTTCTTATAGGAATTCCTAAGTAATATAACTGATCTAGTTCAAGTAAAGAAGTTACGTCTTTTTTTTTTTTTTTTTTTTTTTTTAAATAAAATGAAAAGCTGTAATATTAATAAAATTATTTAAAAAACAAACGAATTATGAAATAGTTTATTTGGTTATGTGATGAATTGTATGTTTAAAATTTATAAGTTATTCAGTGACATTTATAATTAGGAATTTTTCAAAGGATGTCTGATTTTATAATGAATTATGTTTCGCTTTTGGTATTCTTCAAGTATTGATATTAAAAAATTCAAAATTATGTTAAAGTAACTGGAGAGGTAATTTGATTGCTTTCTTATAAATTTTTTTATAAATAATTAAATTTAAAAAGCATGTAAAGAAAAAAAGTAACTAAAGTTTCGAAATCTGAATCAGTACGATAATCATTTACATATCAGACTTATTTTTTATTTATTCATGGTTTAGATGAAAAGGTCTAATGCTTAAATGTCAATATCATAATCCCATTTTTCTCTAAGTAGATCGCTGAATAGAAATTTTTAATCATTAAAATTTACACGGTATTTATTATTTCACGAAATTTGTAAAAACTAAACATTAATTAATATTTAGATCATAGTTAGAAAACATTATAAGTGTCAGTTTTGCTCCTTCGGTTAAAGATCATATTTGAAACAAATTTTTATTAAAATTAAGTTTATCAAATCGTGAATCTTGACAGTGTCAATACTCGATTATGAGATTATAAATAATTAAATGGACTTACTTTCATTAAGAGTTCCCGAGAAAAAAGTTCATATCTGATTGTATACATATTTAAATATGATCATACATGCCTATAAATGAATTATATATAATCCTAAATGATGGTGCATGGCTTTTCATGGTGAGAAACAAGATTTTATTGTATCGTTTTATAATTTAATTTAAAAAATATTTATATATATCATCAAAAATATATAGAGAAGAATACATATAATTTTATCCATGTAAAATTCATCAATTAATAACCAGATCTAAAATTCAAATAATAAAAAAGAAATATTAAAAAATTATCGACTTGTTTTACAAGGCGCTCATCGACTAGTATGATATATATTTTTGAAAGAAATTGAACGTTCTACAAAAAAAGGTCTCTTATGATTTTTTGATAAATTTACTTTTCAAAAGTTATTCCAAGTCAGAGTTGGAAATGTTTTAAATTGTCAGTTTTTTTTTTCTTTTTCGGCAAAACTATTATAAATTAGATAAAAATTTTCCATGTATTTCGAAGAATTTTTTCTGACTGCACAATAACCTAAAATTGAGCTTAATAAATTTGTAAACTTATAAATTGGCAATTTCAAAAGTTGTAACTATTTATATTGTTAACTTGTTGCATGATTTTATAATTTTTTTCTTCTTGTCAAATATATGCACAGTAAAAAATTTTGCGTCATTGCGTCAAAAAATTTTGTGTTAAAAATTTGTATGTTAAATATTTAACATTTTTTTTGTGTTAGTTTAACACTTTTTCGTATTAATTTAACACAATAAATGTTGAATTTACACATAAAAGTGTTAAATATTTAACTGTGTGTTCTTCAAAATAGATAAGAGATTTTAATTCTGACAATTTCAAATATGTTCTATTTAAATCCAGAATAACTTTTGAAAAGGTGAATGTTTCGAAAAATCATCAGAAACCTTATTTGAGGAGAGTTTAATCGTCTTAAAAAATGTGTATCACATTACCCGAGTCGAAATTTAAATCGTAGATTCAACGTATTGAACATTCAAAGCGTAGGTTGAGCGTATTAGACGTTGAAAACGTAGGATCAACGTATTGAACGTAAAAATCGTCATTTAAACGTATGTTCAACATACCCAACGTATTATAAATTGGGAAAGATACAGCAATGTGTGAAAATAGTTATATTGAAACTACTCAAATAACTACACATTTTTAATTTTTATAGCGGGAAGTCAAAAATTTTAATTTTTTTTTTTGTAAAAATCCAGTGGTACAAAATTGTATAAAAAGTTATCATTTTATATACAGATTTATGAGACCATTTTTGGTATAAAATCGCATGAATAATTATACATAATTTTGGAAACCATTTCGAGGGTAAAAAATTTCGAAAAAGCATTTTAGTCAAAAAAAATGGTGAATTAAGCTAAGAAATGTAAAATCTCCCTAACAAAACTGAAAAGTTTTTTTTTTTGGTCTATTTACGTTTGGAGCATGTGTAGTTATTTGAGTAGTTTTAATATTACTTATTTTCACCAATTGTCGGTTCTCTTCACATTTATAATACGTTGGGTACGTTTAACATACGTTTTTAATGTCCATTATGTTAAAATTACAATTTTAACGTTCAATACGTTGATCTTACGTTCTTACGTTTTCAACGTCTAATACGCCCAACCTATGATTTGAACATTCAATACGTTGAATCTACGATTTAAATTTCGACTTGGGTACTAAACCTAAAAATTACTTTTGCTATGTTATTTAAAAGGAAAATGAAAAATTTTAATCTGTGGCCGATAAACGTCAATATTAAAAGCTCAAATCTTAGCGGATCTTTAATTTGGCAGTTTCTGATGAAATTTCAATTCATCTTAGTCATATTAAGCGTCAGTCATAAATAGTTTTCAGTAGTTAGGCATATTTTCGTTTTCATATTTTAATTCGTCTAAAGTAAACATTCTAATAAATAATAATTTTAAATAATTCAACATAATAATTTATTAAATTGTTATTATTTATAAATAATTTTTTTAGGGCTTGCATATATGATCATGATCGGATATAAACTTTTCTTCCTAGAATATTATATAAATAACAATTACTTAAATAAATATTTTATAAACACAATTTTCAGAGTATTCCTACAAACAATGTCATGGTTGGAAAAAGTTCTGCTAAGCTGCCTAGCACTATTTATTGTTTTCATGAATTGTAATGATGCAATACCATTAATATTATTACTCGGATTTGTTGGATTTATCATTATGGTATCTTAATTATTAATATTAAAAATCATTGGTATTAAAAACAATATTATTAATTATAAATTGAGTAATACAAGTGTGCATGTAAAATAAAAAATTTTTCTTTGCAGCCATGTGACTGTACGTAAATACATAGCAAAAATATTTATTGCATTTTTCATGAAATTGTCTATAATAATTACTCAAACTTGTAATACAAGAGGTTTGACTCGTCACGAGCTGCACTAATACCCGGAGCACGAGTTTATTTTATGTCTACATAATAATTAACTATCTATCTAGTAAGTACTAGGCAGAAATAGACCGAAACTATTTAGAATTGTTTTTTCTGCCTTGACTCTGAGTTGTCTACTTTGCTTATAATGATATCATTTAGTTTGTATTCAATGATATTCGTGAGAAAGTTAGACAGATTTGGTTTGTGGTGACATAGAATAGTAAATTAAATCCTCAAGCACGTAAATTAAGAATCATAGTTTTTCGTCATGATTTGATTGTATTGCTTTTATAAATTTTTTTTCATTATCATTATTTTATTAGATCAAAATATATAACTATGGACATGATAAATATATATACTTTATATACATTAAGAAAAAATTTACTGATGACATTGTCGACGTAGTTCATAATGGCGGTGAAAAAGATAAAATGTGGGGAATTAAGTTTTTATTTGTAATATGAAGAGTACATTCAATATAGTCTCTTCAAAATTAATCCATAATCCTTGTATAATCTTATGGAATTAAAACATATTGCATGCTTAATGCCAAAGGAGTGTATTACAGCAGTTACATAGGATTCCATGCCAAAAGGGCGAACAAAAAACATTTTTTTGCCATTCTTTTTAAAATTGCTCGAAATGTAAAGATCTGCAGAAAAAAAATTTTTTGACGCATTAACGCCAAAAGGGCGTATTATAAAAAAAGTCAGGATTTTTTTAAATTTCGAAAAACAGTCAAAATTGTTCAGAGAAGGTTTGTATAAAAGAAAATTTTGAAAAAGTTAACATTTTCAATGGTAGTAAATTTAAACTATCATAATCTTGAACAGTCCAATGATTAAAAAAGCATATAAATTAAAAAATTTTTCGGGTACTAAAAAGTTCACGTTTTTTATAAATTTCTTTTTTTTCAGACGAAAATGTCGAAGATGCAGATAGAGAAGGTGCAGGAATTGTACCCCAATAAACTTTCCGTATTTTTATATAAGTTTTTTTTTTGTATTTTTTAACTTTGAATAATTATAATAATTTCTTGCTCGCTATAGAACTTCAATAAAAGATATATTTTTGTTTAATTGTATATCTTAAGCGCAAGCGTAGGTATGCTCTACTGTCGACTAAAAGTTCAAACTACCGGTACCGTTGCGTAAAATTGTAGTTAAAATCCATAGTATGTATATATAAAATGACAAACACCTTATTGTAAGTAAATAAAATTTTTAATTTTTTTAGCGGGAAGTTAAAAATTATACGTCCTTTTGATTTTAGATCATTAAATTTTTAGTGTTCTAAAGCCAAAAGGGCTTATAACTTGAGACACAAGCCTTTGGAAATTTTATTTTCATTTTTAGGCTTAGAACATGTTTACAAAATGATTAGCACAAAAAAAAAAAAACTGTACGCCCTTTTGGCATTAGGCACACGATATATTCTTCCTAAGGTACTAAACTATTTCATTCATAACAGTATACAAGGTGTCTCTGAAGTGGCGGGAGTAATTGTTGGGGTCGATAGAGAAAAAAATACTGAATCGAAAGTTCCTGAGCCAAAAATTTTTTTGGGCCATAGAATTTGAGTTATGAATTAAAAACGATAGCCAATCAGAAGCGCGCTATTCGAGAAATGAAAATGAGCGGGGAAGTAGAGGAGACGCGAGAGTGAGATGCTGCAATAGCAGCTTACTCGCTCACACAAAGCCGAGCATGAGAGGGGATTGTGACGCTATGAGCCGAGTACGTAAGTGTGAATGAGTGGATGTATGAGGTCGCAAGCGGACGGCTTAATGTATGAGTGTGTGTCCGTGTATCGCAGCATTATTGGAGGCGTTGTAACGCTGAATTAAAGCTAACCGGGTACTCTAAGACAGAGGAAAAATTTTAATTTTTATTTTTATTCGAAAAAATTTAATAAAAAAATAAAAAGGCCCAAGATTTAACCAGACCCACAGAAACGGAGAGTAAATTTTTAATTCTCATTTATTTTGCTGGGGATTATTTTCAAATACAAAAAAAAAAAAAGGCTAAGATTCAACTGGAATCCAAAAGAGATGGATGAAAAAATTTTATTTTTATTTTTAATCAGCAAAATTATTTTTCTTTAAAAAAGAGCCCAATCTCGACTGGAGCAAGAAAAAATGATTGAAAAATTTTATTATTAATTTTCAATCAACAAAATTATTATAAAAAAATAAATGGGCCCAAGTCTCAACCGGACCCAAACAAACGGATAAAAATTTTTATTACTTACTTAATTTGCTGGAAATTATCTTTAAAAACGAAAAAATGCCCAAGACTCGATCGGATCCAAAAAATAACAGTACAAAAATTTTTTTCCTTATTTTCAATCAGCAAAATTGTTTCTTTTAAAAAAGGCCCAATCTCGACTGGAGCAAAAAAATGATTAAAAAATTTTATTATTAATTTTCAATCAACAAAATTATTTAAAAAAAAATAGTCCGCAGACTCAACCGGACCCAAACAAACAGATAGATAGTTTTAATTACTTATTTATTTTGATGGGAATTATTTTAAAAACGAAGAAAATCGCCCAAGACTCGACCGGACCCAAAAAAAAAAATAAATTGAAAAATTTTGTTTTCATTTTCAATCAGCCAAATTAATTTCTTTTCGAAACAAGGCCCAATCTCAAACAGACTAAGAGAAACTAATTAAAAAATTTTATTTTTTATTATTAATCAAATATTATTTAAAAAAAGAAAATAAGCCACAGACTTAACCGGACTTAAACAAACGGATAGAAAATTTTTATTACTTACTTAATTTGCTGGAAATTATCTTTAAAAACGAAAAAATGCCCAAGACTCCATCAGACCGAAAGGGAGATGAATAAAAAATTTTACTATTCATTTTTAATCATCATAATTAACTTTTTTATAATAAAAGGCTCAATTTCGACCGGACCCAGAAAAAATGATCCAAAAATTTTTTTTTATTGTTGATCATCAAAACTAATTAAAAAAACAAATGAGGCCCTAGACTCAACTGGACCCAAACAAACGGATAAATAATTTTTATTACTTATTTATTTTGCAGGAAATTATTTTTGAAAACGATAAAAATGCCCTAGACTCGACCAGACCCGAAATAAAATAAATTGAAAATCTTTGTTTTTCTATTTTTAATCAGCAAAATTATTTTCCTTTGAAAAAGGGCCTGATCTCGACTGGAGCAAGAAAAATAATTGAAAAGTTTTATAATGAATTTTTAATCAACAAAATTTTTAAAAAAGAAAATAGGCCCCAGACTTAACTGGACCCAAACAAACGGAAAGAAAACTTTTATTCCTGTTTTTTTGTTGGGAATTATTTCTCGAAACAAAAAAATTGCCCAAGACTCGACCGGACCCGAAAAAGATAAATCGAAAAATTTTATTTCTAAATATTAATTAACTAAATTATTAAGAAAAAAAAATAGACCCAAGACGCAGCAGGACCCAAATAAACGGATAGAAATTTTTTATTACTTGATCACCAAGATTAATTTTCCTTGAAAAGAAAGGCCCAATCTCAAACAGACTTCGAATAACTGATTGAAAAATTTTATTATCAATTATTAATTAACAACATTATTCTTAAAAAAAAATTAATAGGCCCCAGACTCAATCGGACCCAAACAAACGGATCGAAAACTTTTATTTCCCATTCATTTTGCTAGGAATTATTTTTAAAAACGAAAAAATGCCCAAGACTCGACCAGAGCCAAGAATAGAAGAATGCAAAAAAATTTATTTTCTCTTTTCAATAACAAACAAAAATTTATTGAACAAAAATCAGCCTAATCTTGACAAGACGATAAAAACTGATTGAAAAATTTATTATCAATTATTAATTGACAAAATTATTTCAAAAAAGAAAATAGGCCCCAGACTCAACCGGACCAAAACGAACAGATAGAAAATTTTTATTACTTATTTCTTATGCTCGGAATAAATTTTTGAAAACAGAAGGAATTGCCCAAGACTCAACCGGACCCAACCAAACGGATGGAAAACTTTCATTTCTCATTTATTTTGCTGGGAATTATTCTGTAAAATAATTTTTCAATTAATCGTCAGGTAAAATGTCAAAAATAAATTAAAACAAACATTGAACTCAAGTCCCAATAATTTTGATATTTTAATTAAAATTATTTTTTAATTAATTGACAGGTAAAATGTCAAATAAGGAATTGAAAAAAAAATCGCTCTCGAGTCCTGATAATTTTGATATTTTTATTAAAATTATTTATCAGTTAATTAACAGGTAAAATGTCAACCAATAAATTAAAAAAAAATTGAACTCAAGTCCGAATAATTTTGATATTTTAATTGAAATTATTTATCAGTTAATTGACAGGTAAAATGTAAAAAAATATACTAAAAAAATCGCTCTCGAGTCCTGATAATTTTGATATTATTATTAAAATTATTAATCACTTAATCAACAAGCGAAATGTCAAATGATAAATTAAAAAAAAATTGAACTCAAGTCCGAATAATTTTGATATTTTTAATAGAATTATCTATCAGTGAATTAACAGGTAGAATGTCAAATTATAAATTAAGAAAAAAATTGAACTCAAGTCCGAATAATTTTGATATTTTTATTAGAATTATCTATCAGTGAATTAACAGGTAGAGTGTCAAATTATAAATTAAGAAAAAATTGAACTCAAGTCCGAATAATTTTGATATTTTTATTAGAATTATCTATCGGTGAATTAACAGGTAGAATGTCAAATTATAAATTAAGAAAAAATTGAACTCAAGTCCGAACAATTTTGATATTTTTATAAAAATTATTTTTAATTAATTGACAGGTAAATAAATAATAAATTAAAAAAAAAAATTGAACTCAGGTCCTGATAATTTTGATATTTTAATTAAAGTTGTTTATCAATCAATTGACTGTTAAAATCCTGAATAATAAATTAAAAATAAATCGCACTCATGTTCTCATAATTTTGATCTTATAATTGAAATAAATTTCTAATGAATTGATGGGTAAAATCCCAAGTATCAAATTAAGTAGTAATCGCACCCAAGCCCTGATAATTTTGATATTTTAATTTAAATTATTTATCACTTAATTGATAGGTAAAATGTCAAATGATAAATTAACAAAACATTGAATTCAAGTCCTTATAATTTTGATATTTCAATTTAAATATTCTTTTTATTCACTGACAGGTAAAATGTCGAAGAAAATATGAAAAAGAAATGGCATTCACGTTTTAGTAATTTTGATATTTTAGTTTCCCTTTTTCTTAGCAAAGAAATCATTTCAAAAAAATCTACAGGTGTTTCGGCAGTTCAAGGATAACTTTACTTTAATGTTATTAGTTTGCATTCACATCATTACACTTTACTCCTTTTATTAAGCAATTAAGATTCCAGTTGAATCTTAGCCTTTTTTTTTTTTTTGTATTTGAAAATAATCCCCAGCAAAATAAATGAGAATTAAAAATTTACTCTCCGTTTCTGTGGGTCTGGTTAAATCTTGGGCCTTTTTATTTTTTTTTATTAAATTTTTTCGAATAAAAATAAAAATTAAAATTTTTTCCTCTGTCTTAGAGTACCCGGTTAGCTTTAATTCAGCGTTACAACGCCTCCAATAATGCTGCGATACACGGACACACACTCATACATTAAGCCGTCCGCTTGCGACCTCATACATCCACTCATTCACACTTACGTACTCGGCTCATAGCGTCACAATCCCCTCTCATGCTCGGCTTTGTGTGAGCGAGTAAGCTGCTATTGCAGCATCTCACTCTCGCGTCTCCTCTACTTCCCCGCTCATTTTCATTTCTCGAATAGCGCGCTTCTGATTGGCTATCGTTTTTAATTCATAACTCAAATTCTATGGCCCAAAAAAATTTTTGGCTCAGGAACTTTCGATTCAGTATTTTTTTCTCTATCGACCCCAACAATTACTCCCGCCACTTCAGAGACACCCTGTATACTGAATTTGATGCAATACATGAATATTTTTATAAATCTTTCTTATTTATTTCAATTCATCTTTTAAATAGTTAATCACTCAGTTCCTAATGATGTTTTTTGATTTAATTTAAATAAAATAGAGAGCTCTTTTTCTTAAATATTCTTGTATATACTTAACCACTTAATTTTATAATTAGTTGAAAATAGCGGTGCTTTAAATAATCTAAATTAAAAGAACTTTCGAATTTTATGAAACATGAAAATTATTGGCATAATCATATTTTTGGAGAAATTTAGCTTCTGTTTTGGATGGTTATCATCATCACTATTTATATTTTTAAATATTTTAAGAAAAGTTTTAATTTTAGTATTTCTCTAAAAATGTACTATTTTAAGATTTTTTTTTTTAATCACAGGCATTTTATAATTGTACCTCATCTGAACATCTTTTAAATTTGCCTAGAAAGTAGCGAAGCAAAATATCACATTATTACATATCTTAATGATTTCACTGTTAACATTTGAAAGAAATTTTGTATAATTTATTTTTTACCTAAGTGACATGAGCATATTAAATTGTCTAGCCAACAGAAAAAGAAATTGTTGTCAAAGTGTCAAATCTTTTTTTAACTTTTATTATAATAATTACAAACGTAAGATTATAAATTTTGCTACTCATGTATTGTATTAAAATATGACGTAGCATTCATAATATTTATTATATATAGTCGAGTCTCGTTATGAGTCCTATAAGTGTCTCTCTTATATTAACGGGAGTCTGGGTAAAAAAAAAGAAAACAAATAGGGTTCATAACAAGATTCGAGTGTAAAATATAATAGCAGTTATTTAGTGGTAGTACTAATTGTATTTATTTTTCATCAAAAAAGAAAATGATGATTATTTTTGTATTATAGGTATTAATATTTTTAATCATAAAAATTTTAATAATGATCATCGTAATAATATTTAAAATTTTGTTATAACCTGATGATTATTATTACTGTTATGAAATTTTCAGTATATATCATTTTATAGTTTCATATCGTATTAAATAATATATATCGGCTATCGTTATTTACAGATGCATGTTGTTTTATCTATTATCTCTGGTAGTCATGCACTTGAAGAAATTAACTCTAAGGCCGTTTACTGTCACCTATTGACCTCAAAGTTATAAAAGTAGAATAATATCTTGGTGAAAATTTCACGAACTTTTAAATTATAAATAAAAAAATTTATGAATGGAATGGAATTAAAAGTATATACACAAAAAAAAAAAATTAACTTCAATCAAGTAAATAATTTTGAAGAATTTCACCTTCTTGGTTTGAGTTAAAAATTCTTAAATTAGGAAATTTCACTTGGTTTAAGTACATTTTATTTAATTTAAGAATTTTTTGTCTTGATTCAAGATAATGAACTTCTTCAAAATTATTTTCTTTGTTCAAGAATTTTACTCTTGATTCAAGTAAATTTTTTTTTTTTTTTCAATGTATATATATTTAAAAAGTAGATAACAATCATCATCTGTTTAATGCGTATATATTCTCTTACAAGCATTTGAAAAGTCTTAAAAAATGTTCTTTAATCTAACTGAATTAAATTACATGAGTAAAATTTTATGTCAAGGGAGATTGAATATTAATAATTGAATAAATTATATCAATGATTATAATATCAATGAAATTATAGCAATGATCATAAATAAATGATATGGTGTTAGATAAATATAAAAAAATAAGATATTTACTTTTAATAATAAAAAGTATGTTAATAGTTATCATAAATGAAATCATTTTCAAAGTTATTTTAGTAATAAAATGAAAATAAATAAAAGTGTAGTATTAATGTATGCTGTAAAACATGCATTCAGAAACATATCCCGAGATGTCAAGATTCAAAGTAAAGTGTTGTCCTTGCGGTTTGAGCGCCAATGGTGTCTTGATCATACGCTTTCACTACTTTCGCTTACACGTGATTTTTAAAAATGTTTAGTATGTTTATCCCCTTCGACCCATTCTTTTTTTATATTCAACAATTTCGTTTGAAACTCTTAAGCAGACGATCTCTTCTTTCTAAGATGTCAAGTTTGACCCTCTACCTTTCAGGAAACTTTGTAAAACCTGAAATTTTGTGCTCAATTTAGTATATTTGAGAAAACAAGTTATTGAATTAACTTGTTTTTATTTTTTTTCTACCTCTGTTAAATTAATGAACACCGATAAATATAAGTATGCTTTTTCATAGTCATCTAATTTTTATTTATTTATCAAAAATACTTTTAAAATTTGAATTTGCTTGTCCAAAATTTACATACAGTTTTTAATTTATGCGAATTTTTCTACTTCTATTTTTCAATTAATCCATATCTATAAAATATTTTCTGTAATTTATAGTCACAGTAGTTGAGTGACAAAAACAAAGTAAAATATTTACTATGCACTAACTCATTGAACTACTACTTGGCAGTTTTACGTAATAATGTGAAATAATGTTGAGTGTGGATAAAGTTAGCAATTCAGTTACAGACGAAGCAAAATTGCAAAGTTCGAGCGATTGTAACAATCACTTTTGAATCGATATTTTTCATAAATGTCAGGTTCATTATTTTTTGCATTATCATATTTCAAATCTGTTCATACTTCTACAAAACGTAGTTTTAATGTATTCAGAGAATAAATTTTGAGAATAGCACTTTCATATTCATTAAAAAAAATCTCTTTAGATTATAACACTGTAAATAAATGATCTTTAAAATATGTGTTGAAATTAAAATTTATCACTGGTATTTAGGTATTGTGATTTATTAAATATTTATAAGCTTGGAGAAAAGATGATGATAAGATAATGAAATCGAGTATTTATAGACTACGACATACGATTACAGGAGAAATGTTGGAATGCAAATACATCGGCCGATTGGCATTTGACGAGGCTACCAACTTTCAACATTTATTTATTTATTTTTTTATTCCTTACAATATTCTACTGATCCTGAGATTAAAACTTATTAAGAATAAAGAATTGATATAAATTAGTCACTATCAAAACGTAATTATCTCCAAATTTTTACACTAACTGAGTCTCTAAATGCTATTATCGTCCTCTTATAAAAATATATCCGTGACTTTTTTATAAACTTATATAACATTCTCTCATAATAATTGGTGGCAACAATTTTCTTACCATCCTTCACCCTTATATTATTATTTCGATACCATAATTTCTCTTAACCTTGATCTTAATTTAATGGTCAATAAGGACGTATTAAAAATCCCAGATTTTTCTTTTACTTTATTTTTATTTTTATGACCTCGAGTTCCATCGCAATTAAAATTTAATAAAAATCGTGAAATGTAAATAACTTTTTTTATTATTTTCATTCACGAAGTTTTCCAGTTAATCACTAGTAACCGCTCAATAATTTATAATCGACTCGTTGATATTTTTATGTTAAGGTGTTTAATTTTCAGGATAAGGTGAGTGAGATGGGTAAAATAAAGTATTTATAATTATCAGAAATAAAATAATAAATTTTGATGTTATTTTATTGAAAATTAAGTATTTTATGTTTAGTTATAATTATCACGTAATTAAAAACAAATATAATAATTTTTCTGCCAAGATTAAGAATTGCTTTTTTGTTGAAAAGCTTTGAATTTTAAAGATTGAAAAATAAAATAAATTTATAAAAATATTTGTGAACTGTTAAAATACAGGTTCATGAGTATAAAGTATATAAACAATATAATACATTGATCTTAATTGACAGTTTTATTATTATTTTTTATAAAATACTTGCAGAAAAGATGTAACAAGCTATTTTAATATATTTTTTTCTAATTCATTTGTATTTTTATTATTAATTAAAATAATATTATAAATTACAAAGTTTATCATATTAACTTCATAGTTATAGTTATCACTTCAAGTCTCGAAAAGTAATGATTTTTTATCTTCAATTCAAATAAAAAAGAGATGATAAATGCATCCTAATAAAATTTCAGGCACTCGATCACGTAGATCACATTAAACTGTTTTTTTTTTTTTTTTTATTTAAAAAAACCTATATTCACAGCACGGATCTTAACATTATTACATTTAATATTTAAATCACGTGCGGTTTAAGTCATGACGAGTAAATTAAATATTTATAAAATGGAATTTAAAAGAAACCGTCGCCAGTTGGGTCATTCAACCACGGATAATTATTAGGACACCTAACGCACGATTGAAGATTTATTGTTTCACCGGGTACTTCCTTAGATGTAAGCTTACAAGTATGAGGGACCCAACATGCTGGTGGTCCATCAACAACACACTTTTCCTTCCATGGCTCGAAGTTCTTTGATTCAGTAACAGTGCGCGGATTTTGGATCCATTGAATAACTTGCGTCATGGTAACAAAGTAAACATCATTATGGTTAGCTAGAATTTCGTCAATCCAGTAAAGGAAAGCATCTAGATACTCTGGGTTATTTTTTAACCAAGCAGCATGGAAGTAAAGTCCAAGTGGCGCACGGTTTTGATCATAATGACGATCAAAGTTGTGATTCAAGAAGTTGTAAAATTGGTCACCAGATAAGATATTACTGCAAGAATCAACCATAGCGCATCCGGGTAAATATTCATCATTTTGCGGGTCTTCTCTCCTGTCAAGCTCATTCATAACCATTTCCCATACGGCATGTGACCTCAAGTACAAATGGAAAGTTAAATAAAATATGTAATTTAATTTTTTGAAACAGTTGATAAAAATATTAAAAAAAATAAAAAAATAAAAAAAAAAAAGTCAAATGTCAATTATTAACCTGGTTGGACAATGTTGAAGGTTTCCGTGACATCTATGAGGCATTCTGAAGTACATAGTGTACGGCCAAAGAGGTGGGTTGTTTAGAGCTGCGGTAATTGTTGAGTCGTATAGAAAAGCTTGTTCTTCCATCATCGTAAATTGATTATTTCCACCGACTCGTAAGTAAGGTGCGCGTACACCGACAACACTATTGTCTGTTAAATTAGCATACTTTTCTGCAATTATTCTCATCCCAGCCATTTCTTTGGCCCATTCATCGACAGTTGCATCAGACCAGAATCGTTCATCATCATTGTGCCTTAACAAATGATAGAAAATACACGATTAAATAAATTAAATAGTTAATTTTTTTTTTTTTTTATATAATTTTATCAATAGTTTACTTACGAAATAGAATGTACAGCAATTTCATGGCCTTTTCTGTGCATTTCCTGAACTGCTGAATAGTTTGTGTATTTATGTGACACAAAGAATGTTGCCTTTATATCACATCCATTTGGATTTTTACGTTTTCCATTAAAAATTTCTTTGTACAGTCCAATGTTGTTGTTATTTATTGCGTCATCAAAAGTTATCGTTATCATTTGAGGTACATCTTTTGATGGAAGATCACCAGGGATAGTAGTACCGTCTTCAGAGCAAAAGCAATCTGGTAAAACACAAACTGCTGGGTCGCAAGGTGGTGCTCTGTTCGGGTCATTGTCCATGTCTATAAAATGATAAATAATTTCATAAATCTCAACAATATAGATATTTTGAAGACAAAAAATAACTTTTAACTTACCACAACTGTTTTCATCAGATCCATCAGTGCAATCTTTTTCTCCGTTACAAAACAGTCCACGTTCAATACAGGATGTATCAGCGCACGCTAAAAATCCATCTTGACAAAGTGGTTCCTCAGTTACAAGCAGTGGTTTAGCTTTTCGTTCCTTATTTTTAAGTTTACAATTGTTAACAGCGTCCTTCCAATCGCAAGTTTGCTTGTCAATGTCAAAATAAAGACCAGCTGGACAACGTATCGCCTGCAAACCTGAACTTGTACACTGGATTACATCTCGACAGTTATCACCTTCGCCAGCAACGAGCCTAAACCACTCGCCAGCGTCTTTATCCTTGCATATTTCGCTTTCAAAGCTTTCATCTTTTTTCGTTTCTTCTTGACGTTTTACACGAACATTCTCTCCGTCTGTAAGAAACAATAAATTTGTTTTTTTATTTTTTATTTTACTTCCAATATGATAAAGCTTTCCATTGCGTATCAGTTTATCTTTCATATAAAATATTAAATATATTCAGATAAGTTATTTTTTTGGGCATAAATTTGTCACATATGTTTGTTTCAATGATATTTTTTTTTCGCTACACAAGCCTTTGAGTTATATGTTATGGAGAGACGGCGAAAGTTTCTCCCACTTTTAGTAGGATAGTCAGAAGCAGCAGTGACGTAAAATTGAAAAGAGAGAAAGAGAGATTCAGCGCACTGGGCTTTCACGTTCTAATCTCTTATGCAACTTTCGTTGCGGTTCTGTACTTATTAATAAATTAAAATTATAATTAAAAGTATTGTTAATATTTCAAAAATAATAAAATTGTAACAAATAACCAAATATTATAAAAAATTTAAAAATTTTGACCAGCTAGAAAGAAATCAAGAGTGGATGATGATTTAAATATATAGTAAGAGAACCGGTTCTTATATTCAATACCATTGATATGTTGATTATTATAAAACCAGTACCCAGAGAAATTGAGTATAAATTGACTTAACTCTTAAAAATTTAATTGTCAAGAAATTTTGACCTTTCTCCAATCACTAAATATTCATTTATTTAACTAAGTTATGATTACAGTTTGATCTATCAAAAAAATACTAATCTATAAAATTAAATAAAAAAATTTTCGATATTTCTTCTACATTTTTCTAATTATTAACCATCACCTCATTAAAATATAATTAAAAATTAAAGAAACAAAAAATTGGTGAAATTAATAACTTACGTATGACGGCAAGCGTCGTGACAAGGAGAAAAATCACAATAGAGGACTTCATCCTCAAAAATTTAAAAAAAATCGTGCGACAGCAAATGTCGCGCACTTTTAATAAAAAAAACTTCTAATTAAATATGTTATTACAATGAGATGAAGAGGATTATACGACGCCGAGTCATATGTTTCTTTCCCCGTCGACGACACTACCACTTGCTTTTTTATGGGTCCACCGAAGACCGGCAACGGCGATAGTGATGGTTTTTCTACAAGACTGTAGTAATGAAGAAATAAATAGTGTAAAGAATAGAAATACGAATTATGTTTTAATCGCACTAATTTTTGTTAGTGTTTATTGATAACCACCCTTACAGAACATGAATTAAAATAATTTTTTTTTTTTTTTTTTTTTTTTTTTTTTTTTTTATTGAAAATTAATATCTTTCAATGACACTTTGGAGTGGGGCGCGGACCTTGGATCGTAGGTACCGCTTATGAACTGGCTGAGCCGCGCCACTCACTAGGCTTTATATTGCCACCACTACCTTCATAAGTCTAAGGGGTCCCCGAGAACGAGGTGTTCTTGTGTCCCCCCTTGATCAAGTTGACATCTGTGACATTCTGCAACAACTCTATTATTAAAAATATTTATTAAACTATCATTTTGTTACTTAAGTCAGTTGGTCTAGATTTTTAATTAAGTTAAAATTGAGTTTTAAAACAATTTATAAAAAAAATCTTATAATGTTTGTTAACACCAAAGTTTTGTATTCTTTTGCTTGAGATGCCTGGGGATTTTAACGGCTGAACTAATTACTTAAAAACTTTTTTGAAGCGTATTTTTCTATACTTTAATTAAATAAGTTAATAAGTAAGCATTTAGTTAAGTCGGGCACCATCAATGTTGCAAAGTTTGTTTCTTATGATTTTATAATTCGGTCATTAGATCATTATGTCGGTTTATCTGATGGGGTAAACTTTTAATTTCATAAGAAAATGGTTGATTTTTGAAATTTTGAAATTCATTTTTTAAAAATAATATTCTGTTTTAATTTTACTACTAAAAATATTTAACAATTTAATAATAATTGATTTACTTGAAACATGATACTGTTTAAATCAAAAATAAATTTTGAATAATTTTCATGATACGAGTGAAGAAATTTTTATTGCTACATGAGCCTTTGAGCTTTGAACTTTTGACTTACTTTCTCGAACTTTAGAATATAAATGATTGAAGATTCTAAAGGTAACGATAAAGAAATGACTTGATCATCTGATTTGAGATATGAGCGACATTTACTTTCATAGTAAAAACACACAGCTTGAGACCTTTTATAATAACTATTGTTGTTGATTTGCTTTGTTTTTACACTTAGATAATTGATATTGATTTAATTTCAAGATTTTTCATAGATTATTTCTTCTTTGAAAATTGACATCCTTCGATTATATTTGAAATTGAAGATTTTATGGTTTTAGCTAATGTTTTTTGAGCGAATATTTGTATTAGGCCGTTTAAAAGAACCAAATAACTGACTTTGAGGTAAAAATGTGAAATTTTATTAAATTATTCTTCCAAAGGATTTGTAACTTTTTTTTGAAGGATGTTGATAGTTGATTAAATATTTTTATTTGATCTTTTGTGTACAACATATTTGAAGAAGTGATATTTCAATTCTAATCAATTTAAAAAAATAGTAGATATTAAAATACTTCTATAAACTTTACCCGTATTGAACATTAGTTCATTATAGTATTATTATACATCCAAATCAAATATGTATTTCATTCCGTTTTGGGTGATGAGTCTACAAGTTAATTTTTTTAGACTCAGTCGAAAACTCAAAGCGTAGGAGCTTTTATTGTGACTGCACATTCTTGAATGTTCACCACTGCTTATTCATTATTATTTATTTATTTACTTAATGTATTCGGTATTTAAAATACCTAGTAAAGCTAAATATTTTAGTTTTCATTAATCAAAGCCCACACTTTTCAATCTACTGTGAGTTTTTATTATTCTATGTACTAATCATTTCGTCAGAATAGTTTTCTTTTTTGATAGCTAAATACGTAAGCTGATATTATTATTTTATGAATGGTACAGTTGATAACAGACTTTATGATTGGAATGAATAAACTCACGTTTTAGGCAATCCATATTTTATGAAGTGTGAGGCGAAGTGATTTGAATAATAATTTCTTGATATTTTTAATTCCTACCCATGCAGGAAACCCCCAGAGTTGACAAAGGGGCCAGGCTTGGGTCAGTACTGGGAAACCTAGCTTTGGCGTACCTATATTGGCCCATGCCTGGGCCAGGATGCTTAACCCAGCCTCGGCCATGCCAATGATCACCAAACCTTGGGCCAAGACTGGCTCACCCAGCCTCGGCCATGCCAATGATTATCCAAGTTTGAGCCAAGACTGGCTAACCTAGTCTTGGCCATTCATTGGTGACCCAAGCTTGGGCCAAGACTTGCTAACCTAGCCTTGGCCGGCCCAATGATTGCTCGAGCCTGAGTCAGAATTAGATTCCCCAGCCACGGCCATTCAATGGGAAATCCAAAGTTAATTAATCATTAAACAATAGAATTTTAAACAGTAAATATTTATTGCTCAACGAATATTTGTTAGCAAACGTTAAAATTGAAAATTCATTATTCAACCAAAACATTTGCGTATCGTCAAAATTGATATAGTCTTTAGAAAATTAAAATATAAAATTTACAGTTGAATTTTTAATATTGATAATTTTAAACATTAAAATTTATAATAAGATATTAAAAATATACAGAACGATGTACGAAATCTAAAGTAATATAAGAACGTGACGTTTGCATTTTTTTAATAACTAATAAACATTTGTAAAAAAATAGTTAATTTTCATCCAAACACAATATTAAATAACATAAATTATATAAATAATAAACCGTCACACTTGGTCACCATATAGATTTAGCTTATAAGAATGATGAGATGTGTATCAACTCACCGGTTGTATGGTGTAGAGGTTAGTCGTCGGTCTGGGAAGCGCACGGCTCGGGTTCGAATCTCGGTTAGAACGGACGCGATTTTCACTTTATTTCTATAATAATTAGCGAAAGTTAGATTTAAATCAAGCGTCACGGTCTGAATTTGCGCTAGCTCTACATCAAAATTAAAATAAAAAAATAACACTTACAAAATTCTTTTTTTATCATTTTTTATCAAATGGCATAAACCAGACTTGAAAATTAACTATTATCCAGTTCTGGTAACTAGGCATGGGCCAGTAGTGACAATCAAACGTGGCGCAGTTTTGATTACCTAGCCTGGGCCAAGATAGGCTGACAAGCTTGGGACAGCCTTGGTTAGCAAGCATGGCCAAGATTTGGCTACCACGCATGGACCAGCCTAGGCGATCATACCTGGGTCAATGATAACAACCAAGCCTGGCACCCTGTTATCATCCCAGACTTTTACCAAAGCTGGGCCAAAGCGGGTTTACGAGAATGGGCCAGAGATTGACAGCATTGCGCCAAGCGAGGCCCATACCTGACCCCGTCGTATTTTCCTGTATGGGTACACGGAAGTAGTTTTTACGAACTAACTATTTTTAGAAATTATTTTTTCCTTTGTTTTTGCTGAAAAAATAGTGTACGACGGTAGTACAATTTTCAAATATCGAGCTTTTACCGGTGTATTGATTTCAAATTTTATGAATATTTTACAAATACAATCTAAAATGGTTAAACATTTATTTTGATAATAATTTTGATAATATAACTCAGTATATTTTTATTTTACTTCAATCAAGATAATATTTGTTTTCTTGAGTGAAGCAAATTGATTTCTTCGAGCTCAAAAATATAATTTTCGTGTTATTTTGGGCTCTTCGAGCTCAAAGAGATAACTGTTCTATGTTTTTGAGCTCATCGAGCTCAAATCGCAATAAGTTTTGAATGAATGAACCAATTTTCACGCGTTTGGCGGCATTCAACGCAGTTTTTTAAACTACATAAGGAATTTTGAATTTTAAACTGATCGAACTAGGAATTTCGAAGTTATTCCGACAGAAAACACTTTTTTCGGGTTTCTTTCGACAACGATAATTCACGAACGAATCTACCGATTTTGACCACACTGGAGGTGATCGACGTGGTTTTTTAAGATTCAGAGCTCATTAGTTTTTGGAATTTATCGGTATAGCCGTTTGAAAGTTATTTTAAAAAAACTACATTTAAAAAAATTTTTTTTTCGTAGTTTGTTTTTAGATTTCTCAAAATCTACTTATTCGAATCGATCCAAATTGTATTCAAAATCTTAGTTTAATCAAGCCCCTCCGAATGGCGCCAACCGCGATGAAATCAGTCAAGCCGTTCAAAAGTTATAAAAGGTTTACATACGAATATCATCGTGGAAACGTTGGGGGAAAATCCGGAGAAACTTCTTTCCCTCAAAACGTCAACATCCGTTGAAAACTCGATTTTCGATAAACGGGGTAAATCTAATAACTTTCCAATTTTGAACATTTTCAATTTTCTTAGCGGGAACTTAAAAATTTCTTTTTTTACTTTCTTATTATAAAATTTTAGAAGCTTCAACTTGTAATGCTTAATTTATCTTAAATATTTCCGATAACGAGAAGCTTTTGGCTAAAAGAATTTTACCACGTATTTTTGGCATAAATCATATTCAATTTTTTAAAAATAAATTCAAAAAATTTATTTATTAAAGAAATAAGGTAATACAGTAAAAAAAACGGTCTTAAAAACTAATTTAGCATCGTCATTTTTTTAAAGCCAATTAATTAATTGTTAAAGGAAATAATAAAAATTTTGAACTGATCTAAAAAGCTTTTTTCTTCGGAAGTTTTTATAAGATCAATTTATCGACAATTTTTGACTTGATCATGCACCTTGATGACAATAAAAAAAAAATTAACTTGCAAGAAGAAATCGTTAAAAGTATCGTAAACGCCATCTGTAGGATTATGAATATCTTATGAATACGAAAAAGATCGATATCGACGATGGATCTATAAATGTATAAATCAACAGAGCTGTAATCGGTAATATATCTGGGTGTTAAGGACAGTTAAATTATTTATCATAATGTGTTCAGATAGAACGCTAGAAATTTAGTGATAGATATGTAACAAAGTTTAGTGATATCTAAAAAAAAAACTTGAAAACATTACTTTGTAACGGGTATTTTTCCGGTTTTTATCTAAAAATAGACTTTATTACTGTTGTGTTACAGTCAAGGCTTACCTCTATATCTATATCCCCTAGCTCGAATGAAATCTCGCCGGAGTTCAGGATCTTTTTAGGGATAACTTATTACTTATAAATGAGATTTGAGCCTGATTATGATTGGTACTCTATTTATTTAAAACAACAAGCAACAAATATCGAAATTTAACTTATAAAATTTACAACCTTTATATCAAACATTGCTATATCGCACATAACCCACACACACCGTTTTTGTTTTCCCGTTTTTCAGTGCCATCCGGTGGCCAAACTCTATCTACTACCTTTACGCAGTAGTATTCCTATTTTACCGATGGTTGCACGACCCTACCTGCCCTTAATCCCGTCTGGGTGCTTGAAAAGCAACCCTTCCCGGCCCTACTTACCCCTAGTCCAGTCTGGGTGCTTGAAAAGCAACCCTTCCCGGCCCTACTTGCCCCTAGTTCCCTCTCGGTGCTTGAAAAGCAACCCTTCCCGGCCCTACTTGCCCCTAGTTCCCTCTGGGTGCTTGAAAAGCAACCCTTCTCGGCCCTACTTACCCCTAGTCCAGTCTGGGTGCTTGAAAAGCAACCCTTTCCGGCCCTACTTGCCCCTAGTTCCCTCTGGGTGCTTGAAAAGCAACCCTTCCCGGTGGCCAAATTTCCCCCAATGGACAAGTCAGCACTTACCTGGTTCCTGGTCGGAGACAAGGTACGAGTTCCTTGATTACTTCCTAGTGAATGGTCTTCTACTGGGAAGGTTATAACCACTGGGAAACTTGGTTACTTTTCCCGTCAATCAAAATCGCCTTTGGCATTTCCCAGACCTTTCTCCAAGAGTGAAAGATCTGGGAAAATGATCGCCATCTATCGCTCTTCGTCAAACTTCACATTTTCCAATTATTTAAATCTGATCAAATATTAAATTCACTCATCAATTTCAACAGATTACAATAAATTTCATACCAAATCAATTCCATACAAAAGTCGTTCGGGACTTAGAAAAAAAAATAACATTTGCTAAATAATAATTTTCACCAAAATAATTTCCCAATGAAAGTAATCAATTGAATAATTATTCAGATATTTTGAATCTGTTCGAGAATTCAATTAATTCTTTCCTTCAGGTAAATAAATTTTTGTTCTTTAAAAGAACAAAAATTATCGCCACGCAGTTTCGCTTATATTAGTTCGTCGGTTTTTACTGCAAACGAACGAGCGGCGAAATTCTTTGCCATCTCTTGCCGCGGTGGCGTACTCTACCATTCGCGCGCATTTTCAAATAAATCTCAGTCAAGTATTTAAAACTAAATAAACTTTTTCATTAAACAAAGAAATGTAAATGAACAATTATATATAAGAAAAAAACATCTTTAGTATATTAAATACACTCCGGTATTAATAATGACAAGAACGATAATAATAGTAATAATAATGATAATAACAATAGTAATAATAACGATAATAACAATAGTAACAATAATGATAATACATCCAAAAAAAAAAATAAGTTCTGCTGCTCTGCCGTCTCGCTCGCACTCACTTTTTTTTTTTTTTTTTTTTACCATCACAACTTGAATCTTTTTAGTGTTTTTGCTTTTATTAATTACTTAAAACAATAATAAATTTAGACTCAAGGGTTCATTGATTGACATTACAAATTAAAGGTATTAGATAGAAAAAATCAATTGCAATAATTATTTTTGAAGATTTTTATAATGTAGGTGCTCCACGAATCCATAAATTCTATGCCCCAATACTTAATACTGCTATGAAAATTAAGAGTTTACTATAATTTCAGAACAGTAAATAATATTAAAGGTTGTACAATTGCTTTAAGACTATTGATTTATACTACAACTTCGCAAATTCGAGCATGATAATTGAATGACAGAAAAGGTTTTAAACTAAGTATTTTATGTTCACGTTTATAGAGCGTATCTACGAATAATAATTATTTTAACGTGCGCATTTGTGAAAATAAGTTACAAGTTTCTTTGAAGTAAAGAAGGATTTTAAAGTATTATTGAATGAAAGATAAAGAAATTATTCAATTTAACCAGGTCAACTGTAATACTCAATTGAACCTTTTTAACAATTATGATTTTTATATTTTTTCATAACTTCCCACAGTGAGTACTAACTTTGCTACTACGGCTCCAATCTATCGTCCTTTACCATTTTTCGATCAGACCCATAGAAAAATTACTACAAATTTATGAAAATAGACCAATGAGGAGCGCGGTTTAGCGGCAGAACGGTAGGCGCAAGAGCGAGCGAGTGGAAGCGCGACAGGCAATGAGTGCGCGCTCGCTTGCACACGTGTGATATCATTGCTCAGTTATAGCGGGATGCCCGCATGCAATAATAATGATCAATGATACTCCTGTAAATAAAAAAAAATTAATATTAGAAAAATCATCCCATAGACAGCCCCATAAAATAAAAAATGTGCGATTTTTTGATAATTAAAACTCAAATTTTCGGTGTCACCGAAAAATGAAAAAAAAAAAAAGCCAACAGTCATATTCAATGATACCCCTGTAATTAAAAAAAAAAAAGAAAAGTTATAAAAGTACCCCATACACTCTGAGATACAGCCCCATAAAGCCAAAAATTTGCGATTATTTAATGATGAAATTCAAATGATCAGTGTGCACTTGAAGTTAAAAAAAAAGCAATAAAAATAATCAGTGACACTACTGTAGACCAAAAAAATTGAAAAAAAATAAAAAACTACCCCATAGACAGGGAGATACAGCCCCGTAAAGCCGAAAATTCGCGATTATTTAATAATGAAATTCAAATGATCAGAGTGCACTTGAAGTGAAAAAAAAGCAATAAAAATAATCAGTGACACTACAGTAGGTGAAGAAAATTTTTAAAAATAAAAACTACCCCATAGACAGGGAGATACAGTCCCACAAAGCCAAAAATTGTGCGATATTTCAATAATTAAAATAGAAATTTTCGACGACTACTCAAAATTTCAAATAAAAATCTAGGACTAATAGTTAACTATACCCATAACAATCAGAAAAAAATTAAAAATTACAAAAACCACCCCATAGACACTAAGATACAGCCTAATAAAGCCGAGTATATCGGGATTATTTAACATAAAAATTAAAATATTCACAGTGCATTCGAAATAGAAAAAAATACCAATCAAAATTATCAGTGGTACTTTTGACCATCAGACAAATTTAAAAATTGTAAAAACACCCCATAGATACCGAAATATGACTTGATAACGCACAAAAATCGGGATTGCTTAGAAATTAAAATTCAAATTATTGGTGCCCATTGAAAATCAACAAAAGAAACCTTTTGTACTTATCGATTAAACTCCTGTGTATCGAAAAAATTATTATTTAAAAAACCACCCCGCAAACTCCGAATTATGATCCCATTAAGCTGAAAATTTCTGATTTTTTAGTAATTAAAATGCTACTTCTCGGTGTCCGTTGAAAATAAATGAAAAGTATGAAAACTCATTTTCAGATATACTCTTGTAAGCAAAAAAAAATAAGATTTGAAAAAACACCATACACTCGCGATTTGTCGATTTTTATTTGACGTAAATTGAAATTCTCGGTGTCCACTTAAAATAACAGAATTACAATAATCTTCCTATCTAATGTAACCTCGGTCATACACAAAGATATCAAAATTATGGAATCCACCCTATAAACACCGAGATACACCCCCATAAACTGGCGATAAGTCGATGGTTAATTTACTTTCAATGAAATTCTCGGTGTCCACTGAAAATAACAAAAAGAAAATAATCCTTCTATTCAATTTAACGTCAGTCATACATAAAAATATCAAAATTATGGAGTCCACCCTATAGACACTGAGATGCGCCCCCATAAAGCCGCGATTTGTCAATTTTTCATTTATTTAATTTGAAATTTTCGGTATCCACTGAAAATAAGCCAAAGAAAACTATCTCACTTTCCAGTTCAATCTTCGTCATGAATTAAAAAAAGAAAATTTCGGAATCCACTCTATAAACATCATGAGACAACCCTATAAAGCCGCGATTTTTCGATTTTCCATTGATTTAAATGGAAATTCTCGGTGTCCACTGAAAATAACAAAAAAAATTATCGTACTTTCCAATGTAACCTTTGTAAAGAATTGAAAAATCAAAATTTAAGAATCCACCTCATAGACACTGAGATACACCCCCATAAAGCTGCGATTTCTCCATTATTTGTGAAGTTAAGTTGAAATTCTCGGTGTCAACTCGGAATAACTCAAAGAAAATTATCTTTCTTTCCAGTTTAACCTTTTTTATGAATTAAAAAATCAAAATTTTGGAATCCACCCCATAAACACCGAGAGGCAACCCCACAATGCCACAATTGTTCGATTTTTTATTGATTTAAATTGAAATTTTCGGTGTCTACTTAAAATAAGTAAAAGAAAATTATTGTACTTTTTAATGTTATCTCTGTTATAAAATAATAAATCAAAATTTTAGAATCCACCCCATAGACACCGAGATACATCCCCATACAGTCGCTATTTGTCGATTTTTAATTGACTTAAATTGAAATTCTCGGTGTCCACTTAAAATAAAGAGCATAAACTCATTCCACTTTCCAATTTACTCTTTTTAATAAATGAAAATATCAAAATTCAAGAATTCACCCCATAGACCCCAAGATACGCCTCCATAAAGCCGCGATTTATCGATTTTTTGTGGATTGATATCGAAATTTTCGGTGTCATATGAAAATTTGAATTTTAATTATTGAAAAATCGCGAATTGTTGGCTTTATTTGGATGTTTGTTAGTGTCTATGCGGTGGATTTTCAAGAGTTAAGTTTTTTTATGTTTTTAAGGGTGTAATTTAAAAGTACAATAGGTTTCTCTTGTTGTTGTTAAATGGACACCAAGAATTTCAATTTCAATTACTAACAAATCACAAATTAGCGGATTTATGGGGTCCTATCTCGCCGTTAATGGGGTGTTTTTTCAAATCTTATTTTTTTTTGCTTACAAGAGTATATCTGAAAATGAGTTTTCATACTTTTCATTTATTTTCAACGGACACCGAGAAGTAGCATTTTAATTACTAAAAAATCAGAAATTTTCAGCTTAATGGGATCATAATTCGGAGTTTGCGGGGTGGTTTTTTAAATAATAATTTTTTCGATACACAGGAGTTTAATCGATAAGTACAAAAGGTTTCTTTTGTTGATTTTCAATGGGCACCAATAATTTGAATTTTAATTTCTAAGCAATCCCGATTTTTGTGCGTTATCAAGTCATATTTCGGTATCTATGGGGTGTTTTTACAATTTTTTAAATTTGTCTGATGGTCAAAAGTACCACTGATAATTTTGATTGGTATTTTTTTCTATTTCGAATGCACTGTGAATATTTTAATTTTTATGTTAAATAATCCCGAAATACTCGGCTTTATTAGGCTGTATCTTAGTGTCTATGGGGTGGTTTTTGTAATTTTTAATTTTTTCTGATTGTTATGGGTATAGTTAACTATTAGTCCTAGATTTTTATTTGAAATTTTGAGTAGTCGTCGAAAATTTCTATTTTAATTATTGAAATATCGCACAATTTTTGGCTTTATGGGACTGTATCTCCCTGTCTATGGGGTAGTTTTTTATTTTTAAAAATTTTCTTCACCTACTGTAGTGTCACTGATTATTTTTATTGCTTTTTTTTTTTCACTTCAAGTGCACTCTGATCATTTGAATTTCATTATTAAATAATCGCGAATTTTCGGCTTTACGGGGCTGTATCTCCCTGTCTATGGGGTAGTTTTTTATTTTTTTTCAATTTTTTTGGTCTACAGTAGTGTCACTGATTATTTTTATTGCTTTTTTTTTAACTTCAAGTGCACACTGATCATTTGAATTTCATCATTAAATAATCGCAAATTTTTGGCTTTATGGGGCTGTATCTCAGAGTGTATGGGGTACTTTTATAACTTTTCTTTTTTTTTTTTTTAATTACAGGGGTATCATTGAATATGTCTGTTGGCTTTTTTTTTCATTTTTCGGTGACACCGAAAATTTGAGTTTTAATTATCAAAAATCGCACATTTTTTATTTTATGGGGCTGTCTATGGGATGATTTTTCTAATATTAATTTTTTTATTTACAGGAGTATCATTGATCATTATTATTGCATGCGGGCATCCCGCTATAACTGAGCAATGATATCACACGTGTGCAAGCGAGCGCGCACTCATTGCCTGTCGCGCTTCCACTCGCTCGCTCTTGCGCCTACCGTTCTGCCGCGAAACCGCGCTCCTCATTGGTCTATTTTCATAAATTTGTAGTAATTTTTCTATGGGTCTGATCGAAAAATGGTAAAGGACTTTTCTATTCAGAATCCAATTTTCTACCACACCCTGTCCGGTGGCTCACGACTTCTGAGACACCCTGTATATATATACACTAGTCACAAAAATTAAGGGATATAAAAAAAATTCCAAATTTTTGGTGATTTTCAGCGAGCTGTAACTCCGAGGAAAATGATCGCACAGAAAAAAAAAAAAAAAAGCAAATTGTAGCTCCAAGTGTCTAGTTTTTAGATATGATAGATATGACCATGAAAATTTTTGTCATCGTCAGGTCTGGAGAAATCCTAAGAAAACTACTGAAAAAAATTTTTCGAAATTTTTTTCGTCTTAAAAAAGGTCTACGGGCTTCAAAAAAATTTATTCGATTGTTTCGTTTAAAAGCTCAGTTAGTAAATTTAATACCCTTTAATTTGACGTAATCAAAAGCCTGTACGATAATTTGCCGCGGAGTTATCGTCAATCAAAGCAAAAAGTTTTTTTGACTTTGGAAATCAATAACTCTGGAAATAATGACCGTATAGGAAATCGAAGGAGGGTTTTGAAAACTACACAATATTCTCTATAAGAGAACGTAAACCGCTTTTGAAGAAAAAATTTTTTTGAATTGAAAACTCGGACTGAAAAAAGACAAAAATTCGCATAATTAAGGATATTTGGATAACTTGGTATAACTTTGGATAAAATGGATGAACGAAGGATATCGTTGGTAATTTTTAACTTCAAAGTGTCCCCTAAAATCCCTAAGAAATTCAAAGCGCTGCGATTTTTTGTTCATAGTGCCCAGAAGCTTCAAATTCTGTGTTTTCGCAAAAATCATCATTATGAGCAATTTTGTGATTTTTATTCATTTTTCCATTGAAAAAATTTTTTTAAAATTCTTTATTTTTCGATCAAAGAGATTGATTTTTCAAGAAATTTGAAAAAAAAAAAAATTTCAATTTTTTCGAAATTTTCTCAATTTTTTCGACTGTTGTTTTACCGCCGGCATTAGCGTTACTCAAAGCGTACCACGTGGAGGTTGCTCGGTCGGATTTACGCTTCTCACACACGTGTGTGTGTGTGTGTGTGTGTGTGTGTGTGTGTGTGTGTGTGTGTGTGTGTGTGTGTGTGTGTGTGTGTGTGTGTGTGTGTGTGTGTGTGTGTTTGTCTGCGTGTTTGTCTGTTTGCAGCTGCCAAATGACCTCTGTACGCACGGCAGTAACTGCTCAGTACCGTGTATTGCCACCTCTGTTCCGAATCACAGCTCGTAAACGCTCTTGCATGTTGATGCATCGTCGAATATCACGTTGCGAAATTCCTTGCCAACAACGTAACAACGCTTGAGTCAACTGATGAAGATTGTGCAGTTGCGGATAGTCTCACCGCAATCGACGCCCAAGCATGTCCCAAACATGCTCAATTGGGTTCAAATCAGGACTCATCGCTGGATGATTAAGCGTTGTTACGTTGTTGGCGCGGAGAAAAGTTCGCGTACGAACTGCAGTGTGAGGACGAGCATTATCCTGCATCAAAATGAACCGTCTTGCCCCCATGCGTGTGCGCATAGGCAGGACGTGTGGCTCCAGAATTTCGTCGACGTACCTATCGGCAGTCAACGTCCCACGAACGATGACCAACGGGGTTCTGGTATTGAAGGACACGCCTGCCCACACCATGACTGATCCACCATTGAAAGCTGTAACTGGTCTCGTAAAACTATCCCGATCTCGTTCTCTACGACGGCGCCAAACGAGAGATCGTCTATCGCTGCCATGAAGACAAAATCGAGATTCGTCAGTCCATAATACACTGGTCCACTGTCTACGACCCCAATGGTGATGATCATGAGCATAGGCCAATCGGGCTCGGCGATGTCGTGGAGTGAGCATAGGCACGCGATTTGCGCGTCTAGCGCGTAGTCCTTGCTCTCGAAAGCGATTTCGAACCGTCGATGCCGATATGTGTTGTTGGGGAGGACGTTGTCGACGATTGCGAAATTAATGAGCGATCGTGTGGGCATGCGCAGTAGGGTTTCGACGAGCTTCTCGAATGATAGCTCGATCATCACGCTCGGTAGTGATTCGTAGTC
The DNA here is from genome assembly GCF_013202065.1 of Cotesia typhae. Taxonomy (NCBI): domain Eukaryota; kingdom Metazoa; phylum Arthropoda; class Insecta; order Hymenoptera; family Braconidae; genus Cotesia; species Cotesia typhae. Next base: position 299,959 of record NW_027423711.1, read on the forward strand.
TACCTTGACCCGGACGACAATCGTAACTTTGAGTCGCGTTAAATCGGGCATAGGCCCGACTGATAACGGACTGGCTCACTCCCATAGAAGCTGCTACTTCCACCTGACTGTAGCCCTCTTGAAGGAGGGTAACAATGCGAGCCACATCTGTGGTGGCAGCTAAATGTCGACGAGGCATATCAAAAGGTGCTTATCAAAGAAAAGCTTACATAAAATTCACGTAAGGAATTTAGGCTAAAAAGAAAACGTAAAATTCAAGTTTTGTGTGAGGAAAAGCCGAACTCCGCGGGAGGTATATCAATTTGTTTTTATTGAATTTTTAAAATGAGATTTAAAACTAAGGCAGTTGTAGCGGACAGAAAAAATTGAGTTAATTTTTTTGACAATAGTGAAGCATTCTGAAGACGATAAAAAAAAAAAAAAAAAAAATTTTTGATAACAAAAATTTCGAAAAAATTTTCGAAAAAATTGAAAATTTTTTTTTTTTTTTTTTTTTCAAATTTCTTGAAAAATCAATCTCTTTGATCGAAAAAATAAAGAATTTTGAAAAAAATTTTTTTCAATGGAAAAATGAATAAAAATCACAAAATTGCTCATAATGGTGATTTTTGCGAAAACACAGAATTTGAAGCTTCTGGGCACTATGAACAAAAAATCGCAGCGCTTTGAATTTCTTAGGGATTTTAGGGGACACTTTGAAGTTAAAAAATTACCAACGATATCCTTCGTTCATCCATTTTATCCAAAGTTATACCAAGTTATCCAAATATCCTTAATTATGCGAATTTTTGTCTTTTTTCAGTCCGAGTTTTCAATTCAAAAAAATTTTTCTTCAAAAGCGGTTTACGTTCTCTTATAGAGAATATTGTGTAGTTTTCAAAACCTTCCTTCGATTTCCTATACGGTCATTATTTCCAGAGTTATTGATTTCCAAAGTCAAAAAAACTTTTTGCTTTGATTGACGATAACTCCGCGGCAAATTATCGTACAGGCTTTTTGATTACGTCAAATTAAAGGGTATTAAATTTACTAACTGAGCTTTTAAACGAAACAATCGAATAAATTTTTTTGAAGCCCGTAGACCTTTTTAAGACGAAAAAAATTTCGAAAAATTTTTTTCAGTAGTTTTCTTAGGATTTCTCCAGACCTGACGATAACAAAAAATTTTCATGGTCATATCTAAAAACTAGACACTTGGAGCTACAATTTGCTTTTTTTTTTTTTTCTGTGCGATCATTTTCCTCGGAGTTACAGCTCGCTGAAAATCACCAAAAAATTTGGAATTTTTTTTATATCCCTTAATTTTTGTGACTAGTGTATATATATATATATATATATATATATATATATATATATATATATATATACACTACTGGAAAAAATTAAGGGATCAAAAAAAAATTCCAAATTTTTCGATAGTTTTCAACAGCCCGTAACATTGAGAGAAATGGTCGTACAGGAAATAAAAAAAAAGGAAATTGTAGCTCTAAGTGTCTAGTTTTTGGATTAGAACTTCAAAATTTTGTAGCCTCCGCGGTTTCTGAGTAATCGTAGAAAAACCAGCAACAAAAAAATTCTCAAAATTTTTTAGTTTTTTTTTTTGGTCTACGGGCGTGGAAAAAATTTTTTTAGCTTAACCACCATAGAATCGGATACTTTGTTTATTTAGCTTTAATTTCTTTTTTAAACACCCTGATACGTCCTCTCCTCGCTGAGATATCGGTCTTCAAATGGAAAAGGATCTTTTTGTCTTTGATTATCGATATCTCAGCAACCAATGATCGCACAGAAAGTTAAAGGTGGGTTTCAAGAACTTGAATAAATTCCCTTAACGACGGTCCATTGTTTTTCCGAAAAAAATTTTTTCTTTCCGTCACATGAATTTGAAAATGCAACAAAAAAGGGCTTGTAGTGGTTTTTGGAAAATCAAGCGCTGGATCGAAAATATTGAGGAAACCACTAATGTTAAGTGTGCCTTTTACAGTTCAATATGTCCACAAAAACCCTACAAAGAATCAAATTAATCCAGCCAGCCGTTTTTTTGTTTCACTTGATCGAATTTTTGAAAAAATTAAAGGATCACGTTTTTTGCTTTGAAAAGCTCATAATTTTTAAAATTGAGAAAAAAATGGTTTTTTCGAGCTTTTTCCACATTTTCGTTCCAAAAAGTGCTTAAATTTTCAAAAAAAAAAATTAAAAAAAAAAATTTAAAAAAAAAAATTTTTTCGAAAAAAAAATTTTTTTGGAAAAATTTTTTTTTAACAAGTTAAGGAAACTCAAAAAACCATCGCCCAATGATTTTTATCACCTTTCCACCGCTGCATTCCTTGATTCTACTGATCTCCTTTTAATTAAATTAATAAAAAAAGTTAATACCCCCAATCGAATTTCGATTTTTTTCATACGCTTTTCGGAGTTTTTTTTTTCTTTTCTTTTTGTGAATCCTTAGCAAATCGCTTCATTCAACAGTTTTTTCAAAACTAATCCCTCTGCGCTAAAAAAAATTTTTTTTAATTTTTTGGTCAAAATTGAAAATTTCTGACTTTTGATTCTTAATCATGGTTAGACGACATTTATCGGAGGTGGAAGTCGCTCGGTTAGTGACTCTTATCGACGAAGGTTACACTCAACATGCAGTTGCTATCCGGATGGGTGTAAGTCAATCTGTCGTATCTCGAGCTTATACCAGATACCAAGAGACGAATCAATATCATCGTCGCCCCGGACAAGGTCGCCATCGAGTCACTAATGCCCGCGATGATCGAACAATTGTTAGAGAAGTTCGACGACAACCTTTCGTCAATGCGAATATTGTCGCTCGAAACTTCCCCAATCGCAGACAACAGCAACAACAACAGCAACAGCGACGACGGCATCAAGTGCGAAACATTTGCTCTCGAACAATCATCAACCGTCTTCGTGAAACTGGGTTACACGCACGACATCCTAATCGTGTACCCCTGTTGACAGCAAGACATCGTCGAGCTCGTTTAGCGTATGCTTACGATCATCGAAATTGGAACTTGAGGGAATGGACAAATGTTTTATTCACTGATGAGTCTCGTTTTAATCTGTATGGCAACAATCGACGTCCTCTCGTTTGGCGCCGTCGTGGAGAACGTTTTCGCCAGACTTTGTCCGTCCAGTCGTTGCCTACGGCGGTGGATCAGTTATGGTGTGGGGCGGCGTTTCACGAAATTGGAGAACACCTTTGGTAATTGTACGCGAAAATTTGACAGCTAGACGTTACATCAACCAAATTTTAAGACCCATTGTTCTGCGGAGACGACAACATCTGAGGTCGTTCATATTGATGCAAGATAATGCACGTCCACACACAGCCAACATTACCCGGCGCTTCTTTGAGCGGCATGACATCACATTGTTGCGACACCCAGCAATGAGTCCAGATCTCAACCCCATAGAGCACGTTTGGGACATAATGGGCCGTCGGTTGCGCATAGAGTATCCAAATTTGCAGAACTTAGCTGCTTTGGAGCGCGCGCTTCAGCACATTTGGAATACCATTCCGCAGCCTCAAATTACCGTCTGCATAAACATGGCTGAACGTTTGAAAGCCGTTATTGAAAACAGGGGTGGTAATACCCGGTATTGAACCAACAAAAACCTTCAGAGAATGAGTTTGGAGTCATTAAATACGGTTGAACTGACGAGCCACCGGGTCTCAATTCTCCTGAAATACCACACACACACACACACACACACACACACACACACACACACACACACACACACACACACACACACACACACACACACACACACACACACACACACACACACACACACACCGAAGCGTAAATCCGACCGCGCGACCTCCACGTGGTACGCTTTGGATAACGCTAATGCCGGCGGTAATTGTTTTCTTAAACTTTTCAAGAGAAAAAATTTCAAAAAAAATTTTTTTTTTTAATTTTTTTTTTTTTCAATTTAAGCACTTTCTGGAACAAAAATGTGGAAAAAGCTCGAAAAAACAATTTTTTTTCTCATTTTTAAAAATTATGAGCTTTTCAGAGCAAAAAACGTGATCCTTTAATTTTTTCAAAAATTCGATCAAGTGAAACAAAAAAACGGCTGGCTGGATTAATTTGATTCTTTGTAGGGTTTTTGTGGACATATTGAACTGTAAAAGGCACACTTAACATTTGTGGTTTCCTCAATATTTTCGATCCAGCGCTTGATTTTCAAAAAAACCACTAAAAGCCCTTTTTTTGTTGCATTTTCAAATTCATGTGACGGAATGAAAAAATTTTTTTCGAAAAACAATGGACAGTCGTTAAGGGAATTCATTCAAGTTCTTGAAACCCACCTTTAACTTTCTGTGCGATCATTGGTTGCTGAGATATCGATAATCAAAGACAAAAAGATCCTTTTCCATTTGAAGACCGATATCTCAGCGAGGAGTGGACGTATCAGGGTGTTTAAAAAAGAAATTAAAGCTAAATGAACAAAGTATCTGATCCTTATGGTGGTTAAGCTAAAAAAATTTTTTCCACGCCCGTAGACCAAAAAAAAACTAAAAAAATTTTGAGAATTTTTTTGTTGCTGGTTTTTCTACGATTACTCAGAAACCGCGGAGGCTACAAAATTTTGAAGTTCTAATTCAAAAACTAGACACTTGGAGCTACAATTTCCTTTTTTTTTATTTCCTGTACGACCATTTTTCTCAAAGTTACGGCCTGTTGAAAACTACCGAAAAATTTGGAATTTTTTTTTGATCCCTTAATTTTTTCCAGTAGTGTATATATATATATATATATATATATATATATATATATATATATATATATATATATATGTATTACATATATAAACTTTTGAACCACACTGAAAAAAGAATTAACTTGAATCAAGAGAAAAATTCTTGAACTAAATAAAATTTACTTAAACTTCTTAGTTTAAGAATTTTTCTACTCAAATCAAGAAGATGAAATTCTTCAAAATTACATACTTGATTTAAGTAAATTTTTTTTTTCTGTGCATATATATTTTTTGAATCAGTTCGATCAACTGAGTCAGAAAATAGCAAAATATTTCGGAAGTTCCACCATGAGGACAAATGCAATAGTTAGAGTTCTATGAAATCTACTAAAAATTTGTTCTTGAATCAATAATCTATAATTCTTGAAATGAAATAAAATTATTCTTTATTGAAGAGAATCGTTTTTGAATAAAGAATTCGCTTGTATCGATTGAAGATAATATAGTCTTGAACCAAGTAAAAATGTAATCGATCAAAGTGATTAGATCTCTCACTTCAAGAAACATAAAATCAAGACAAAAAATTCTTGAAATAAAACAACTAGTTCTCTTCAAAATTATTTTCTTGGAACAAGAATGAATTTTTTGAATGAATATTTTTTTTTTTTATCAGTGTAGCTTACATTAATTTTTTTTTAAATCAAATAGATTGATCATAATTTAACTGCGACGGATGTTTCCACAACTATTGAAAGTTAAGCTGTTACAATACGGAAAACAGAGGCTTCCGCAACTACTGAAAGTCAAGCTGTTACAATACAGAAAACAGAGGCTTCTGCAGCTACTTAAGCATCTCAACAAATTTATTTTAACTTCTCAATAGGATTTTTCATACTAGTATTGCTTGTAACAATATTATTATTGTATGTTTTTTCAAAGTTGATGCTTAATCCGTACCTATCGTTTTTTTTCCACATAATTAAGTTGACTTTAAAAATAAATATTGTTGTAGCTACTGCTTTCTTCGAATCATCCGCAAAATCAATCAATCTTATGGAAGATCATTCCACACAGTAAATTTATAAAAAATTAAATTAAATTACTTCGTATCTTTACAGATTTCTTTCTTGTAACAGCATCAAAGTAGAAGTTTATTGTGTAGTGAAATGATTAATTTTGTAAAATTCATATTAATAAAGCTTCTTTGAAAATCATTAAATATTTTGTAGCGTCTTAAATTTCCGCTTAAATCTTGTATCCGTTCTGTAAGTCTCGCGAGCTTCATTGGTGGTTGTCACGGATGCATGATTGAATGGTTAACACGTTGGCTTGCGAACGTGATTTATGAAATTCATGAACAAGAGTTTGACTGTGGTTGAATGTCTCGTTAAAATTTGATAGGCTGATCTGAAAATTGACACTTGATACTTAATTGTACTCCATTATTTTTTAACTTCCCGCTAAAAAAATCGAAGATATTCGAAAATCGGGAAGCTATTGGTTCTACCCCGTTTTGCAAAAATCGAGTTTTCATCAGATTTCGACGTTTTAAGGTCACAGGAAGCTTCCCTGACTATTACTGCGATGTTGTCATTATGTGTGTGTAGCCGTATGTAAACTGCTTACAGCTAACTTAAAAAAACTACGAAAAGAATTTTTTTTTAAATGTGGTTTTTTTGGAATAACTTTTAAACGGCTTTACCGATTAAATAAAAAAACTAATAAGCTCTTAACCTCTAAAAACCAGATCGATTGCCGCTAGTCTAGTCAAAATCGGTTGATTCGTTCGTGAACTATCAATGTCGAAAGAAAACCAAAAAAAGTATTTTTTCGGAATTACTTCGAAATTCCTAGTTTGATCAATTCAAATTTAAAAATTCTATATGAGGCTAAAAAAACAGCGTCGCATGCCATGAGATGCGTGAAAATCGGTATATTCACTCAAAAGTTATTGCAGTTTAAAAATTAAAAAAAAAAGTATTCTATGAAGCTTCTATCAGACTTTTGAGCTCGGAGAGCTCAAAATAATCCAAAAATCGTATTTTTGCGCACGAGGAGTTTAAAAACATCATACGGGCAATTTTAAGCGCCTATAGGTATGAAATTAGCGGGAAGTTACAGGGATGACCTCCAGGGTCAACCGTTTTCCTAATTTTTTTATAAATATCCAAGATGATAAGGTTGATTGAAAAACTTACAATCGTAGAAATCTTGCTGGCATTGATAATATCGGAAGGTTTCTACAAATTTCTGTTGGGAAAACTAAAAAATATTTATTACTTAAAAAGCGATGTAATATCAATAAGGTTTTTTTTGAAATTGTTTCTCCTTGCAGTTATCAATATTATTCTGTTTTATAAATTAATAAACATTAAATGTCATTCAAGATCAACAGGTCAAGGCTGATATATATATTATTTATAAATTAAAGGATAAATAACGCATTAAACCGTCGCTTAGGTGATAAGACTGGAAATCGATTGAGTATCAGATCCCAAAATGATATGGAAGTATCTGCAGTTTTTCTAGATTAAAAAAGGATACCAATATTATACAAATGCCGCTGAAGAACACCAGCTGACTGATTGGATACCTTAGAAAAAGCATAATAATTGTCTTGGTATGGTATGAGTGTAACCTTGACCTATGAAACAGTTTCTGCGCCGGCGTCGAGTCCTCGAGTTACTATACCGCTCTCTCTTGTGCCCACTTTCTACAACCCCTTTCTCCCAGACTGGCTATTGCTCGAGTTTTCTTCATATGACTGTCGCGTTTCGAAACAAACTGATACCCCCTTAAAAGCTTTTTGCCCCCCTCCATCCTTTGTTAGCTATAATATGGCTGACCTTACGCTTGTAAAGTAAGGTTAGGTCCCCTGGATATGTACCCGACGAAACGAATCCGTTTTATTTACTGATGCTCAGTTGCCCGCGGTTTCTCACGTCGTACGATTCGCAATATTGTGATTCTGTAGTATTAGTAAATTAAAGCTTTATTAATCTATTCTAGTGAATTAATTCTAGTGAATTAACTGAAATTGATATTATTCATTAAATAACTTTTTTAAAGTTTTACTAAAAATTTAATTCGAGGCTGGCTGTCTCGATGGAGATAACTTCGCTCTTTTCTGCCATGAATCTCATGTTGGAGATATGCAGGTAGGTTTTTTTATGAGTGAAATTTATAATTAATTAGAAATTTATGGAATTTTAATAAGCGCTGATTTTTAAAATTTAATTTTAAAGTTTTACAGTGACTAGCAAAACTTAATAGTTCTGTAGTTTATTTATTTCTTCTCTGAATTGTTTCTATTTTTAATCACAGTTGCTATGTGACAAGACAAAGTTTGAAAGAGTTAATGGTTCAATAAAACACTTTTTTATAAAATAAAATTCGAACACCATCATTAATTCGTTATCTAATATTAATAAAGAGCAATATATTAATTAAAAATTTTTCGGTACAATTACAATTTTCGACGATTAAGTGCAATTATCTGATGAGATTTTTTTACTTTTTCATTTAAATATGCTTTAAAAATGTAACCATTAATGATAATTATTAAATTGTATAATTTTTTAACGTAATTTTAAGCCAGACTGTAATAAAAAGAAAGTCTTAAAAATATAGTATAATAATAAAGAATGACATTGAAAATAAAGTGAAAACAAAGGTGATATAAAAGTTGCGTGACTTACTAACTCATTAACTTTTAATCGATTTCATTTACTCAAAATGACCGTGCAATAGGAGATTAAGCCAAAAGACAGACGACAAGATTTATTGTAGCAAAAAAAATTTGTTTATTTAACAGTGAATTAATTGTCAATGAATTTGGGTCATTCCATGTCAAATTGACTAATAGTTGGAATCAACTCCGTATAATTTGAACGAAATTTAGTTAAAATTTTTTTTTTATTATATAACAAAGACTTATCAAGAAAAAAAAATTTTTTTTTCGAGTTATTCGAAATTCAAAATTTTTTACTTTTTCTCATTTTTTAACTTTGTTCTACAAATATTTCAAAAATTCAAACTTTTGTTTGTTTTAAAAAAAAATACTCGGAGCTATGGAAAAAAATTTGCAAAATGAAAAATTTGTAGAATTTTTTTGTTTTCAAATATCGTGAAAATCGACTTTCGGCATCAAATTTTGGGCTTGAATCATTTAGAATAATAGCTTTATGATAGTTATTCGAATTATTTCAAGTAGTCCTGAAATTTTAAGAAAAATTTTTTTTTTCATTTTTAAATGATGAATTTTTGAATTTCGGAAAAAAATTTTTTTTGTTCTTTAAAATCTCCTCTAAAATATTTATAAGGAAAGGAGAAAAAAGAGAAAAATGTAAAAATTTTATTCTTTCAGTCTAGACAACATCTCTGAAAATTTCATAATTTATTAAGTTTATTCCAAGGTATTTTATCAAGGAATGTGAGCTCATAATTTATTGTTAAAAGTCGATTTTCATGATTTTTAAAAATTCAATATTATTCGAGTTTTTCACTTTGCAAATTTCTTTTCCAATTAATTTTTTCTCTACAACTCCAAGTATCCTTTTTAAAACAAATAAAAGTTCATTATATATATATATATATATATATATATATATATATATATATATATATATATATATATATATATATATATATATATAAATGAACAAATATTTGTTGAAGAAAGCAAGACAAAAAAGGAAAATTAAATCAACATTTGAATAACAATATTTCAAATTCCTTTTTTGATTTTAATGGAGAAATTATTTGAATGAAATATTTTTAACTTCCCTCTAAAAAATCCCCCTAAGTCTGTATGTCTGTATGTGTGCGTGTTTTTAGAAAAGGAAAAATCTTTTAAAGACACCGCTATCTTGACATACAATGGTCGTTAGTGTGGGATTTCCACCGACTAAAAAACCTCCTCTCTCCTTTCCCTATAGATGTTATAGGGAAGACTGGATTAGAACTACGTTTGGATAACTTCAGTCCAGTCCGTGCTGTGTCTCACGACGCCTGCTCTTGATTACTGGTCCCTTTCTGCGGTTTTTTTTTTTTAAAAGGCGCTGCACGTAGGCTGCAATAGCTGACCAGTCATCCTCTTCTTCGAACATGCAGGTCATCAAGCTCGCGGGGGAGAGCGTGGTGCCTACAATTTCTTCGGTGCTATTTCTGTAGTTCTTCCGTTTTACACATTCGAATAACGTGTGTTTAGTGTCGTCGATTTGGTCCGGACAGTATTTGCACATCGGCGTGCGGTGCAACCTCACCTAGAAGAGATAGGCGTTAAACTGTCCGTGTCCCGTCAATAGCTGGGTGAGGAAGAAGTCCGTGTCCCTGTGCTTCCATGAATGCCAGACGTTGATATTTGGGATCAAGCGCGCTATTCATCTGCGAACCAATAGTTCTGTCTCTTCAGCGCTATCTACAACTATTGTGGCCGCGATGTCGTCAGCAAAACCCGTGAGCTCTACTTGTTTCGGCAACGAGATTTCTAGGAGCTCGTCGTAGTCCGCGTGCTATAAGTCAGGTCCCATAATTGAACCTTGCGGCACGCCTGCCGTTATATCATGTCCCTGTGGGTTTTCCGTGGTTTCTGTGATCAGCGTCCTCTCGTCGAGGTAACTACCGATTATCGTCAGATTTTCGAGCGTTGTGTAAAATTTGTGTTCCAGGGCATCTAAAATATCTCCTCAATTCACGCTTTTGATAACTAGTGATATCAAAAACGCTTTTAAAAGCGTTACACACCTTACGAGCTTTGAGGCTATCAGACCATGCATCTGTTACTGTATCTATGACTTTTTGGATCGCGCCGACTGTCAATCGACCTTCCGGAAGCCATGTTAATTAGTAACAGAGCCTCCGGCACGATCGATGTCGTTGCGAAGTCTTCCCTGTATGAGCTTCTCGAGCAATTTTCCAGCAATGTCCAACATGCAAAGAGGTCTAAACGACAAAGGTGTAACAGGGTTCCCTTTACCTTTGTCGAAGAGAACCAATCTCTGTTGCACCCAGACCGTAGGAAACGTGCCAGTTGTGAGGCATGCATAGTAGGCGTTCAGGAGGATCTCTGGATATTCCAGGGCTATATATAATCTTGATGACCAATGTCGGGATAGCATCAGGACGAGGTACTTTTCCTGTCTTCAGAGTCTTAGCCGCGTCTTGTAGTTCCTTAGTTGTAAAGAGTGTTGCTTGGCCGTTTTTAGCATAGTGTTTTTTTCTTCTGCGGCGAGTGTTTGGGGAACAGCTCCGCCGTGATGCTATTCATTAATTAAGGCAGGAGACTTCGGCGTTTCTGGTGAGGTTTTTCCAAGTTGTTTAGCGATTTTTTTATCAGATAAATTTGTGTTAAAAAGTAAATCATAGGATTTGTAAAACTGCGTCGAATGCTACCAAGCACGTGAAAATCGGTTTATTCATTCAAAAGTAATTGCCGTTTGAAAATTTAAAGAATAGTATTTTATTAAATCTCTATCAGGTTTTCGAGCTTGAAGAGCTCAAAAGCATAGAACAGTTATCTCTTTGAGATCGGAGAGCTTGAAATAACACATAAATTATATTTTTGAGCTTGAAAAGCTCAAAAGCGTCATAAATGCAATTTTAAGCGTTTAGATATGGAATTAGCGGGAATTGCAGGGATGGCCTTCAGGGTCAATCATTATCCTAATTTTTTTTTAATTAATGAAGAAATGCAGACATTTGAAATAAAAAAATATGAGAAATAGGAAAGATTTTTTACTTTCTGTTCAGTAAATGTTTTTCTTTTAAGACGTAAAACATTCTAGAGAAGGTATTTATAATGTAAAATTTTTCTTGTAGAATTCAATGTATGATGGCATTTCTTCTTACTCATGAATTCCATTGCGAATTATCATACAAATAGATTGAGGGTCATATTTTACATTAATTTTGTCATATAACATGAATAAATAAATGCGAATCTATTTAAAATAATTGCGTTGTTTTATCCTTAGTATCTGTTACTTGAATATTACAATTTAATGATGTACATAATCTGATAATTAAGGTCAAGGTTAGATATAAGCTTTATCTCTTATTCTGTATCGATGTACACTTATTTGGATGAAACGGTTAAGTTAAAAATTGAAAATGTTTATACTCAACTAGAATAATTACATATATCAAAACTTGGATTATTTCAGATAAAGAAACAATATGTAAAAAAAAAAAAGCATATTTTCTTTTATATAGCAGTGCATAATTTTTCATTTATCTTATTATCGTATATATACCGTAGATCCTCTGTGCATAAATACAGCGTGCGAACAGCGTGTGTACATAATGTGCAAATGGCATGTACATATACAGCATGCACATATACTGTTGGGGTCGATGTAGTGTAAATAACTCGGTGTACAAATTTTAGAATGATAGTTACACCCAATACTGGGTTAAATTTAGGTGGTGCAAATTCATAATTTCTACACCATGAAACGTGTAATATCAATTTTGGGTTAACTAAAAATTAGGAAATTAAATTTAATCTTTTGAATATTGCGCCATTGCTTAAATAATAATTTTAAAACATCAATGATGTTGCCTATGAAACATTATTGGAGTTGAAATAATTAAAATAGTTTTATGATCATCGTTTGTATGACTGATTGTATTCTATGCCAAATTTTAGTGATGCCAGTTTTAAAAAAATTCAAATTTTTATCTTGCTAACAATATTATCAATATAAGAGGTAATTTAAATTATCTATTGATAGTAATGATTATTTTTAAAATTTAAGCACTTTTTGGAACAACAATATGGAAAAAGCCCGGAGAAAATTTTTTTTTCTCATATTGAAAAATGATGAAGTTTTCAGAGCAAAAAATGTGATCCTTTAATTTTTTCAAAAATTCGATCGAGTGAAACAAAAAAACGGTTGGCTGGATTTATTTGGCTCTTCGTAGGGTTTTTGTGGACGTATTGAACTGTAAAAAGCACACTTAACATTAGTGGGTTCCTCAATATTTTCAATTCAGTATTTGATTTTCCAAAAAACCACTGAAAGCCCTGTTTTTGTTGAATTTTCAAATTCATGTGACAAGAAGAAAAAAATTTTTTTTTCGAGAAAGCAATGGCTAGTCGTTAAAGAGAACTCATTCAAATTCTTGAAACCCACTTTTAACTTTCTGTGCGATCATTGGTTGCTGAGATGTCTATAATCCAAGACAAAAAGATCCTTTTCCATTTGAAGACCGATATCTCGGCGAGAAGTGGACGTATCAAGGTGAATAAAAAAAGAAATTAAAGCTAAATGAACAAAATATCTGATTATTATAGTGGTTAAGCAAAGAAAATTTTTTCCACGCCCATAGACCAAAAAAAAAAAACTAAAAAAATTTCGAAAATTTTTTTGTTGCTGGTTTTTCTAAGACCACTCAAAAACCGCGGAAGCTACTAAATTTTGAAGTTTTTTTTTTCAAAAACTAGATACTTGGAGCTACAATTTCCTTTTTTTGGATTTTTTGTATACGACCATTTCTCTAGAAGTTACAGCTTGTTAAAAAATACATAAAAAACTATACTGTGTTCGATATTTTGTAGTATATATTTTCCGTAATCCATAATAAAATTGAGATGAAATGTATGCGGTGTTAATTTATTCGTAACGTGATTGGTCAAATATATCATAAACATGAAAACATACTCTCTTAAAAGAAATCAGTGAAATTTCACTGGTTCACCAGTGGAAACTCACTGATTCCAACCAGTGAAAGCAATTTCATTGGTAAATCAGTGAAGTTCACTGGTTGAATCAGTAAACAAAACATCTGCGTGCGTGCGCGTTGTTATGTCCACTGATTAAATCAGTGGAAATCCACTGATTCACCAGTGAAATTGTCATTCACTGGTTGAGTCAGTGGAATTCCACTGATTTCTTTTAAGAGAGTATGCAATTCTATACCAGATTCAGGTGCATGCATAATATATTCTAATAATAATTTAAAAACACAACAACATTAAAACTATTGTCAATATTTTTCATATAAAAACTTCTGAAAATTAATAAAACAGCCGCTTTTAGTTAATAAAAATGTATTTTTAAGGAGACTTTTATCTTCTTTATTAAAATAATTAATTAATAATTATGATTTCAGCCGAAGCGTTAATTTAAAGTGTACACATTTAAATATTAGAAACTTTTTAAATTTATAGAAGCCTTTGAGAGAACTGAGCAGATTATGCTTGGGTACGAGCAATCAGAGTAATGCAGTAGTAGTTACAGCCGACATAGTTTCAACTGAACCTCCAAGTGGCTTGCCGTTACTTCAAATATGGCCCAGCGAATCTCCAAGAGGCGAGGCCGACGGCCAAGCTTTCATTTTTCCAGATACACACGACAGTGTCAACGACAGTGGTATCGAATCGATTCAGGTACACTAAAATTTGAACTTTATATACCTTAATTAAATATTAACATACACGATTTAAACAGAAAACAATTATTTATTATTTTACGTTAAATTTTACGACTTAACGAATTAAAAACAACATTTTTATATCAGCGAAACAATAATTATCGTATGTATTCAACAAAAAAAGGCATCACCATCCCCATGTGGTGTGACATGCAGCAGCGCTACAGCCAGTCCTTTACAATCTCGACGCCCGAGTCTTTTACATCCAGATCATGCGCGTCTATATTTACATCACTTGCGACAAAATCATCATGCTGCAGAAAGAACTCCGTTGTCACCAGATCGGACGTCTATAGACGAAGAACAACCTCCTGCACCTCCAAGTCCATCTAGTTCAACCACTAGCAGTCTTAAGTCTATGCCCAGTTCAACAATGGCTTCTATTCATTCCTCGCATGATCGCAGACGTAGTAGCAGGTAAAATGATTTTTATTTTACAACATATATTAATTTTTCATCGTTATTTACTAAAATATCCTATACTGAAAACAGATACAGCGTTTTTGATGCTTTGGATTTAGAGTACGCACTTTTACGAGCTGCAGCAAGAGGCTCAGTTGGTCCATATTCATTCTCAGATTCCCTTCACAAATTGACCTTCACCCAGAGTCTAGCTTTTCCAGCATTGGCACGAGGGCTTGCATTGAAACAAAATGTACCAACAAGACAACCTCAGCAGCACTCGGAAAGTGGGTTGAATGCTTTCGCAAAAGTCGTCACTGCTATAGTGTTGATGCTTGTAAGCGTTTTTGTTTTCGGGATTGTGTATAAATTTGTAAGAACGTGAGGATGGTTGCTGGTACCCGATAAAAATTTAATCTCGGCACAAGAGCTTTCCAGTACCAATGATATTGATACAACGGGTACCAGCGATTATTTTGTTATTAATCATTCAGATTGAGAGATAAAAAAAAATAACTAAGGTCTGACTTATTTTTAAGCATTTTATGGATGTTATTATTTATTTAACATTGCAGTCCAACATTTTTAACTTCCCGCTATAAAAATCAATGATTTTAAAAAATTCGGAATTTTATTAGTTTCACTCCGGTCATGGAATATCGAGTTTTCATGAGATCTCGACATTTTAAGATCCTAGGAAGCTTTCCTGATGATTTTAACGATGTGTGTGTGAACCTATCATGACTTTTGAACGGTTTGACCTATTTGATCGAACCCAAGCGGTACAAAAATTTTTTTGGTAATATTTTGTTGAATTTTAGTTGACAGTTATTAATTTTTGACTTTTTGTTAAATAAAATTTACCAAAAAGTCCAGTTTTTTATGTAACGCTTAGGAACTTAGTAGTTTTTGAGCGGGCTTTACCAAACCTTGATTTTCAATACTATTTAAACCGAGAAGTTGCAGGGATGACCTGTAGGTTCAACCGTTTTACTAATTTATTTATGAGATATTATAAAAATACATAAATATACTCTTTAAATATGCTTGATTGCGCATAAATGTACGTTATCTTAGAGGAATTCGTTATCATGACATATTCATTTGGAGAATTTTAAAAGAATGAATCGGTAAATTTTTAATTATTCTCAGTGCTATTAGAATTGGTGAAACGTGATATTACTGAATTACTGAAAAAATAAACTCGTAAAAGCTGCACTTACGTACACTTAAGAGGATATTCCAGTTCTTCTTGAAATTTATATACATATAAAAAAGGAATAATTTTAAGATAAAATTCATTTCAAAGTGAAACAAAAAGTAGATTGTTTGCGAAATATGAAAAACTTGTAAAATAAAGTTAAAAAGAGAATAATTGTGATAGGTTACTAAGGATACTCATATTTATATGTAACTCTAATTGTTTAAATATTAAATTTTAAAGTCTCAAAGCTATTTGTTAATCTTTACAAAAAAAAAAAAATACCTCCTGCATTATTTTTGTAACTTTCGATGACTTCATATGGAATCATTTTAACCATATTGATGATAAAAAATAAAATTTTATTGAAATACAATTCAATGTATATGTGTAATGTAACTTCTGAAAATGTAAGCTATTTATCACTAAATTGATGGCAGAAACTAAAAAAATGATTTTAAAAATATCTTTGTATTAAAATAAGATAATTTGATCAAATTATTATAAGTAATGATAACAATGATGATCAATATACAATTACAATAAATCTATGAGTTAAATTGTGATTAATGCTCAATCTTTCTAAGTGCATTATATAATTCTTGTTCTCGATGACAATCTTTAATGAAAGAGCGTTCGATACATGAACCTAGAGAATATTTTTTAAAATATATGTGACGATGTTTTGTCAACTATGAAACGACTAATGCATAAAACTATCCTGCACGTTATATATAGACTCATAATATAATGTCACGAGTCATTCTCAGCCTTATACTTTTATTCAATACCCGTACTTGTTCCTATTTCTGTTCTTTTTTTTTTTTTTTTATTAAAGTATTTTTACCTGTTCTTCAATTGTTTAGCATAATTTATTTTTTCTTAAATTATTATACCTCAATTGTTTGATGGCATTTTTATATACTGTATATTTCAGTTTATACATTAAATAATCAATAATATTCAATTAAATTTAATATAATAGAAAAAAGTTCACTATTTTTCGAAAATATTATAAAAACGCATTATATTATACTTATAGCTTTTTTCAAAGCAACGAAATTGTGAAATGTATAACATTTAATCAAAAATAAAACATACAATGTAATTGAATGTAAATAAATAAAATAAAAATTTAAATTGTTTTTTTAATCATTCGCGAAGAGAAAAAGAAAAATAGTAAAAATGTTTGAAGAAAATTATAAATTTTTTAATTCTTATTGAAATCTACTTTATTTGTCAGGCAAGGGATAAAATAATATATTTTTTAGTGAAACTGCGAGTAATATCAGCTTTTTCTTCTCGTAAACAGTCAACGAGTTACCCTTGTCGGAGATGGCCTTATTTATTTCCTAGCTACGACAGTACATTAAATACTATCAGAGTAAAATGTAAAATATACACGCTGTCTATTTATAGGTTGCAGTTTTCATCGTGGGAAGTTAAATAAAAGTCAAAATACATAAAAAAGTTTTTGGTAGATCTTTTGATTTAATTTTAAATATATATTTATATTTTTTTAAATAATTGTAATTCAAAATAAAATACAATGTTCCCTCCGGAGTTGAGTTTTATTATTGCACCTCGTGTTATCATATCTACAGTGATATATTTTCATTCGCTACATATTGTTCTTTCACTCATTCTTCAATCTTTCAATTTTAATTATGATATTTAGGTGAAAAAGTTTTTTAAAATTATGCATCACGTTAAAAATATCAAAAAGGTGAATGATATATTTTTAGATTCTATGGCACGCAAGTACCTACTATCGAGGGTATAATAAGAACGTGTAAAAAGGTTGAACCGTCATGCTTTTATTATTTTATTTTCATGAATTTTTCAATGGTAAATTCAGCAATTACAAAAAAAAATTTTTATACGATCTTAAGAATTTTTAATAGTACTTTTTGTCAGGATACGTCCTTAGGGTATCTGTAACGTGATACGTAATGAAATCATATATTATTAAATTAATTTATGTCACACTGTAAAAAATTTTTGGAGTGAATGCGGAGTGGATGTTTTTCAAACGATTTAATGCCCTCGGGAGACGAGTTTAAAATATATTAATAGATTTCACTCCGCGGAGTAAATTTTTAATTTCTTTCTTTAAATAAAAATAAAAAAATAGTCTTGACTCGTTTGAAAATTATGAAACCCAAATTGAGAGACTTAAAAAATTACAATTAATGAAACGTTTTTTAAATATCTGTCAAAATTTGAATTTAAAAAAAATTTTTTTTTACAAAAAAAAAAATTTTTTTTGAAATTCAAATTTGGTTTTTTAATTTTTTTTGTTAGAGTTGGATTATTAAACAAAAATTTTTTTCTTGAAATTAAATTTGTTTTAATTTATTCAAAATTTCGATTTTTTCAGTTTTTATTCTTTTCTGATATATATATATATATATATATATATATATATATATATATATATATATATATATATATATATATATATATATATATATATATATCACAAATATACACAAAATGAAAAATTGATGTGGGTACTCAAATAAAAAGTCTCAATGAGTGTAACATCGGAATGAACTTATGTCTTACACGGAAAAAAGTAAACTGTAATAAATAACAGTCGATTTATAATAAGTAATGATCAACTGCTAAAAATTACCACTTCAAACAGTAAAACCATGATTTTACTATTCACATTGTAATATTTACAATTTAAACCTTACAATTTACTCTTTACATGGAAGAAAATACTATTTCAAACAGTAATATTCGCCATGTAAATGTCTAAAATGTTAAAGTATAATAATTAAGAATTCAGACTTTAATATTTATCATTTCGGACCTAAAAAATGATGTTATGATATGTAAAAAGTATAGAATAAAGTTAGTAAATTTCTGATACAAGCAACGTCAATATTTACAAAGTAAAATGGTAAATTTTAAACGCAACGCTAAAAATCAAACTGTAATTATTGACTTGCTTAGACTGGTAAAATGTATATTTTAAAAGTATAATTTTTACTGTTTGAAATATTAAATTCTCCCAGAGTGAGACCCCCTTCTCTTTCATCTGAGTTCTCCTTCTCTTCATAATATGGACTATATATTGAAATGGCAATTTTTACGGTTTAAAACTGTAATTTTTAAAGATAAAAGAGTCGTTATTTACTATAGTGACAACTACTAATTACTTATTTTGGATATTAAATTATAAATTGTGGCTTTTATACTTTCTACATTAAGTTCTGTAATATTTCCATTTTTGCCACCCCGATGTCCGCTTTACTGTTTGAAACTATAAAAACTAACCGGAATCCGAGTGAATATTACAGTTTACTTTTTTCCGTGTAGAAAATGTCAATAATTTAGAAATAATATTGAATCTTGTCATCTAATACTTTTCAAGATATAAGCTCATTTCGATATCACACTCATTGAGACCCTCTATTTGAGTACTCAATTAAATTTTTTACATATTTCATATATTTCAAAAATATTATGTATATATATTTATTTATTTACTTATTTTATACCAACGAAAAAAAATAATTTGTCACATAAAACTTGTTTCAGTTAAATAAAAATTTATTTTAGTATAAGAATTCCATTTGGATGTTTTCCGGATTAAGATCCAGATTCACTTCGGAATCACTTCTAAATTACTCCGCTGAATAAAACTCCGCATTTACTCCGAACGCGGAGTCTTGAACTACTTCATTTCGGTACTCCGAATGATGGGAGTGAATGCAAAGTAAAATTCACTCTCGATTTTTGACAGTGCACATGAACTAATTTTTTTAAAATTTCATTTAATGCAACTTTATGGTCATTATTCGATTGTATACTGTATAGTATTTTGCAGTTAAAGAATAGTTACATATTTTTGTTTTTTTTTTTTTTTTTTTAAACAATTCATAATAATTTCACAATAATACATTTTTGCAGCAATCGAAAAATATTAAATTAAAATCACAAAGAATCATAAAGCGATACAAAATCAGTTTCAATATTAAAATTATATAGCTGTGAAACAATTATCTTTCCATTAAAATTGAAAAATAATTATTTTTTTAATTAAAAACTGTTTTAGAGGTCATTTTCAACAAATCATTTTAAAAAGATTAATAAACGACATGAAATATGATTATTTACTATCGCCGTTTATATACAGTGTTTTAAAGATTTTTATAGATTATGATTATGAAAATTTATTACATCAGAACAGTGCGTAAATTCAAAAATGAAAATAAAAAAATTTTCAATTAAGAGGTTTTAAAATATTTCCATAATTCTTTCTGATCACAATTATATCGTTGATAATATTATCATTTTCTCCAAGATCTTTCTCGTACAAATGCAATCTCGATAAAAAGTTATATTTTTATCTCTAGAAGTTCAAATAAATTTGTTAATATTTAACAGCGGAAAAAAATTTTTTGTCTGATTTTAATGTCCTACTTTTTTTATTTGCCACATAACATGCTATTTAATCATTCTTAAAATTTTGATATCTTAAAATATTGTCTTCATACAAATTACAATCAAATTAAGTACCGTAAATTCTATATGATAGATTTAACTAATACACACGAAATCAAGAATAAAAAACTTTTTCACCTGAATTGAATGTTTAGTTTGGAGTATTATTTTTCAAATAATCATCTATAATTAATATGTTATAGTGTTTCAATTATTTTAAATAATTTATTTTTGTCTATTTTCTCTTGAATGCTATTATTTTAGATAAATTATTTACATCATTGTAGTTACATATATGTATATATGTATGCATATTATATAGATGTTTACATTGTAAGTTTACATGCAAGACTTATTTTTTTCTTATTGTGTTCATTATATTATCAATGATGATATAATATAAATTACAAGATTTCGTTTGTCGATATTGAAGAAAAATAAATTTTTAGTAAAGTATATATTTTAAAGTTATTTAATGAATTATGATTATCCAAAAATCATTTTATTCTAATATCAATTTTTAATTAATATTTCAGTGTATTCTGTCGATGTGGGCTTTTTCTATCGAGCCGTTTTTTTAAGTATTTTCGATTGTTTTACCGCGCGAGTCTTGGATGATTTTCATTTAATTACTATTAAAATAGAATAAAATAATTAAATAAAAATTTTTGTAGAATACAAATATTAAATAAATATTATTTATACAGTAATCATATATTTGTTTTGTTTATAAAAAAGTAATGCTGTGTATAAGCAAAAATGACAGATAAATGATTCCTTCCATAGACTCGCACTTAGGCCGTGCATGTTCTTTGGATAAAGTAGCGATACTTTTTAATAATCCATCAACAAGGAACACAATAGCTATCGGTGTTCAATATTTATAATTTTTAATAATCAATTATAATTTTACTAAATGACAACATACTTTTGATCCATCAAGAAATACAGTGATGTGATGATGAAATAGTCTTATTATTGTTTATTTAATTAATAACTCGGCGCTCTATGTAGAAAAATAAACTATCACCGAGTTCCCAATTTTTTTTGTTTTAAAATTTTTCAAACAGTAACTTTAAAACTTTGACGAATATATTACATCTTTTACAATAAACACATCGATTATTTATTAATATTTTTTATAGACCATTTTTTTATGACAGTGATAGTGTTTTTAATGTTGTTTTTAACTGTCAGATACCTTATTAAAGACAAAGTGAGATTTAAGAAGTAGATATTTTTTTATGATCGACCTAATTAAGTAACACACCATTATTACTCAATCTTTATAGATTGTTTTACTCTCCAAGTAGTCATATCACGTACACAATCAGGCGTACAAGGTACAAGTAATCATTTAATCAATATTAATCGTAATGGTTGACAACTACAATACAGTGTATCTCACATTTAGGTGCTTCATTTAAGACGACTATTTTTTTTTTTACTCCATTCATGAAATATTTATTTATTTATTTATTTATTTAAACGCCAATCGGTTTTGTACGCATTAGTTATACAAAAAATTTATTTTTTATTTTTGAGAGAATATAATATAAATAGAATTATAAAAGAAAACAAGATTAATCTACATAAGAATAAAGTATTGCAATAATTCAGAAATTACAAGATTTCTTTTAATTTAGCTGAGAATGTTTTATAGGAATCATCGAAAAAATTTATGTCAGTGTGATATCTATTAATGAGAACTGATATTCTGTTTTTTGGGCTGTTGATGACAGTTTTTATTGGAAATATTGTTGTAAACACAAAAAAAATCTCAATAATGCAATTTTGTTGTAAAATCAGTCTTTTAAAAAAGAAATAGAAAAATTTATTAAATTTGAGCAAAAATTGACTCAATAATTTTTTAACGATGAGAAGGTCTAGAGAACATAAATTAGCTACAGATACTGAAAAAACTAAGATTTGCTAACAATTTTCACCTATAGTCGATGGAGTACCATTGAATATCGCGAAGTTATAGAGAACAGAAAAATAAAAATTTTAATTTACGTGTTAATTAAATGAGAAATTTTCAAATTAATTCAGCGAGTACTTAGAATTGAAATTAAGAGCCTATTATTTATAAGAATTTTTTTCATATGTTAACAACAATAAATCGTCGATGGAGTAACAAAAAAATAGTCATCTGAAGCAAAGCACTCTAATCTCACATATTTTAATATTATCATTTTTTATTTCTGTTTTCTCATAGTATTTTTTCTACTTAGACCCTTACACAATCACACAATCGTAAATTTATATTTTTTTTTTAATCGTCAGTTCAATTAAATATACACACGGATTAAATTTGAATTTATCACATACATGAAGAACGCATTCGCTTTATTTATAATTGATAATTTAATTTATTTATACGTCAGGATGGCTTTTGGCAACGATGGTAACGATTAACATCGTTGATTGATGTTAATAATGAAAATTACTACCAATTAAAATTTTTGATATTTTTGTTAATGAAAGAACAATTTTATTAAAAATATTTATGTTAATCTTTTTGATTTTATCAATAAATAATTTAATTTAATTAATAAATATTTATTATACAATTTCGTTATTGATGCTAGTATTTAGTTTTGTTAAGAACACAAAAAATATAAACTTTTAAGTAAAGAAAATAAATTTTTTTACTTAAGAAAATATTAACGAAGACAATTTTTGGGTGAAGTAAAAGTTTTTTAAAATATAATAATATCCTTGATTCAAGACAAATTTTTACTTTGACCAAAAGACTATTTTGTGATGTGTATAAAAATGGTTGACTTTTTTTTTTTATCAAGTACGCTAGATTTTATAATTAGACCAGCTAATGCTAGATGAAAGTGTTTATTATTCTTTGAATGTTTTAATACAATTAAGTCTCGAAAGCAATCAATTAAAACAAAACATTTTTTATTTAAATGTAATCTGTTGAAATCGTTCGATTAGTTTATCATAAAATAAAAAATAAAGTGTAATTAAGTAAACCAAACTCAATGGAATTCCTTAATAATAAGCATACAAAATTATATGTGTTTGTAAATAAACATTGGTGAAGAAAATTGCAAAAAATGCATGCTACGCTCTGTTTAAAAATATTGATTGAAAAGAATTAAAAATGATGAAATTCTAATTCTTCTCAATAATTTCGATTTTTTGTTTGTATATACAGATATACAGTTTGCATGGCGCGATCGCTTCTCAATTCTTTTCAATCAGTATTTTTAATCAGGGCGAAAACGTTGATAGCTTAATCAATGACAATTTAAATTTAATTTTTGCAATGGTTAATTCAGTTAATAGTTTTTAGTGTTCATATGGTCATATTAGTCCATATCTAATGATATATACCCATATACAACTAAAATTATTGTAGGATCATGATCTTGATCATTTATTATATGTGGTCACATAATATTAATTTTTGTTGGGCATGTCCGACATGGAAAACAATAGCACTACTTAAATCTAACATTTATAAAGACATCCCTATAAAAACCAGCCTTCCATATGGTTTTATAATCATTATGATATAAAAGTTAATATATTAGCACAATTATATTCTTCAAATAACTACAAAATTTTGTAGAACACGTTCTTCAGGTTCAATTCAAAAGTATTTCTAATCAAAAAATTTAAATGAACGTTATACAGTTAGTTTGATTGTGTTTGTTTTTTTTCTCTAGTTTTCATCATACCAAATGTAATAAAGACGGAATTGCATGTTATTGTTGATACTTTGCTTCACATCTTGTCTGTTATTTATAGACAATATCAAAACAAGGTTACGTCCACGTGCGATAAAACGTATCGGACGTACTCGGCATAAAAAGCCATTCAAACTTTCAGTGGAATCTTCGTATGGTGCTGCAACTTCAACACACTAGACTTCCACGTTTTTATTGAGTTTATATCATGACTTTTTGCGAAAGCAAAAAAAAAAAAGTATAAAAAGTTTTCAGATTAATATAATTACAATTTATAGACTATGTAAAATTTTTGAATAGTAATCAAAGACGTTGATCACGCCCTTATTAATTTACTATTTTATTAAAATTTTTTAATACTTGGAATATCATTTTTTTTTGTTATTAGAAACAATCAATGAATTATTGGTAAATAATTGGGTGCGCTGGCACTACTGGTAAGTCACTGTCAAGCTCGAGATTAACTCCATCCTTAGACACCAAATAATGCGTCAGTAATTGACCTTTTCCCTTGACAAAAATCATTCCTCTTTGAATAAAGCCGTATCCAAATGGTTCTAAAATTTGTCTTGTTTCATCGGTTACCTGCAATTTTAAAATAGTTATTAGATGTTTTTGTTAGAGCTACATTAAAAAACCGTATGCTGAACAACCCGAGTCAAAATTTAAGTCATAGACTCAACGTATTGAACGTTAAAAACGTTAGTTAAACGTCACAAACGTTCAAATCGTAAAAACGTTTTGAATGTTTAAGACGTCAGTTTAACGTATTGGACGTAAAAAATATAAATTTAACATTTTCAAAAAAGAATTAATTCAGCTGTTTTAAAAAAAATATATGATCCATAGTAAAAATCAAAAGTTACAAAATAACTGTCATTTACCAATCCGTAAAAAATAACCTATGGACTAAGTCGAGCTAAAAGCTTCTCCCAAAAATTTAGGTGAGTTAATTTTTAACTTCTTGCTTATTTAATTAACTAATGAAATCACGGATGATTGGAAGTGAGGGAGTTATTAAATTCAGATTGATTTTTGAGAGTCAAATTTTCATCCAATCTCGATGTTTTGAGATCTTGAAAACTACCAGATTAATTGATTTGTATTTAAAAAATATTTTAAAGATTTGAGGAGCTCAGATGGTAGAATTTAAACCAAAAAACTGAAATTCTCCCTAACAGAATTGAAAAAACATTTTTTATCGTACTTCCGTTCAAAAGCATGTAGTTATTTGAATAGTTTTGATATTACCCATTTTCACTCCTTTTCGGTTTGATTTACGTTCACAATACGTTGAATACGTTCAACTAACGTTTTTAACGTTCAACACGTCCAAATAACGATTTTAACGTCCAATACGTTGAACTTACGGTTTCAACGTCTACTACGCTAAACTTACAATTTGAACGTTCAATGCATTGAATTTACGATTCAAATTTTAACTTGGAAATATAAAAAAAATTATTTTCCGATTCATAGACAGAAATAAATTTTTTTTGAAAATTATTACCGTTGAAACAACGGTAATCGTCAAATATTTTGAACAATTTTTTAAATGAAAATTATTCTATGTTATAGTAAGCTCGGTAAAATTTGTGTTAGGTAAACTGTGACTGACACAAGCCTAAGGATATGATACGCTTACTGCATATATACGAAATCCTGTGAACGTATCATAGCAATAGATTAAAGTTTTGTCAATCTTGAATCCGGAGACACGGTAGTGTCTTGCTGCAAGTACGTAAAGTTTCCTGAATTCTTGGTACTATAAAAACGTCTCATACATCATTTTTTTGTTGTGCCAATTGAGAAAAAAACAAAAAGTACAAAAACAGTCAGATACCAGGAACTTACGTGAAAAACTATGACTTAAGTATTGTTCGTTAAAAAAAATTTTATTATTTAAAAAAAACTCTTTTTTATTCGAAAGGGTTTGACTGAACTTAGATTTTAAACACGATTAGGACCAGTAGATTTTGAGAAATCTCAAAAAAAAACTATGAAAAAAATTTTTTCAAATGTGGTTCTTTTGGAATAACTTTTAAACGGTCTGACCGATCAATTCCAAAAACTAATCAGCTTTTAACATAAAAAAACCACGTCGATCGCCGCCAAGCTGGCCAAAATCGTTTGATTCGTTCGTTAGTTATCGTTGACGAAAAAAATTGAAAAAAAGTTGTTTTTTTAATTACACCTAAGTTTCCTGTCTGATCAATTTCCGTCTGAAAGTATATCATAGAATTTGAGAAACTGCGTCAAATGCTGTCAACCGCGTGAAAATCGACCGATTTGTTTGTGAGTTATCGTTGTCAAAAGAAAACCGAAAAAGGGTTTTATCGGGATTACTCCGAAATACCTAGTTCGATCAATTCAAACTTAGAAATTTTTATAGAGCTGAAAAAACTGCATCGAATGCCGCCAACTGGATAGAAATCGGTTCATTCATTCGAAAGTTATAGCGGTTTGAAAATTCAAAAAATAGTGTTTTTAAGTTCTATCAGACTTTTAATCTCGGAGAGCTCAAAATGACATGAAAATTATATTTTTGAGCTCGAAGAGCTCAAAAACGTCATAATTGCAATTTTGAGCGCTTAAGTATAAAATTAGCGGGAAGTTGAAGGGATGGCCTTTAGAGTCAACTATTTTCTTAATTTTTTTTTACGTATTCAAGATCTCTAAGTTTTAATGGATGAAAAAAACAACGATAAATTGAACTTGCACGTATTCTAACTCTCTCAATGTCGATAACAATGCAAGAGATTAAAACTTTTGGTAAGAAGAAAGAGGATGCATAACACAAAGAAATAATAAATCATCCTAACCCACGGTGTGCTACCCTTGCTTTGGGTTAGACAATTCCGCCTGCGGTTTGAAATGATGACCTAGTTTCTCCCTTTATTATGGAATAAATGTACCTTTTTTAAGATAAACTTAACTAGTATAGATAAATAAAAATTTCGTAAGATATCTCAAGACTGTAAAGAGAGATTACAGTCATACATAATGATAAAACGACAGTTAAAAAATTATTTTAATGATTTGTTAGTATTCTGTTACTTACTTTTTTCACGCAAGCATAGTAAATTTGTAAGCTTTATAGCAATTTTCAAAAGTTTTTATCTTCCGGAAATTTTAGCGATAAGTTTTTTCTCTATTGTATGATTATAAACCCGTGAAAAACTGTTATGTTCTGGTCTATACACTCAAATTTTTCAAAAACTGTTTTAAGACTATTCAAAATTGTTCCACATAAAATTTTAAAGAAATTGTTTAAAATAAAATGTATTGATTCTAAAATTATCTTAGAAGTATTTCGAAAATATTAAAAAAAACTAATTAGAATTTACGAAAAAGTTCTTAAAATGCACTATTTGAAAATTTCCGATTATTTATGTGATGTCCCAAAACTGTCCAAAAAATATCCCTTGTCCATGCTTGAAACATGTTTTGGGCATTTTTGGGATAATTTTTTTCTACACGGGTTCAAGTACATCGTAAAAATACCAAATAAAATACTGTACATCTAAAGGAATCAATAAACACTACAATTTTAATCACTCTATATTTCAAAATGACTGAAAAATTTATTTTCAGAACGAATTCAAGAGTAAAATTCCATTAAATATACAGAAAAAATGAGTAATTTTTGGCCTAGATTGGCGGTGAGGTATGCAAATTTAAATTTATTTAATAAGCTTTCAAATGCAATTTAGAGAAATTTAATAGGATATTGCGTTCTATTGGTATTGCATGGAAAAACGGTAAAAGCGAAAATTTTTGCTACTGACAGCCACGAAGATCAGTGTTTGAAAATAACTTCAGTCTTCTTTATAATTTTCTTGGTTCAAGAATTTTTTTTTCTGTGTAGACTTAATTTAAAAAAAAATTTTTTTTGATAAAATTTTTTGGGAAAAAAATAGATATAAATATTTATATGTAATCAATATGATTATATATATCCGACTTGTACATATAATTATACATGATTGTATATAAAAATTTTTTGTTGGGGAAAAATAATAATAAACTATTCTTTTATTCTGATATACAGCTTAAAATGGCCATATATAACCAGAT
The DNA here is from genome assembly GCF_013202065.1 of Cotesia typhae. NCBI lineage: Eukaryota > Metazoa > Arthropoda > Insecta > Hymenoptera > Braconidae > Cotesia > Cotesia typhae. The sequence continues at coordinate 327,964 of NW_027423711.1, forward strand.
TACGCCAGATGACTTAGATCAGAAAATTTTTTCTCGGATAATTCAATTACCAATTGTGCTACTAAAAATCAAGAATTGGTCGGCAGGACTTTTTGATGATATTAGTTTTACATGAAAGCAATCCAATAACTTACTTGAATATGACCAACTTTGCCGGTACTTTCCATTCTTGAAGCAACGTTAACAGTATTCCCCCAAATATCATAATGTGGTTTTCTAGCGCCAATAACACCAGCTGTAACTGGTCCATGGTTGATACCCATTTTTAGGACAAAGTGATTAAAGCTTTGTTCATTAAGGCTTGAGAGAGCTTTCTTAAGTTCTAAGGCAAATCCAACGAGAGTTGATAAATGCCCCCATCTAGGTCCATCTTCAGAATCTGTGCATTCGGAAATTCCTGAAGCTGCCATATAAGTCGATCCAATAGTTTTTATCTTAATGATGCACTTGAACTCACTTCTATCTAGAATCTATATAATTATACAATAACAAAAAATAAATCATTAGTCTTTTTGGTGATTGAGATTTAATCAAGCACCATCTACGAAGATAGATTAGCAAAGATAATATTTCACAAAAAAAAAGCTTTTAATTAATGTGTATACCAAGGAAAATTGTTGACTCACCGCATCAAAGTCAGATATAACTTCGTTGAGAAACCTCAAACACTCGAGTCCTTGATTGTTAATACTTTCTTCACTATAAAAGTCAGCAAAGTTCGGCATACTTGCAAAAAGTACTCCTATTTCAGCGTAACTTTGACTGTAAAGATCGTCGTGATATCGAGTTGTTGATAAAAAGTATGCTGCCACATGAGGTGGTAGGATATTATAAATCAATGCACCGTTTCTTCTCTTCATGTCCGCTGCACGCTCTCTCTGGGCTACTACTTCTCTGCCTCGTAGATACAATATTCTACGAGCTTTCTCGGCCTGTATTATAATAATATGTTTATAATTACAAATCAAGATTAATATTATTACAAAAAATATAAAATGATTAATCGATTGACGAAGTTAGAAAAATAAAAAAAAATTCATAGGAGCATAAAATTATTAACTGCGTAAATTCAAATGAATCTTTCATTAATGGAAAAAATTTAATTATTTTTTTAACAATAAAATTTAGTTTAATTCTAAAAAATTAGCATTCATCAAAATTTTAAGATTTGAAAAGTCCTAAAATTGAAATTTCGACTCTTTATCAACAATTTATCGGTGAAGCATGAACATTGGTATATTTTTCTTTATCTTGTGCATCGAAAGTGGATCGTAGAAAGAAGTATCAATTTCAAAAAGAAAAATTAATGATACGTTGAAATTTGAAGAAAAATTTTAAAATTTTTAATTCAATTCGTTTATTTAAAAAACTTTTAATGAGTTTCTAATTGGTAATAATTCATAGGCATATCTGTGCATATTTATCGATTTCAAACTATTAAGATTTTAATTTTTCTACATAGAAAAGACTGTGAAAATTATTTTCAATAATTGAAGACTGATTACCGAATTCAATTGAACTAGAAAAATATGAACAACGCAAATATATATTTATACATTATATACAAATATCTATTTACTCAATTTAAGCAAATAGAATAATCTTAAAAATAAGTAATTCTATATTTGGTTCAAATAAATGGTTACTGAAATCAATAAAATATTTCTCAAGTGAATCACTTCTTTATATTAACTATAAATTATTTTAAAACTCGTGTATACAGTTATGCTTTTGTAAAACTTTATGAAATTATTCGACCTTTTATAACTTTTATGTAATGTTAGTAAAAATGTTAGTAATGTTAGTAAACAAAGAATCTATCTATTTATTTATCTACCTGTATGTGCAGCATATTAAGGGGGAATACTTCGACCACTGTGACGGTCGAAAAAAAAAGGTGATTTTCGAGAATTTTTTTGACAGGGAAAATAAAGAAATTTGTGGATCGGATTTTTTTTTATTTTATTAAGGGTACATTAAAGATTATTACCCTAAAATTTATTAAAAAATATTTAATTATTACAAAGTTATTAACAATCTCGTAGAACACTAGAAAAAATTTTCTCCTCCATGGTCGGATCGATAACTCAAAAACGGATGATCTAAAAATAAAAACCCAAATTGCATTTTGAAAATTTTCATTTCTAAAAAATTGGCGACTGATTGAAAATTTTATCACTGTTCTTACTGTTTTTTTCTTATTTTAACCCAGCTAAAAAAATTTTTAAAATCAAAATTTTCAAAATTCCATACGTGCGACGATAACTACATCCTTATTGATTGAAAAGTAATTTCGGTTTTTATTTTCAAATGATCCGTTTTTGAGTCATCGAACCGACCATGGAGGAGGAAATTTTTTCTAATGCTCTTAAAAGATTGTTAATAACTTTGTAGTAATTAAATATTTTTTAATAAAAATTTAGGGTAATAATCTTTAATGTACCCTTAATAAAATAAAAAAAAATCAATCCCCAAATTCCTTTATTTTCCCTGTCAAAGAAATTCCCGAAAAAGACTTTTTTTTTTGGACGGTCACAGTGGTGTTTCCCCATAACAGACTTTCAAAAAATTTGAAAGTTACATCAACGGTTATATAATAACAAAAAAAATGTCTATGTTATCTTATATTATATCTTATAACGGCTATGTCATCTTATATTTACAAAAGCAAAATAATTCTCAATAAATTTGTTATTTGATAGTTTTAAACTTTCCAATTATATTTTCCATTAATAATTTTCTCAAGTATGTCACTTAATCTCCTGGCGAGGTAGATTTTGACATACTGTACATCATCTTACAATCTTACCTCCCTACCACTAACTACCTATACGCACGAAGCCAGCTTCTACCGTTCTAGCTTGGTATTAGCTGGAGGCAGATAGTAACGTATTTCCATGCACGTAGTTAAGACAACTGCTATAAATCAATATCTATTTCTTAAAATGTCTAATTTATTCTGTAAGCTTTAGTTGAATATTTTTTAGAAAAAAAAAAAAAAAGAAAAATACGACAGTCTACCCAACGACAGTAAATAATTCGTCATATTATTTTAATTGAAAAATTTTTATTACATTTGAAATTCAAAGTATCAAAATTAATTGAAACTATTACAGTACATTACTCTATACGAGTGAACAATTTAAGCTTCTATTGTACTTGGAATACTATTACTAATTCCTTTTAATCCGTTGTGAAATTGAACAGATTGTATAAGTAAATCTTTTTATGTATATTTTGATTTGTTGATTATTTCGGAGTATAAGAACACGCATTTTCGTTGGAAAAAGATAGTTTTTAGTAATAATATTATCGATCATTTAGTTATAAACAGGTTTACTGATTGTTTTTGATCTGTGGTAACACAGAATTTGATCCAATGATAAAATTACTATAAATCGGGATACCTGTACTCTGAAAAAAAAAAAAAAAAAAAAAACTAGCTGACTCGAGGAAAGGACTTTGTTTAATATTTGACTCTAGTTTCACATTCGGAGAATTCACCATTTGAAACAGTAAAAATTATACTCTTAAATTAAAATATAAATTTTACCAGTCCAAGCAAATCAATAATTATAGTTTGATTTTAAGCGTTGCGTTTAAAATTTACCATTTTACTTTTTAAATATTGACGTTGCTTGTATAGAAAATTTAATAACTGTAGTTTATATTTTTTTCATATCATGCGATCATTTTTTAAGTACGAAATAATAGATACCAAAGCCAAAATTATTAATTATTACACTTTAACAATTTCAACTTTCACATAGCGAATATTACTGTTTGAAATAGTATTTTCTTCCATGTAAATAATAAAAAGTTTGGAAAATCCAAAAGTGCACGCCTCATAATCTCATTTTTCACAAAAAAAATAATTAAAATAAAATGTAAAAAGCAAATTAATAAAAAACAGAAAACTCTGCCATGGTTTAGGGGCGTCATAACTCTAAGGTAAGGAAAAAAAATACTATAATCAAATGTATCGATAGATATACAAAAAAATCCACAGTCATATATTAGTTTTTTATATATAATAATTTAACGACAGTGAATTGAACGCTCATATTAAATAAGAAATTCCGTCGTGTGTCACTTTAGATAATAAAAAAAAAATTATTCCCGTACGATCATTTTTTCGATCAATTTCCCTGCCACATACACCCACCCATACACGGACGTCCAGAAAAAATTATGTTTAATGTTATAATTAACTATGTTAAACAAAAAAATTGTTATTGAAATATATTTTATGTGCCTGACAAATTATTTGACTTGATATAAGTGTACTCATATTAACCTGTAAGTGCAATATAAATAACAAAAAATCGATTTCAGTTTCGAGAAAGCTGCTTTTTTTTAAATGTCGAGAGTAGAGCACAACCTCAATGCTTCGCTTATGAGGCGCGCATTTGTAGCATTTAAATGATAAATATTATGTGATCGTTAAAATCACGATTTTACTGTTTGAAATGGTAATTTTTCCCAGTTGATCATTACATATTATAAATCGACTATTATTTATTACAGTTTACTTTTTTCCGTATATATATATATATATATATATATATATATATATATATATATATATATATATATATATATCGATTATTCTTATATAAACATAAAAGATAATATTAATAGTAATGATAAAATGATAGCTTTATATTATTCACTTAAGGTTTAGTGGGTATTTTGTTGCGGGAATTGTATTGTTCAGTCAATTGCAACGAATCCATTGTCTTTATACTTATAAGAAGTTTCTTTATATCCATGAATCTTACTGATCATATAGTTCGTTATAGTTCGTGAGAGGAAGAGCAATAAATTACTACCACGCATTTCTACAAGTTTGTTAGCAAAAAAAAGTTACCAAGCGTGTCAAATACACGTTTACCGTTAATTATAGTATATTACGTACCTTGGCCAGTAAAATAAGAAAAGTCTCGGATCACATGTAATTGTTGGCCGAGGCGAAGCCCAAGTTGACAAACATATGGTCTGAGGCTTTACTTTTTATTGGCCACGGTGTGTATACTATTTTTCTGCTCGATGTAGCTGGAATGTGACAACTTTGTTTAGCGCAATGGCCAGAAAGTTGCCACTTTCCGCCCGGAGGGCAGAAAAACTTATTCTAATTGAATTTCTGAACAATCAACACTTATAATAGATCATAAAAAAAATACTTAGTACTAAAATACAATCTTTACTCCTAGAACAATTTAATTTGAGCCAAGTAAAAAATCTAAAAGCTTAAAGTAGGCAAATATGTCTACAAGTATAGAATTATTTATATACTTACATATCTTGTAACGACGACAAGTGTCGAAGCAACAGTAAGCAGTGTTGCAGAAAGTGAATACTTGAGTGGATAAGCAACTGGCTGATCAGGTGGCGGCAAAGTTGAAGCAGTATCTTCACGATCAAGACAGTGTCCAAGCATGAGAATGTTCATTGCGCATTGTGCACCAGCGAGTAAAAACATTAATACTGATTTGCCTAGGTAACTGATGTATGTTGGCATAGAAAGAACGATTAATGAAAGTACTCCAACGTAAGAATAATACGATGGATAAGGACAACGTGGAGTCCAATTTAAGGATGCGTTGGTAGATACTGGTGGATCAACATCTTCAATTATTCCACAGTTCACCTAAATTTTTTTATCATAAATAGTGATAAGATTAATATTTATTCGATGTTAAAGTAAGATCAGATGCAGGATGAGATGGCGAGGCAGAACGAGATACTTCAATAATTTTGTGAATGTAAAATTTTTTTTCCAACGAGTTGTTAAAGATCGAAAATAGCTCTATGGAATTTTTTTAAATTTTCTTCATTGATCGCTGAAAATTATTTATGAATCGTATCTTTATTAAAGAATATTATCGCATGCTAATTGTTTACAAGCGATTTTTACATAGCACCGTAAAAAATACACACTCAAAAAACCATTTATTAATAATTTAAGAATATTTATTAACTCATTATAAGCATACTTTTATTCCAAAAAAATAATTATCACTAGTAACACGGAAAGAACAAAATTACACTGCATATTTTCCCCCTCCTAGTAAAATTTGAATTATACTCAGTAGAATCTTGGATTATACAATTTTTTCGAAAATTGTGCTATTCAACTTTTTTCTTTTTTAACTTATGAATTTATAAATTTTTTTGAAAATTTATGAAATTTGTGAAAATTGTGATACCCAATTTTTTTTTAATTGTTCATTTTTTTATAAATTTTTCAAAAAAAATATATCAATAAAATCAAATAGAAATTTCGTTCAAAGAAATAAAAATTAAAATGGTGACCCCACTTGAAAATATTTACTAAAAATTTTTCAACCTCAAATTATCGGAAAAATTGTGCTTAAATGCTTCTTAAATATTATCTATCCATGGATTGGATTGCATTTTTAAAAAATACATAAAAAAACGAACAATTAAAAAAAAAAAATTAATTATCACAATTTCAACAAATTTTCAAAAAAAATTATAAATTAAAAATGAAAAAAATTGAGTATCTCAATTTTCGAAAAAGTTATATAATCCAAGATTCTACTGAATATAATTCAAATTATACGGGATATTTTTTCAGATTATATCCAATGTAATCTTACGCGGTGTAACCAGAAAAATTACTTAGTCAAATCGGAGATTATACAGAGTATAATACAAAAATAATTTAGTATAATCTGGATTATATTTGATGTTATCTGAAATTTTTGTTTACCACAGATAACACTGAGTATAATATGGGAAAATATGCAGTGTCATTTTGTTCTTTCCGTGTAGAAAGCAATTATTTATATTTAGTAAATGAACAAAATGTTTTTAAATAAATAAATTTATTAACAGTTAATAAATGATTCTATCAAAATTTATTGACTATCAGTGCGATCAAAAATATCAATCCGGTATATTTTAGTTGAAAAATATTTAATTTTAACTCAAATGTTCATTCTGCCTCTCCTTTTTTCTCTTTTCTTATTATTAATGTTGACACAGTATAAGATAATTTTACCATATCTAGTAGTAGAAACACACTGAGAGAAAAAATCATAAGTAGGGCAAGAGTTCGTCTAAGCCATCGTGCTCGAACAGCACTACTTAGGCATGTTGCACCAGCAAGAACAACTCCAAAAAGAGTGACTACACCTGCACCACCCCAGGTAAAAAGACCCCAAGGTTGTAATCTCCATATCGGCACGGAGCATACCAGCACCAAAGGACCACCTGTTATAAATATTTTATTAACACAATTTCAAAACTAAAAATACCTCTGTATTACTATATTTTTTTTATTCAATAAAAAATAATAAATACCCAAGAGGGAAAGAGGTGAGAAGGCCTCTCCACTACAATGAAACGCAGACTCGACGTTCGGATCTATAAAATGTAATGTTAACCAAGAGGCGTGTCCTTTCAATTCAGCTCCCCCATCTAAGTAAATAATTAATGATATTAATGGAATATTAAATTTAGCTAGATTATATGTTCATTTATAATTTTTTATAAATTGAAAATAAAAAATTTTGTTGCCTCTATTGCCGAGTTCTTGGCGTAATCGTTCACGGAAATCCTCAGAATCCTCTTTAACATTAACGTTATTATTATTACTCTTTATATCGCCGTGACTCATCATTCTTTGTGTATTACTTTCAGCGTCATCAAGGGATGCTAAACTTTTTGTAATTGCTGGTTTAAATGGTTTTAATGTTTTAACTATAAAATATGTCACTATTCCAGCTTTAGCTAAAGCTTCTTCACGTTTTTCCCCATACGCTGGTTCCACTTGAAATTCATCATTCAAGAAATTTAACGTTGCATTTGAAATATGAACCCGCCTTGAATAAAAAGTAACCATATTTATAATTTATAATAAATAAAAACTATTCTGAGGAAATTTGAATTGAAAAATCTGAGCTACATATATTTTATCCTGAAATTCAATTTTTAACAAAAACATTTTTTAATTCTTAATTAATGATAGTAACAGAGAAGTCAATCTATTACTATTATTTTATTCTAATTGTCCATAGAAAGATTTTGTTAAAATCATTTGTATTTTTTGAAACATACGAAATTAACATGAAAAAAGTTTCGTGGTGAAAGAGTGGTTTCAGAATATAAATTATAACATGACATTTCATGTGAAAAAATGCGTCGTTCATTTTCGATAAAAAAAAACTATTTAATAATAATCTATATTCAAATAACTATTGTAATCAGAAGTTTATTTTTATTCCGACACACATGGTTCATGATCAATTTATCGATATTCAACTAAAAATTTAATTTTATTCCCGAATCGAATCAAAATAACGCTATTAACGAGTCTAGCAGCAGCAAAAATAGCACACGGAGAAAAAAATATCGCCAGAATGAGGATACGTATTGTTATTCTGACTATGCGTCGTATACTCATTTTTCTTGGAGATATTCTGTATAGCCAATTCAGCTATACAGCGGATAATCTAAATGACGATCGATATCATTATTTTAGCGTTACATTTAGTTAATTAAACTATGAAGATTCTCACTTTAACAAAACAGTTGCCTGATTTGACCAAACAACGTATATTTACAAAAGCTATTCTCTGTATGTTTAAGTCAAACAAGTCCTTAAATCAGAAATCCGGATCGTTATTTTGAGGAAACGTCATTTGAAGATACGTTGGATAGTAATTTTAACATTTTTTTCCGTGTATAAAGTAGAAAAAGAGCATGTTAGTCACAATTTTATGAAAAGTTGGAAAATTTTGTTAAATTACGAAACTTTGAATAATAATTATAATTTTGTAGAAGTTTCAGGTGTTTTTTCTGAAAATATTTATATTTATATTTTTAAAAAATATCAATTGAGGAATTGAATTTTAAAAGGGTATCTTTTCATTTTTGATTAATCGAGATAAAAAACTGGTTATCTTCAATTATAAATATTTTTATTGAACTTTTTTAATTTCAGCTGCAAAGTGCTATTGGTTATGAACCTAAAATTTGATTTTTAGTCCGAAATCTTTATAATTCTTGAAGTAATTAATATTAAAAAGTTCAAAAAATTACTCTTTTAAAATATGAAAAGATACCTTTTTGAAAATCAGCTCCTCAATTTATGCTGTTATTTTGTCGTTCATGTTGATGTTTGGATTTTTAATATCGATGCCACCAGTGGTATCACATTAAAAAAAAAGAATTACACAAACAATATTTGTCGATAGTGTAGAAAAAGATTTCTACTGCTTAAAATTAAAAAAAATTTTCTTTACTTGATTGTGATTTTATTCATTTTAATTTTTTGTTATATTTTCAACAAAATGAGCATGTAACATGTGTACTCGTGGAATTTTTCCAAAATTTTTTTTATCCATTTTCTATTCAAGTATGTAAAAGTAAATAAAACTTCAAAATAAATTAAGCATTCTTCTTATTGAAATATTAAAATTAAATTCATCTTCTGAAATCGATTTATTTTCTAACAATTCAAGATTGTTATTACAAAAAAAGTATATAATCGGTATGCACCAATTTAATTTAGTCATTACAGAATTAAAAATATCAAAATATTATGATTATTATAATTATTTTTTGGTTACTGTAAGCTCAATTTTTCAATTCGGGTCGATGAGATTAAATAATTACCCAGCCATTCCACTGCTCTCCATTTTATTAGCCAGCTCGACGTCCTTGCTGTAAACATCAAATTGCCACTGCCTCTGACCAAGGACACCCGCGAGTACAGCTCCTGTGTGAATACCAACTCTCATGTCAACAGGACTTTTTGTCGTCGCCTGAACATATTTTATTGCTTCTACCATTGATAAGCCCATGTGTACACACAAAATTGCATGGTCTTGTCGCTCAACTGGAGCACCACTGATACAATAGTAACAGTCACCCAGAATTTTAATTCGCAATTGTTCGTACCTTAAAAAATTATAAACTATTAACTGTTTGTTATAACATTTTTTAAGCAACTACTTATTTTCAAGTATAAAAGTATTATAATGGTTCTTGGTGCAATAGCGGATTTATGTTTGAGATAAAATTTATGAACTTTTATGAATTAAATTCGTGTTAACTACCTATTTTATATTAGTATTATAGAATAAAATTAGTCCATTACATAAATTTTATTCTAATTAAAATATTTAAATAAGTATGTTTGCATATATTTTCAAATGATTGTGATAATTATGTTTTGTTAACATAAAAACTTAGATATCATTTTTTTCTAAAAAAAATTTTATTTATTATAGGGTGAAGAAGGAGGGAGGGGGGGCGTACTTGAGAAAATGCTTAGTTTTCAGAGATTCAAATAATGAAAAATAAATAAAAATGCTTAAAACATTTTCTTCGAAGCTTAGAAAACGCTTAAAGTACTATTCACGGGAAAAAAATAAGAGCTGCAAAAAGATGCTGTCCTGTAGAAGCAACAAGATAAAATTAAAAATTTTAAATAACGGTCAATTTTAGTAATTTTACACTGTATACAGTCGGAAATAAATTTGGAGTCAATTCTTATTTCTATGACTCAGAGTACTGGACTAAATGAATATAAATTATTTTTAATCAATTAAAATAAGTCTCATACATACATTTTTTCTTGTCGGAATTAAAGAAATATTTAAATTAAAAAAAAAAAATAATCAAATTTGTAAAAAACTCAAATTTTGAAGCGAAAAAAAAATCGAATTTGAATAGCAAGTTTAAATTTTGAAAAAAATTCGAAATTTTGAAAAAATTGTCATTTTGAGTAATTTATAATAATAATTTGATTAGGGCGTATAAGAATTTTTTTAGCAATCTACGTGGTGATAATCAAAAAGTATGAAACATTTTTTTTTAATTCTATTTTTTTCAGAATTTAATATTTGTTTAAAATTAAAAATTTTTTTAACATTGAAATTTTTAACTTCCCGGTAAGAAAATCGTAGATGTGAATTGAACTGTGTGTGTGTGTGTGTGTGTGTGTGTGTGTGTGTGTGTGTGTGTGTGTGTGTGTGTGTGTGGCCGTATGTAAACTGCTTGTAATTTTTGAACGGCTTGACCGATTGGAACCAAACTAGTGGCGTTTTAAAAAGTTTCATCAAACTTAAATTTGCTGATTTTGAACTAATTTGAACCAGTAGATTTTAAGAAACTTATTTTTAAAAAAGTGTTTTTTCGGAATTACTCCTAAAAGTTCTAGTTCTATCAATTCTAATTTGAAAATTATTCATGAAGCTTAAAAAACTGCGTCGAATGCCGCCAACCGCGAACAAATCGTTTCATTCGTTCAAAAGTTATTGCGGTTTAAAAATTAAAAAAATAGTGTTTCATGAAACTATCATCAAATTTTTGAGCTCGTAAATCTCAAAATCATAGAGCAGTTATCTCTTTGAGCTCGGAGAGACAATACCCAAAAATTTATATTTTCTGTGTAGCTGTTATTTTCTAGAATTTCTATAATTTGGTATCACATCGATTGTGACGATTGATAAATTTTCAAGAATACGTCTATGTTTACTTTTATTAAGTATATTTACCCCGTGGTAAGTACCATAATCTTATAAATAAATACATTTCTTATTGATTGAAACATCGTTAATTTCAAACTTGACCATTTTGGAAATCTATTATGATGACATAATATTTTTCCGTCTATGTCATTAATATGATTTATTTATTGTAATAATACTGTTATTATTCAAGAAGGAGCTTAAATAAAAAAATAAAACTTGAATTGATAGCTTGCGTGATGAAAAATATATAAACTATCTGAAACTCGATAAATTCTATAATATCAGGTTTAATCACGAAATGCTACAGTGTTTTATGAAATTTTATATTATAATTTAACGTCAGGTTTAAAATGGCTAACGTTTTATTTATTCAATAATTATATTTTTTTATAACTAAAAAATTTTTAAAGTTTTGTTTGATGGTCGTTTTCGCATTTATCTATATCTACAACAATCGTTTTCTGATTGTGTTACTTTAACTCTCTCGATGTTTTTTCTTTGTTGCTACGAGTTATAGAGGAAGAGAGTTTAGTAAATCGATAAAAAGCAGAAACTGAAACTACATATGAGAGTAGGAAAGAGGGTTCAACTCCGATTCAACATAGAATAAAGCTATTGTGTATGTTCATGTGTCGAGTAGGTGTGTAATTTTATTCTATTGTCGAGAATAAAAATATTGATACGATTATTTACCGTTCGCTTAATTGATCAAAACGAGCAAAGAGCTCATTTAAAATTTTAACGAGTTCACTTGCGCTGTATGTTGATGAAATAGCCGTAAATCCAACAATATCAGCGTAGAGTATCGAAACATTTTCATGCCTTGACATGTAAATTTTTTTGAACTGGGTGTCAAATGATGCTCCCAAATCTTGACGCATTTTTACAGCCACGTGTTCCGGTAGTACACTTAAAAGTAATCGTTCTTGCTCGGCACTTTGCTCCTCGATTACCAGCTGAACCTGCAAACTTTGACGGGTCTCTAAGAATGCTCGACGTTGTTGGAATTCTGCCAACGAGTAACTTGATGCACCGAGAATCGCTGCTCCAGCTGACAGTGACACTGTTATTATCTGAAATATTTCATTCATGTCTTCTATTCTCTTTGTTATTTTTTAACACTTACCTCATTCAATTATTTTTACTTTATATAAACTTTTATTTTGAATTTTTTCGGTTTCTTTACTGATTTTTAAAACTATCAAAAATTTTTAATTATTTAAAATATTCTAGACACATATTGATAGAAAAATTAATTTTATATTAAGCGAAAAATTTTATACTCAACAAATCAATTTGATGAATTTGATTATCTTAATTTAAATAGAAAAGTTCTTGAAGCGAGTGAAATTTACTTAAATTAATAAAAATGTTTTAATTGTGTCAAGACTTTTCTCTGCAATCAAGTCAGTTTTTTTATCAGTATAGTTTTAGAATTTACTTAAAAATTTCAAGATTTCTCGATTTTCTAAAATGTTTTTAACAGTTCAAGAATTCATACGATGTATTTGACAATAAAAGAGTTCTTTTTTTAGTCTGAATCAATTGAAGATTTTTCAATAAAATTTTTAAAATTCTTTAAAAATTAAAAAAATTTGAAAAGCTTATAATAATTAATTTAAGTGTTTTAACTGATCCAGAATTTTCAAAATCATTGATGAATGTAAAAATAATCCTCGAATAATATTCTCAAATAAATCATCTATAAAAAGCGCGAAATAATAATTAGATCAAGGTGAAAAAATTTGTGTAATATTGAGTTTTAAACTGTAGAATGACAGATATAAAAAAACTGTAAAAAGTACGAAGGGAATATGAAGTTCAATCGGATAATTTATTTTTTTTTTTACGTGTTAAAAATAGAGCGCGCTTTATTCAATCATAGAAGCTCGGAAAAGCAGAGGAAATGATAACAGAACAACTTTTGACGATTGCAGCTTAAAATTATATTTATTCGACTACATATAATTTCAATTAACTCAACGTTGATTCAAAAATGATTTTATTAACTTAATTGAATTATATTTTATATGAACAAACGTTAATTAACAGTCATAATTATGCCATGTTATTTATTTAAAAAAAAATGTCTTTTTTTTTGCTTTTAATAGATGACACTAATTATTTTTTTACTAACTATATATAATTCGTTCGTTAATTAGTCTAGAAACATTTTATAATTATGAAATGGAACTTGTGCTAATTAAATTTCAATATAATTTACCCTGTTAAATAGATATTCATCAAATTGATCATCAATTAGCAATAGGATATTACCTGTAATGACTATTCAATACATCATAAATCATGATATATAATATAGGATTAAAGAGAGGTTGTCAAAGTAATGTGTCAATTATTTTTAACAAAAAGAATTACATCTTGGCTTATAATAGATTACGTCGATATTTTATAAATAATAATCAATTAATTGATATCATTTATTTATAAATATTTGTAAGCTCTGTTGAATGAGTTAATTCAAAATCATAAACTACGGTACTTGGGTTAAGTTTATTTAAAACTACCATTCACTTAATTTCAGTCAACTGTAATTAATGCATCGGCACACGTATCAAAGTTGTTTATAGATGTATAGATTACCTTCGGTAAATTGTATCTTTTTAAAAGTACGTTGTGATAAAAATTAATGTTTATTATTGATACAAAATAATATTAATGACACATATTTTTATTTATACAAAAATCATCAAGATTACTTAAAAAAATACTAAAATAATCTTTATAAAAGTTCATATTCTTCGTTTTAAGTAAAAAATTTATAATGTTGAGCATAATTTTGTACGGTACATATAATACTCATAATATTAAACTATATAGAGAATGGTTTAAAAATAATAAATTTTCCCCTATTTTATTTCACGAATATTTTTATTGTTATACTTTCCTTAGTTCACGGAAACAAAGTAGTTTTTACACCATTGTTCAGACATAATTTAATTTCAGCATAATAAAAAAATAATACTCAAGATTACTTAACAATTATTTCTTTAATGTACTATTCATCTTTCAAATTTTGTGTAAAATTTTTAATTTGATAAGTTGAAAAAATTCATTCTAAAAATAGATTGATATTTATCTACAAATATTACATTTTTTGTAGAGCCATATACATGGATAACTCTTTTTTTTTTTTAAATAGTATGAAAGTAATATAATAAAAGAAGATTGATACTTATTCAATCTTCTAATTTATTTTGATAGGTTTTGATAATGTTAAAAAAAATAAAACGGATTTTTTTTCCGTCATTTGAGATCTTATTTTCAGTTATTTAAATTTACGTAGAATAAATTTGACAAAATGAAATCGTTACACAATAAAAATTCGGAATTTTGAACATAATTGAAAAAACATTCATGAATAATTTTAAAATAAAATAAAAATTTTAATACTGAAGTTTTTCTTCTCTTTTTTTATAAGAATCAAAAGAATTAGGCTAGTAAAATAAATAATAAAAATTGTGAAATTTTTAATTAAATTAATAGAAGTAATTCATTGATTTTATATAAAAAAAAAAAAATATGCATCATAAAATTATAATTTTTAATTCCATTTATTTGAATCTTTGGACGTATAGTTATAGTTTTTTCGCTTCGTACATGTATAAAAAAATATTTATGTGATTGAGGCTTTTGTTGAAAATTCCGATAATGAGCACAATTAAAAAAAAAATTTCAAGCAGATAACAAAATTGAACTTACCAAAACTTCAATTGGGGTTTGCGAAGGAATTTTAGCCAGTCCAATTACGGCAACGATATAAGTCGAAGCTGTACCGAATACGAGTAACGCGACATGGAGCAGTCTAAGTGGTAGAGTAGCAAAAAGAAGATAAAGAAGTAAGAGTAACCATCCAAAGCTATCTCTCGGTGTGACAGCATTGTTCTTAAGAAACAAGTGTATCAATATTTGAGCCGTAGATAATTGCCAAGCCAAGTGTGGCATTGTAGTCCAAAGTTTATCTCTAGCTCGGGTGCCACGTTCAGCGAGAGCTAGTAATCCCAGGTTTAGACCCAAGAATACTGCAAATATTCCTTTAGTCGTTACTTCGACATCCGGTGATATTAACATGTACATGTCATAAAGAATAGCTGATATAAGAAAACAATGAAGTCCACCTCGTCGTTGTTGAAGTGATGAAGCTCGGTAAAGCCGTTCAAGATTAGGGTTCGCGAAACTTGTTTTGAAAATTCTCGAGGGTCGACCTGATTTCAGGTACGACTCCTCGTTCGGTAAAATTTGCCTCTGGGACATGATTTATTTATTTTTTAAATGTACCCTGTTATATTATTTTGATTCGTATTTTTATTATTCAAGCAGGGTGGATGTAATTTATAAACCGAGGCATATTTAGTTGACCTTGAATACTTTTCTCGTTGTCAAGTGGATTCTTTGTATTGAGCTTATTTTTTTTCTTTCTTTATTTACTTTTCAAACTAAATAGGTAATTTTTTGTATTCTTGCATAAAACTTACAATAATCATCGGACGTGAGGGCCAGATATTCGATGCCTGATATCGTGAAATAAAATAAAATCTAAAAATATTCAATTAAAATTCTTCATTTCACTATAATAAATAAATAAAATCTTTACATTTATAATTTATAATTATAGTATTTCCATTTTTTCATTTTTGATAAAAGCTATTTTCACTGGTTCGTTCGTTGCTTACTAAATCATTCCAGTCGTCACATATTTAATAAATAAATCCTCAGTTTTATTTTATATCCACTTAGACTTTTCTACAAGTTACACTTGTACACAATTGCACTGACAAAACAGTTTAAAAAAGCATTATACATTTCCGTAACTTTCATATTAATAAAAATATTTTCAGTTGCAGTGGTAAAAAATTAAAGGAAAAATCAGTTATCATTTTTGCACTAATAAAAAATATAATATTAGTAATAATCAAAATCCGTGATTTAATTTTTCGGTAATTGATAAAACTCAATCTGTCGAAGCATGTATAGAGGGTCTGTCGGATCCACCGCCCGCGCGCGGGGACTGTCCAGATTACTACCAATTCCGTTATCCACTTCCTAGTTCTCCGGCGCCACCACTTGGTCCAACAATCGTGTCATCCAGGCTTGCGCCTTGCGATTCCTACCCTCCGTGGGTCGATATTTTAACAACCAGTGTTGAGTGTGCCCAGAACCACCTGGAGCTACCAGAAAAATTTTAACAAGTAAAAAAAGGTAATAACATCTCCAGGGTGTGAGTTCAATTGCCACCTAAATCCGCATCTTATACTTCTCAAATTATTATTTTTGAAGCTTTTTCCTCCTAAACTACACTTTCTAATTGTGCTTGCTTTTTTATCATTTTAAATTATACCGAGCACAGTTTTCGCTTCACTTCAACCTCTAGTTACTTTTTTTAACCCTCTTCACGGTTATTCTAAGCCCCGTATTTTATCTGTCGATTTTGGTCGCCAGTTGCACTTGATCTACGATCTCTTAGATCCGATAAAGGATGGTTTATTTTTTTTTATCGTATAATTGCGATGTTCTATATTTATTTTTTAATTAAGTTTAACTACTTGAGATTTCATCTCATTATTTAAAAATCATTGACCCGAATATCATGGTATTGGCTTTTCATTCACATCGAGTTTAAGTTTAATAAGTTTTGACTTTATTTTCTTCGTTAGTATTGATCCTTTATAACTAAAAAATAATATATAGCGCTACTAATTGAGCTTAAAAAAACTTTTTTGTTTAATTTAATTAAAAAAATTTTAATTTTACAACATTAAGTTAATTAATTAAATCAATATGTTTTTTGAAAATAATGCGGAGATTAAAAAACATTTCATTTTCGTTTATTACTAAAATAAATAAAAAAAAATTTCTACATTTTTAGAGTCAATATGATTAAATTCTTAACATATATGCTCACATACTAAAACTCAACTATTCTAACAATGATTTATGAAAATAATTTCAAATAACCATTAGTAAAAATTTCACTCACCTAATTTGTATGATATCTAGCTAAATTTTATATGGATAACCTTTCCAATAAAAAAGTATTTTTGTGATCTATATCGACAAATATAGAAATGTATATTAAAGTCTTCGAGATTAATTAACTTTGAGATCAGACGGCTCAGCAGTATTACTGGATAAAGCTTTTAAAATGAAAGAAAACGATCCGGATTCGAGTCTCAAGTATCACAATTTTTTATATAGTGAGTAATATATTCTGTCATGTAATGATTATTCATTTTTAGGTAGATTTTGAAGATATCTATCTACTGCATTGGTCTTCATATCGAAATTTACTTAGAATTATGTTATAATATCACCTAATTAGTCAAGTAAGGTTTAAAAATAGCATTAGTTTAAAAGTTTATATAATGTGGCTTCTGAATACGATATGAGCTTCTACACAGAAAAAAAAATTTACACAAATCAAGTAAATAATTTTGAAGAATTTCATTATCTCGATTTGACTACACAGTAAAAAATTTTGCGTTAATGCATCAAAAAATTTTGTGTTGAATATTTAACACTTTTTTGTGTTAATTTAACACTTTTTCGTGTTAATTTAACACAATAAATGTTAAATTTACACATAAACGTGTTAAATATTTAACACAAAATTTTTTGACGCAATGACGCAAAATTTTTTACTGCGTAGAAAAATTCTTAAGCATTGAAATTTTTCTTGGTTTAAATAAATTTTACTTGATTTAAAAATTTTTAGTCTTGATTCAAGTCAAAAAAACTTTTCAAAATTTTTTTCTTAGTTCAAGAATTTTTTTCTTGATTCAGGATAATTTTTTTTTCAGCGTACAATTCTTGATGAATTTTAATGAAACTTAATAAATTTATTCCTTGTACAAATATCTTGAATGACTTCAAAAATAAGAAAAATTGGGCGATTAGTCCAGAAAAAGTAACCACTTAAAATTGTCAAAATAATGAAAATTGAATTTTGGGTCAAATTATCAGTGAATAACTTTTGATTAAGAAGAAATAACTCATTTCTGAAAAAAAATCATTAAACCTTATGAAATTAACTATAATTAATTTGACCAATAAACCATTTACTTGAAATATTTGCTATACATGTTATTAAGAAATAAATGAAAATAATCCATTCCTGGGGAATCTACCTTCCATCTCGGTTGAGGCCGAATGGCATTTTTACATATACAAATATAAATAAATAGACACAGGTCGAGTATTGCTGATTAAATAAAAAAATAAACTCTCAAAATATGAAATGTGTTTAATTTAATTTAATTTTTTATTTAAAAATATTCTGTATTCACAACATTTGGAATGTAATAGAACAGAATAGTAAAAAAAGAGTTTATTTATCGAAAAATTGGTGATTAATAAAATTGTAAAAAAGTTGTAGAACATTTGTTTGAATTTTTACGTAAAATTGCTGAAAACACTATTTATAATCTGAGATTCTTATACATAGAAAAATTTTATTCTGTAGTAATATAGTGATTACAGTTTTCCTAATTATAAGTAATAACTAAAATCTATTTTACAAAAATTGTGTCAATTGTTAATTATTACAAATCTATAATTAATAGTACAAAAAATATAATTATTAAAATATTGTGTTCTTGCTACAATGACTATCGTTACTTATCCTTACTATATATAAAATAAAATATTATGATGAAAAACGAATAAAGATCAAAGACCTTTAATCATCTCTTCGGGTACAACATAACCAATAGAGTGCATTTCCTTTACAATTTTAGGTTTCAAGCTGAGTGAATCAATCCACTTATAATATGGCAACTCTTCTCTCGTACCTCCATATTTCTTGGGTAAATGCGTAGGCGCAATATGCTTATGGAGGCTTTCCATATTATCACCATGGAAAAATACACGTTCCTTCATTTCTTTGTTTATAAGAGGTTTGAACATTGCATATATCATATCGAATACCCAAGATTGGTGAAGAATATGAATTGCGTACGTTTTCATTGGAAACGACGATACCATTAATGCCATTACCATGCTGGCGATCTAGAAAAATTTTTTGTCTTTAGACACAAGTTTTAAGTTAATATCAGATTAGTATTTAATTATCACAATAAATGACATTATTATTATTATTATTATTATTATTAGTAAGCCTCTGTTTTTTACACGCTTTTTATTAGCTTCACCTGTATGTATCTTTGTTTGTAACCGACTTCTTTGAGCGCAATTTTGACCCACTTTAAACGGTCAGATTTAATTCAAAATTTGTAGACTCATCGAGGACCAATAACTATACACTAATTTGATAAGATTATTCCATTATTCAATTTGCAAAATAAGATTTTTTAATTTACATAAATTTTATCTAGTCGATAAGGCAGGAATCAATGTTAATTGTAATTTCTAACCATTATCTTTAACCGATTTATCTAACATTAACAAATTTTTGAATACCAAAGAGAATTCTAATTCATCAAAACAAATAATAATTTTAAAAAACTAAAAAACACGCTTTTTATAGGAAACTAAACCAAAAAAGAGAAAATAAATTTTAATTAAGAATAGTTTAAAAACTTTTAATAAATATAAATTAATAATAGTGTAAATAAGAAAAAAATATATTTTATTTTTAAAATAGCGTTGGTGCTTTTTAAAATATTATCGAAATGATAATCCTTTTTCTCATACCTGTCAGTAAAATATTTATAACTATTGACACTATGAACCCCACGCTTTTTTTACAATTAAATTACTTTTTTCTCTTATTTAGACTATTATTAATTTATATTTATTAAAATTTTTTATACTATTCTTAATTAAAATTTATTTTCTATTTTTTAGTTTGGTTTTCTATAAAAAGCGAGTTTTTTAGTTTCTTTAAACTATTGTTTTTTTGTTTTCATAATACAGTACAACCTGGTTATAAGTTATATTTCTTTCTCTCTTCTACTTGCATGCAATATTTCATATATAGATATAACTGTCGTGAGAGCGAGTAGATCGTCCGATGTAACTTATAACCAGGTTGTACTGTAGTCACATTTTTAATATTGTCATTTAATTTTAATACTCATGTTAGTAACTTAGTAAATAATTTTATTTGTATTTTAGATATTTACTATGTTTTACTTGTAATGTAGCATTAGCTGTATCAAGTTTTTGTTTATTGGTTGAAGTAAGAAATTAAAAATAATAGAAAAAATAATTCAAATAAAACGATAAGAAAATTTGATAGTATTTTTAGCAAGAAACTTAAATAAATGCCAATAATAAAATATTGTTTCTTTTCATTCTGTATAAATTGGAAAATTAAATCAGTGAATTTAAAATCGTACTGTAGTTTAGCATCAATTATAATTTAAGTGCATTCAGTTACACAATTCTAGGAATAGCTACTTTATCATATAAAATAGTGAATCGATAGTTACGAAGCTCATGAAGATTTAATGAAGCTTGCTCGTAGATAAACAAGTGTTTAGAGTATATGTATATAAAATTCATGAATTCACTGTTTCAGATCAATGATTATGCTACATTCTAAAGGTTACATTTGATTATCATAATACCGTTTGAAAAAGTTTTTTTATGACATTGCTACAAAATTATGAATTTATAAATTTCTACCGGTTATAACCGAAATTTTGTTAAATATACAATAAACATTTCGATAATTATGAATTTTGAATTATGCTGTATTTTCATTCCGCAGCAATCAACTGCTAAGTCATGAAAAATGTTATTTAAAACGATTAACGCAAAAAAAAAATTCAATGTCAACTACTTTTGTACATAAATATAATTGATATCACAAATGATTATGATATTCGATACGAAATAAAAATTACCTGAGGTGTAATAGTCCAAGCGTGCGCTATAGTGATATCTTGAAGATCGAAAATAACAACTCCGCCAAGAACTTGTGCGCGTGGTTCCAAAACACCCAATTCAAGGATAATGACCGTCGCTTTGAATATTTCTTCGATACCATATTTTTTGGGATCCCAATTACCCATTCTATAAATCATCATTCTACGTCCACACTGTGTTCTGTACGCCGGTACTGTCATTACGTCATCATCCCCAATATGACGCATATTCAGAGGATTTACATCTTTATGGATTTCTGGATGGTCTTCTTTGAAATTGACATATCTAACAACCTGTCAAACATAAATTAAACGATAATTAAAATTCAAAACATCGTCATTTAATTGAAATTAGAAGTCTGACATCCAATTTAAAAAGGTTTTAATTTTTTTCGCGAAAAGCGAAAATAGAGCAATATTTTACAAGCAATATTTTACAAGCAAAATATATATACGATAAATAAATATTCTAGGTGGTCTATTAATGTAGTAGTTAACTTACCAATCGATGTGCTCGATTAACATTGAAATTGCGTGCACGAAGAAATCTAATCAAAAAAGCGTCATCCATCCTGTGGGGAGTACATTCACCTCTTTCTGTAAAACAGTGGAGTGTATAGTACGATGCTATAATTATTTCAGAGTTTTACTCTTTTGTGACATATTCGTGATTATAGCTAATTATGAATATTTGAGAACTATAAGTATATTAATTTAAATACAACTGTGTTAAAATATTCAAAAATTAAAATATTCATGCTCATTAGGCAAGCAAAGCAAGCTTCGACATTGATGAGAATTTTATATTTTGTGGTACATTTTACAAAAAAATTAAAGAGCATCTACATGTGATTTTTGACATTTTTTTTATATTTATATTTAGATGGGTTATTAACCATTATTTAAAAAAAATTAATGTTTTTTATTTTCAGAGTCTGAATTATTCTTTCAGTTTGTAAAATTATGGAAGAACATCATACTTTTGTTTTTTTTTTAGTAAACTCATCATATTTAAATTAATAAATACTTTGTAATTTGTAAAATAAATTTTCTTTGTTAAGAATATTTCGTATTCTATAAAGCACGATTTGCCAGCTATCATAAGGTTATACTTTTAGCCAGTTGTTATAACTATTTTGATATTAAAATAGAATCATTGATCGTATTTTTTAAAGATACATATAAATTAAATCTTCTTGCTGTTTTTGTTTATCTTGAAATTGATAAAATACGAAAGTTATTTAATGAAATCTATGTAACATTTTATCTATGACTTAATAGATTATTTTCATTTTATCGATTATTAAATAAATGTGACTATGGTAGTTATTAACTTGAAATAGTTTGATGACATTATTTGAACTTTTTAGACGTGATAATAATATTAAATCGAGAAAGTAACATGTTGAAAAATTGTTTTTTTCAACTGTTAGTATTTTCCTAAATTTTAAGAAAGTAGTAAGTGATTGCTTGGAAAAAATTAAGTCATATCCCAAGTTTCACGAAAAAAATATTGACATTTTGGTAGATTTTACTTAACAAGAAGTCGAAAATTAATAATTGTCATCTTCAATTCAACAAAACATTAATAAACAAAAATTTGTGTCCCTTGGGATATAATAATCTTCCGTTTTTTAGTGGTCGAAAATAGCAGGTGCAGCGCTTCAAAGAACTAGCCCCCACGAAAAAAATTTATAATTAGAAAATATAAAAAAAAATATTTCATTTTATACACAAAATATATGTGAAATATTATTTGAACTATATCCAAAATACACTTGCATATATTTCAAGTATATTTCAAATGTAAGCAAATTATATTTGGTTTACTGGACTTTTGGCCGTTTTTGGTAAACGAGAAATATATTTCAAATAAAGGTAAAATATATTATTAATATGTTTATTTTATATAAAATGAAATATATTTTTTTTATATTCCAATTATAAGTTTTTTTTCGTGGGAGACTCAACACTTTACCATGAAAATTGAAAAGACAGTAGCACATGTTCATCATTAAATTTAAAATGATAATAATTACCATATATCATATCTCTTAGCTCTTGTAACGTTTGACACTTGACCTCATCTGTTTCACCAAGTTCCCGTTTAGCGTACTCCGTCACCTCAGGCGTAAGTTCTTCCAAGTCCAAATCGAGTTCCTCATCCTTGGGTTTCATTTCCTCTTTGCTTAACTGTTTTACCTCGTCTAAATTATTCTCGATTATATCCAAGTTCTCCTTGATAGATTTAGTACCTATTTCATTTTGGACACATAGCATTGGTTCCCACATTTTATGAATATTTCCTGATGATTCTTTAGATATTTTATCATTATCACCAATTAACGAGGCATCCAAGCTTTTTCTCCTGTTTAAATGTTCATGTAATTTTAATTAATCCTATTTATATAACAATAACGTTTAATAGAAGATAAATTTTTTTTAAATTACCCATTACTGAATTTGGTACTTTTATCCTCCACATCCGTCTTTTTCGGTGTTCCAATTTCATGGTTATTGACTAAATTTTCATCATTTATCATCCTAAAAGTTCAAAAATTTATTTCCGCTAGATTCGAATTACTTTTATCAATTTTATGATTTAGATTTTTAAAATGTTCTTTGAATTCGTTATTTAATGATTTGTTATAGCCGATTAAAAAATATATTTTTTTCCCCTCCGGGTGTAAAGCGTCAACTTTAGCCCCGCTGCGCTAAACAAAGTTTCCGCTTTACACCTTCGTCAGGGAAAAAAATAGTATACACTCCTCGGGAAGTAAATAAGAAAGCCTCAGATCACATGTTTGTTGACCTCGGCTTCGCCTCGGCCAACAATTACATGTGATCTGAGACATTTCTTACTTTACTTCCCTCGGTGTGTAATATACTATATTCTGGATTCCGATTTCTATTTGATATATTCAATCGTTAAATTGTTGATCCACATACGCAATTATTATTACTTCTTGCGTGCTTACTATAATTATGCTTTGACACGAAACCACACAATTATATTTCACCTTAACTTTTCTTATTTACATAGCTTTTTTTTAACGTCCTTCATATGTCATCGCAATCATGATCATTACCTGTAAATATTTCGTCGGTATTAATTCAAATTGAGTAACTCCATCCGTCAATACCTTATTAACAGTAAAAATGAAATTTTTAGGAACCGATAAAAATGAAGTATTTTTAAAAGTTTCTTCACAATTGAACGTACACTGATAGAAAATTTATGTTGACTCAAGAGATATTTTCTTAATCTAAGAATTTATTTTGAAAGACAAATGATTATTTTGCTTTAAGAATTTCTTGTCTTGATTTAGATTTTCTTGGCTTAAGAGCTATATTATCTTCAATTGATACATTTAGTTTTTCAACCAAAATAACATTATCGTTTAAAAAACTTAAAATAATTCATCAAAGTATATTTAAAAAACTAAATCGTCTTTAATTGTTGTACCCAAAAAAAATTATTTCTTGGAAATAAGTAAATTAATGACTCACAAAAAAAGCCATTTTTAACACAAGTCGGTAACATATTGAATCAATGTTATCGCCTATCTTGAACCAAGAGACAAAAATTCTTGAAAGAAATATATCTATATCTAGTTTCAAGAGTTCAAATTTTGAAGAAAAAAAGTTTCTTGAATCAAGATTGTTTTTCTATCAGTGTACAGATGCATAAAATGCGCTTTTTCACTACACTAAATAATAACAGAGTGGTGGATTTGGTAACTTGTTTGTAGCCTAAATAACTGTGTTTCGATTTGACAACGACCAAATATTGATACTTTTTTAATCTTTTCAAATAGTTTGACTCATTTTAAATCTTTTTTTTTTTTTCTAATCAATGTAAGATCATGAAAAAAAAATAGATTTTTAGTAGATTTCATAAAAATCTAACTATTGTATTTGTCCTCATGACGTAATTTTCCGTAAATTTTAATATATTCCGACCTAACTCGACAATCTGAGTCAGAAAATGCATATGGTTCAAAAGTTTATATGTGTGTAAACTTTGAGTCTAATGATTATAAAAAAAAATCGTACATTAAAATCTAATTGTAATTTTAATTAATAAGTAAAAATGAAATCTACTTCCATTTCGGCTGCCGAATGGCACTTTTTTTAATGATTTGAAACAGTTTTTTGTACTAAAGCTATATAATTGACTTGCAACCTATGATCTCATGCTAAAGCAAATAAAAAGTAAAATAAAAAAAATATAGTAATAACCATGCAATGTTAACTAAAATCAGAAACATGAGTTGACGTTGACAGACTAATTACGTATCTATTAACCGCCTTCATTTTTTATATTAAAAAATAAAAAAAATTTCAACATGTAAACCTATCATTGTTTACAATTATAATTACTATTGTTTAAAATAATTTATTCTGAACAAATTTTACACCTCGAGTAAGGGCTTCTTCCTGTATCACTCGGAAAGAAGTCGTAACTGTGTTAAAAAAAAATTTTTAAAATTAGGACAACGGTTGACCCTGAAGGCCATTCCTGCAACTTTCCGCTAATTTCATACCTAAGCGCTTAAAATTGCACTTATGAAGTTTTTGAGCTCAAAAAACAATTTATGTGTTATTTTGAGCTCTTCGAGCTCAAAGAGTTAGTTATTCTATGCTTTTGAGCTCTCCGAACTCAAATGCCTAATAGAAGTTTAATAAAACACTATCTTTAAAATTTTCAAACTGCAATTACTTTTGAATAAATAAACCGATTTTCACGCGTTTAGTAGCATTCAACACATTTTTTTAAATACTATGATTTACCTTGAAATACAAGATTTTCAAACTGAAAATTTCGGAGAAATTTGAAAAATTCCCTTTTTTTGAATTTTTTCGACAACGATAACTCACGAACCAATCAACTGATTTTGCCGTTCTTGCTCATATCATTATATCATTACATCAAAAACGATCTGAAAAGAAATGTCGGAGTAATGTAAAAATCACACTTTTTTGAATCGACGTGTTTTCAAGGTTAAAAGCTCATGAGTTTTTAGAATTGGTCGATAAAGCCTTTTGCATGTTATTCCAAAAAAACACATTTAAAAAAATTTTTTTTCTTAGTTTTTCTGTGATTTCTCGAAATCTATCGGTTCAAATTTACAGGATATCTAAGTTCAAGGAGCTCTTTAGAACGCCGTTTGGTAGGTCTGATCGGTTTAGTTGTTCAAAAGTTATAAGCGGTTCACATACTTTTACACACACCCTTATACACACACATACATCCTCGTTGGAACATTCAGAGCTACTTCTTAGAACTTTAAAACCTTTTTTTTTTTGAAAACCATTGATTTGTGTAGCGAGAACTTAAAAATCTAAATGAAGAAATCTTAGATGTGAAAAAAAAATTTATTATGATGCACAATGACAATAAAAATTACTGTAAAAAGTTTTAGATAAAAAAACTTTTTATTATTTTTTTTTAATTTAAAAATGTTTTCTTTTAAATTGTAGAAAATGATGCTAAAATATATTTTAGAACACTACAAAAGCTTCTTGAAAAAAAATTTTTTATATGAAATTTTGGTGGTACTCCATTTTGCCCACTTTACCCTGTTTGACCCTCCCTTCACGTATGTAAAGCTGACATTGGTTCGCCCAGCGTTGACCATCAGTATCTTTGTCATTATTCAAGCAACAAAATTGCTTTGTAGGGATGAATTGGTGACTAAATAGTTGCTCTAATTAAAATTTTTCTACAGATTTAGATTCTGAGAAATCATTTTAAATGTCAGTCAGTGCTAGATTGTGTCAATGCTAACTTTACAAACGTTCTCCTTTCCCCTATCTTTAATTGGTTATATTATTTATCTGTCCAGTTTAGCACATTAATATGTTAAGCATAGTATTTTTAAGGTATAAAAATTTGTAACCTTTCAATAAGAGTAACTTTAATATGATCTATACATTTGAATAATAATAAATAAATTACGCATCAGTTATCAATACAGATGTATAGTAAAAATTGAGGTAACTTTGCAATTGAATAGTCAGATTCAGGATGAAAATAATATCTGACAATTTGAGTAAATTTTATCTTCTAATTTTTCTCACGTGCATTCATCAAACAATAAATGTATATGCAGAATAAAATTTTTAAATTTTCATGTTTAATTTTTATCATGCTATAAAACATTGCGAATAGTTATAAATATATAATTACAATAAAACTTTGGATCTACTGAATAAAAAATAACTCCATGATCAGCAAACTTCAAACTGTAACTACTTATAATTTTTATTGATCATCTCAGATAATTAACTACCGATTAAAAAAAAAAACGAAGTTACTAATGTAGTAACGGAAAATATTAGAGTTTAAGATGCTTTCTTATTTTTACTAGTTTTAAATAGATTGTAAAATCAAAGGATGTATGGTTGTAAATTTAAGGATTAGACGGGTAACAGAGACTGTTCGACATGTTGTCAGCAGATGTCAAAATATTTGTAAGTTTCTGTTACTGTAGAAAATAAGAAATGTTGTAACGTGAGGTATGAGTGAGAGAGTGAAAAACTGAGAGAGAAAGAGAGAGAGAGAGAGAGAGAGAGAGAGAGAGAGAGAGAGAGAGAGAGAGAGAGAGAGAGAGAGAGAGAGTATGAAGTAATGTCCGAGATGGGGGTGAGAGGGACCGAGAGGCCCAAGTAATTTTAAAAGAGGTAGTTGTAAGTTAGTCTAATACCACCCAGGCTAGTGAGCACTTTTAAAAAATATTGTCTCGTGCTGTAATTTCTTTTAATTAATATAATCTAAAAATCTATATTCTACACTAATGACCTGCTAAAATGATTATGAACAAATAAAAGATAATATAAGCGGTAGATTGTATCAATATGTTCATTATTATAAATTTCGGACGATTACAAAAAAAAAAAAAAAAAAAAGTGATAATAATGTAAATGTAAATGCAATATTTAAGAGCAAAACAATTATGTAACTAACTTTACTTACGCTGTATATTCACTCAACTACACTGTAGCACATCGATTATAAAACTTCAATTGCCTTTTACTGGCCACGGACAACTCACGATTACTACGATCATGTTCAACGTTTTATACCAGCCACTCCAAGCTTTATAATTGAATAAGAAAAAACTATTGAAAAAATATCTATTTTTTGTCTGTTTACTAATTATTTAAATTTTCTTCAGTTAATTTAAATTGATATTTCTGTCATATTATAGCTTGTTAGAAAATTAAAAATTGTAATTATGGCAATTATTTTAGAGCGTATAAACTTTAAACAATACATTATTGCAACAGTAAAAATATCTCCATGAATTACTTATTTAATAGTTTTACATTATTAATTTTATGATAGTTGCAAATTAATTATTGAATATATAGTACAGAAAATTTAATGGATGAAACAAGGTAGATCAGACGTAAGGACATTATTTTTTTTTTCTTTTATAAAGGACTAATATAAGACTACCGTTTTTTATGCTTCAAAAGAAAAATAGTTAATCGAATTGTGCGACGAGGGTCATATAGATGATACGAAAATATTACGAAACGTGGTCAGGGTCAGGCTTCTGCGTCTCCAGATCGATGTGCTTTCACTACCGACACCTTCACATAATCTCAAGCAGGTATTAGTGTTTGTTACACTGACTGAGTACGATAAAGATAAAGTAACAACTTGCATTAACTCAAGGTCACATTAAAGGAGTTGAAAGAACTTAATTTTATTAAAAATTTCTGGAGTAAATACTTGATGTTGTCCATTTTAAGATTTCTATAAAAATCTCATTAATTGAATGGTTTTTATTGTAGTAGTTTTTTCCAATGAAACAAACTTTTTTTAAAATTTTATTATGTTTATTGTTAATAAATGTTAAAATTGAAATGATTTTCTACATATTCTAAAATTTGTAATTTGAAATTTTTAGAATTTGTTTTTATGAATCTGTGTTATTCTTTTAACTCACGTCAGATTTTTACATTGTGTATTTGTACTAATGATACTAAAATAAAATGACAAAGAAAAACTCTTGTAGAAATTGAACAAAAAAATTATTGATGTAATTTTCAAAAAACACCTTTTTTAATGATAACTTATTTATTTAAAAAAATCAAAAAATTATCGGATGTATTTCGATTTCAGTGTCTATATATTAATATTCCGATGATCGAATTTTAAATTAAATTTTAAGGACATGATAAAATTATAATAAAACTTTCTTATAGAAAATATAAACTAATAAATTTCTTATTCATTTTATTGCTCGAAAAGATTACTTATTCAAAAACAATAATATTAACTTTGACAAGTTAACATTTATGAAAAAGAAATAAATTCATTTGCAAAACTTTGTATTTTGACTCTACGTTAAAAATAAAAAATACGATATAGTTTTCAGAGCCCTTCTTATAGGAAATTAAATTTTCTATAAAAAAAGACCTATCTTTTTTATTGTTTTTATCCTCCTTTTAAAAGAATCTATCTAATACCTTTAAACGAGCAATTCTTATATATACGATGTTACCGGCTCTGTTTCTTGTATAACTCTTGATTCTGAACGGATTTCAATAAAACGTAGCATATTAATTTTTTTGAGGATTTTTTAAGTTCTAAGATGAGCCAAATCTGTAAATTAGCTCAGAAAAGACAGCAATTCAAAAAGTTTTTTGAATCGCAAAGATTTTTACTTTTGACGTATTTCTGTGCAATAACAATTAAACGCGATATTCTATAAAATTTTTATCCAATGAATCTGAAAACTTATCAAATGAACTTGCATACAAACTAAATTTGCATACATCACTATTAGTCTAGGCCAAAAATTACTTATTCTCTCTATTTAATGGAATTTTACTCTTGCATTTGTTTTGGAAATTACTATTTTAGTAGTTGTTGAATTCATTATGAAATCTATTTTAAATTCGGCTGCAGAATGGTCTTTTTTTTATTGTTATGTCGTTAAGATTGAAAAATATTATTTATATTTCATCAGTCAGTAATTTCCAAAAAACACGATTTACGAAAAAAAAAAAAAAATACCGAGTGAAGCTCGGCCATCGAGGTACTCTAAATTTAAACTTAAACGGTGGAGATTGTTACTTATAAATATTCAATGAGAATAATAAAAATTAATCTATTGATAAAAAACTAATAAAGTATCAGTAAAAGTAACAGAAAATGAACAGAAAACTTGATTTACACCGAGAAAAAAGATCTATTTTTATCTACTGATCAGAACCACTCTCAATTTATACGTTCACTATTAGCGACATTAATATTTGCGATGTAGCAATCATGGTCATGAAAATGTATTTTACAAAGTAAATTTTCAATAACATTTGTAATTCTTAATTTAAACATATTTATTAACCAATGAAAATAAGCAAATTTCAGACTAGTGTAAATAAATGAGTAAATTTGATTTTCTCTCGAGGGAACTAGTTTCTAATTTCATTTGAGACTTGCTAGAATAATCATATTTCACTGCAATAAAGATGAAATTTGAATTAGAATATGATATCGTGGTCTTAGGGTCAGTTTTTCAATCCAGGATAAAATTTTATACAATGATAAACTATATCTATATATTTCATATATATAAATATACTGGCAATCATTATAATACTTTTATCCTGGATTGAAAAACTGGATATTAATCTTAACCCGTATCCTAACGACTGGTGTGTTGCTTAAAAACTTAATTTTTCGATATGCGTAGTCATGAAACACATACAGTAGGACAAAGAATAAAACATGGTTTTAAACTTATAGTTTCGTGCTAGACCTCACCTTCGGCTCGTTCAATCACCTCAGTCCTTGTATAAAGTCATATTATTTTATTCCATTAAGGAAAAAATATTCCATTGGTTTAAAAATACGCGCCTAACATCTTGTGTATTTATACAACTTATAAACCGTGTACTTGATCTTATTGTAAATATAGCGTAATGCAACCTTAGATGATTGTTGTCAATTTAAGTACATTAGGTTTTTCATTTTGCACGACTCATGATGCGAAGCATCAGAGAGTGCTTTACGATCGAAAAATTTATTTTGCCTTGGTTTTGCAACTGCTTAATTAATTACACAACTGATAATCCACGTAGTCTAATTAATTTGCGTATCATTCAATAGATAATTCAATTGACATTAATTCTGTCAGTGGTAAAAATCAATATAAGACAATAGAACCAGTAAAAAATTATTTTAACATATTAAATATAAAATTTAAGAAATGAAAAAAATCAGGGGGTCACTGGATAGATAAATGAACAATAATCCGCCTGAAAAAAATTTTTATCACAATTTTTCAATTAGTTATGCAATAGTAAATTGATAATTTTTTTCTGCTTGAACATGTACATTACAGGTGTGATAATTGTAAAACTATAAATTTGAAGTTTTTTTCCTCTCTTGGAGCAATTCTGGGATGGCTTTAGATTAGATTTCCGTTAAAAAAATTAAAAAATGCTATTGTTCAGTTTTTTATTAATAATTTTCGTTATTGCAAAATTAGAAACTTAAATTAATCATCGAAAAAATTTATTTTTTCAAAATATTACTAATGATTCGTTTTTATGTAATCAGAAGCTACATAGAAATAATTTTTTTTAATTTTTATATCTTATTGTTTAAGAAATTGTTATGAACAAATGCATTGTTCATAAGATAATTGAACATATTTTTATGGAAGTTCAATCTTTGATAGAAATAATGATTTTTAAAAGAAAAATTCTACCTTAGACAAATTTTTGGTGTTTATTGGAGTTTAAACAAAATTTTTTGAAAATATTAACAAGCCAATAGAGTTAGCTATTTTAACGATTTAATTGTATACTTAATGTAAATAAATGTATTATGGATGCTTCGAGTAATATGATAGTTAATTTCAATTACCATCAATTACTAATCTATAAATACAATATAATCGTTCATAAGGAGTAAACTCCAGTCGTGCGTAGGAGCTGACACACACAATATTTTTTTTTTGTCATTCCGACCAATTAATGATTGAAGATTAATTTCTTTCTATCAAAAGATAAAATATTACATGAAAACAGTATGCTCAAAAGATTTAATGACAGATCTTATATTTTTTTAGATTATTATGTGAGTCTATTAAATATATTTTTTTTATCGAAGATCGTGTTCATTTGATATCTCAAGGATCAACTATTTTCTAGAATAAAAAATTTTAATAAAATCTATATTGAAGGAAATTTTACTCGGATGAAAAAGTTCTTCATTTGTATTAATGTTTAAGTATATTAAAATGATTTGAATGAAGTAAACTTTTGAAAGCTTACAAGAAGAATTTTCTTCGTATAGAAAATTTATTTTCTTACTACCTCGGTCGAAAGTACGTAGCTTCTGCTGTGATATCGCGGCAGAAATATTCATTTTTATTCCTCGGTCAAGCAGTACGCGCGCCATCTAGTTGAGCGGGAGTAAAAACTTAGTCGCGTGCACTGCCACTCAATACATGAGAAATTCCCTCTACAATACTACCACAAAGACCCGATTCACGTATCCACAACCTCTACTTTTACTCGCACTCGTATAACCTCAAAGTTTGTTTACAATAAGTTAATGCTAATGTTTATTGGTAAATTCTATTCAGAAAATTTTATAATAAAAATAAAAAAATGCATCACCAATTATCTGACGAGTCAACCGATGAAGAAGAAGTCACCAGAGGCTTTGATGCGGAAGCACAATTGATTGTGCAAACTGACACTTTACCCAAGAAATTTGCTGATAAATATACGCTAGTCTATAATACTTACAAAAAATGGAATCAAAAAATAAAAGTGCTTTATCTGATTCTGAGGAAAATAATTTAATTGTTTATTTCAAAAGTCTATCCACAAAATTGTGTCCATCTACTTTGTGGAGTATTCATTCTATGTTAAAATCGACGCTGAATGCCAGAGATAATATTGATATCAGTAAGTTTTATAAATTAAAAGGTCTAGTTAAAAATAACGCCAAAGGTCATAAGCCTAAGAAATCTGCTGTCTTGACGTGGGACGAGGTTATGGCATTCATAAATAATGCACCGGACTACACTCATTTAGCCAATAAAGTATGTATTTATAAAAATTTGTATAAATTGTATTGATTTATAATTTATAAATCTATACCTTTATTTATAGATGTATTTGATGCCTGCCCCCGACCGCAAATGTCGGGGCAGGCATCAATATCTTTAGTACACACTTGTCATTTTTCCGTACTTTCGACCAGGTAGCAAGAAAAATAGTATACACTACACGCGCAGAAAGTTTGAGATTCCTGCACTGCGCGCTGTGATGCCCTCGGCTTCGCCTCGGGCATCATGGCGCGCAGTGCAGGAATCTCAAACTTTCTGCCCTTGTAGTGTAATATACTATTACGAGATTACAGTTAATTGTAATAAAAGTGCAGGAGTTTTTATCTTTAGAAATGAATTGAAATCAAGTTTTTAATTAATTTATTATTTAAAACAGTCAATATTATTGTAAATTACTAAATTTATAAATTATGGCCAAATCATGCATGAGTAAAATGTAATTTTTAAAACTGAAAAAAGTATTAGTTATAAAATAATTTTTTTCTACAATGAAATTTTACTTAAGAAATCACGGTTTCAAGTAGCTTGAAATTAATTTTTAAGTCTTTTAAAAAATATTATCAAATATTTTATCGATGACGCATTTTTTGAAGAAAAATAATAAATTGATTTTTAAACTGGATTAATAACAAATCTAAAAAATATGTTTGTAAAAGCATAATATTATTAACTTTCTTCGACAATAATATCTCACACAAATAAATCATCTGATTTTGACCCAGTTTGCAGCATTGAACAAAATTATTTTAAGGATGGAAATGATTACTAAAATTTTAAATTGTTCGAAACAATAGCTTAAAAGTTATTAAAGAATAATAATGTTTTTACTCAGAAAAAAAAATTTCTTGAACCAAGAAAATTATAAGGAAGACTGAAGTTATTTAAGAGCAAGAAGAAATTTTCTTGGCTTAAAAAAATTTAACTTCATTCAAGAAATTTTCAGTCTTCCTTAAGATTTTCTTGATTTAAGAAAATTTATGCTTGACTCAAGACTTTTTTTCGTTCTGTGTAGAAGATTTTGATAAAACTCTTTCAAATGTTGCGAAAAACTACAAAAAATTTTTTTTTAAAACCACGCTGAAAATAATAACTGCCTAAATTTTCTCTCATTTACAATTTTCTTAGCGGAAAGTTGATCAGATCCAATGTCTTTGTTCTGTAGCAAATACCTAGTTTTGACAGGATATTATTAGGTAATAGTTGCAAGATAACTAATTCTCGTTACATAAGCTATTCCGCATACTATTAAATATGTTGCAACCTTAGAAAATATTACTCCACAATTGCAATTTACTGAATTAAGATAAAATTGCGATGCAGCAGTAGTCTTATTTTTGGAGTGAGATATACAGAATTTAGAAATAATAACAATTGTCTTTTAAAATTTTTTGAATTATTTTATCACAATCTCAATCCATTTCTCAAAAATTTTTTAAATTTACTTAGTCTTATTGATACAATTTCTAAATTTTTTCGAAGCTATAAAATTAAAAAACAAGACTTTTGTCTTCTAGAATTTTTTATCCCTGGCTGAACGATAAATATTATGAAAATTACTCATATAAAGTAATTACAACTTATAAAGTTTTTCCTTGTCAATAAAATCTTTAATGGGATAGTAATGTCAACACGTAATACACAGACAAACGTAACAGTAGAATATTTTAAATGTATTCGGTATTTATTTATTACAATTATTTTTATTAAAGACTATAAATTATTATTCAAGAAAGACTAATTTTAGTGCGTTATAAAATTTAACGTCAAAAAATCTACAATTTATACATCTGATTATGATCGAGATTTTTTTATGTACGAATAAAAAATTTATCGATCAATCTGCATATAAAAACTGAAAATAATACTTTTTTTTTAAATAGTATAATAATATTATAATTTCAGTTACCGAAAATTCCTACTGAGTAAAGGTCCTCCCCTTCCCCCTTTATCCTTTATTTCCCCCAGTTCCCAAAAATTTGTCTTTAATGACAAATTTAGCTATTATATATGGCTATTAATATTATAATAATACAATAATTTAAAGATTATTGTACTTTTAAGTAAGGATAAACATTAAGGGCCAGTTTTTCAATCTGGGATGAAATTTTATCCAGAATAAAATTATTATGAAAAAGTGGCCCGAAGAAGTTCAAATTTTCATAAAAAACAAAATTACAGAAAAATTAATTTATAATGCTGTCATTTTTTTCTCTTATATTATAAATTAGGCTTATGAAAAAATTGAGGGACTAAAGGATTCTAGAGAGCATTGTATTGATATTAATTATCAGTAAATCGCGAGACTCTGTTCTACTAATTTCTACTGTCAGTAAATTTAGTTATAGTTCAATAGGAATTCTTGAAATATTTATGAATGTATATATTGTAATTAATATAAACGTAATAACATTTATAGATGTGTAGTTACTTTTTTAACTGTTTAATTAAAAACAAAAACTTAATTTTGAACTTTTTATCATCTATTTAGCTACTTGTTTGTTCTAAAAATATCTCCAAATTTAATTATAATTATAAGTATAAAAACATTTATCATACTTATCTACTTAAATAAATAAATACTCTTACCGTTTTATAGATAGTAAAAACGGTTACAGTTTTATTGTTAGGTATTTTTCTGATCGTAAATTATTATTGTTGAGCTTTAAGTAATAATAAAACTATTTTATACGTGCTTTAAGTAATAAATGCATTCAAATAGACATAATGAATGTTTTTCAATATTAATATTCCGCATTAAAATTCATTAATCAATTCATAGTTATTATCAGAACTAAAAGATTTATAACAACTTCTTATTTCTATGATAATCAACAAAAATTATTTTATTCCCAAGTCGTTTTTATTACTTTTAGTCGTATGGTAATTTTTCTATTACTTACTTCTTTATTATAACTTATTACTTATTATTGTCAGTAAACGAATAACTATGATTATTTTATCAATATTTGCATTAGAACTATTAAATTTTTAAAAATTCACGTCGTATAAGCAGACATTAAAGCATTAATGTACAAAGCACGTGTAAACACGATGGAACTGCGTTAACGCGCGCATATTCTCTTCTCTTGCGAACGTCACATCACTATGATGTTGAACACTGTTGCTGTACAGACTATGAAACTCCTGGTGTACTATCATATAGTATACCTTCCGCGTTTGCGATTCTGCCGACACGAGAAAGTTGCTCAGCCAGCTGGGTGGATAGGCCTCACATAACAGACTTAAGGCCCCTTATTACATCTACATGCTTACGTATAACAGTTTATGTCTATGGGAAACGGCATACGCCTATTCACTTATTCAGCTCATAAAAAATCTTACGAACAGGTAAGGTATAGAAGATAGAAAAAATATAAGCAACAATATCGCTGTGGTGTGGAAATTGTGACTCTAGACGAGACAAAAGCGGATATTCAATTATCTGTCTAGTGTTTCGAAATAGACGAAAATTTTTTATGAATATTGAAATGTAATATTGCTTGGAGCATGAAGCTTTTTACGAAATAGTTAACTTTGTCTCAGTTATCTATGTACCAACTATGATTTACGACTTATAGAGTTCAAAAGTTTTATTTTAATTATAGTATATATCATGGTATATACGCATAATAATATAGCACAAAAAAGTAAAATAAATTTTTCAAGTTAATTATTTGACTTGTTCCAATAGATGCCTAAAAAAGTAATTTTTACTCAACAGAATTACGAAATTATGCGTTTTAAATACTTATTACCCATAATTGTTTTAATCAGGTCCAACGAAATGTATGATTATAATAATCAGACTGATTATCATGTCTCATGGTATGTTGATGATATTTTCTTATTGATATTATGTTATTAATTTTTTTGGAAAAAAAATTTTTATTTGAATTGAAAAAAATTATTAGATTGAATTTTGTGATCTGTTTTATAGAATATTATGATTTTATGTTTATTGTAATGATAGAATTTAAGACTTCTTCGACAATTTATTTATTTGACGCGTTTTATTTGAATAATTTATTTATTTGATGTATGTATTTTTAGATTACCTGAAGAAGTCGGGATGTCCGACGAAACGTAGCAATAAAGTGTGAAATAATTGTCAACATTGCGTTTGTGGTCTGATGAACCTGACTATTATAATAATACTTATTACATTAATTAATCACTAAATTCTTTTTGACACTAATTATTTTCACAAGCAATAACTTTTTTATCTAAATGAAAATATTTTATTTATTGTAATTTTAGCTTGAATCAAGAAATTATTTGATTAGTTACAAAAGAATAAATTTTACTTATTAAATAAATACATTACAAAATTGTATTTAAAGATTTTACTTTAATTTATTTTGTGAAATCAATTCCAAAATAAATTCTAAAAAATTAGTAAGAATTTGACAGTTAATGATTAGTTTTCTAGTTGAAGTAATATATATTAGGGTGTGCCAAAATGTAACTTCCGTGGAGAACCTTTTAAAATTAGAATTTTGAGTTCCGCTTTTAACAGGAGCTGTGTTTATGACGTGTGTGAATGACCACTTCTGTCGAGTCCGCTAGTATATATACATATAAATATATAAACTTTTGAACGAACGATATTTTTTGACTCAGTTTGTCGAGCTGAGTCAGAAAATGGCTAAAATTTTTAAAATTTGCGCCCTGAGGATGGCTGCAATAGTTAGATTTTTATTAAATTCACTAAAAAGTATTTACTCAATCGTTGAAATGACGTCAAAGTAATTCTAAGAATAAATCAATATATTTTTAGTAAATTTATGCTGCAAAGTATCAGTTATTTTACTTATATTCATTTTTTTTTTCAACTTGACATCTTGGATATTTAAATTTTGTATTATTATACTTACAAATGAGTTTTTCCTATGGAAAAAATTAGATGTGATAAATTTATCATCGTATATTATACAATTACAATTTACATTTAAATAAATAATAAAAAATTAAACAGTTAACTAATTTCATTAGACAATAATAAAGCAATTCAATTTTTTACAAAATTCTTTTTACATCAAACATTTGAAATACATCAACTAATCGGTCGTACGGTGTAGGGGTTAGTAATCGGTCTGGCAAGCCCATAGTATTCAAGTAAAATACTACTATTCCCTTTGCTATAATACTGCATTCAAGTTTTAAATAAAACATTAGATAATAAGATTAAAAAATTTAATGGAAAATAAAATATTAGATTAAGCTTTATTTTTAAGCAGGAGCTACCTAATATAAAATATCTGTAAATGCAACATTGTAAATTTTTGTACATCTATTGTCACATCTAATAAATAAAATTATTTATAATTAAGAATAGTGTTAAAATTTTCAATAAATATAAATTAACAATAGTGTGAACAAAAAAAAATTTATTTTATTTTATTTTAAAAAAAGCGTGGGGTGCTTTTTAAGATATTATCAAAATGATAATCACTCTACTCATATCTGTCAATAAAATATTTTTAACTATTGACACCATGCACCCCACGCTTTTTTTAAAATAAAATAAATTTATTTTTATTCACACTATTGTTAATTTACATTTATTGAAATTTTTAACACTATTCTTAACTTAAATTAATTAAAACTTATTTTCTATTTTTTTAGTTTGGTTTTCTATAAAAAGCGTGTTTTTTAGTTTTTTTAACTATTATTTATTTTCTACTTTTTAGTTTTGTTTATTAATAAAAACTTTTTTTTTTTAATTTTTTAAACTATTATATGCTTTGTTGACTTAAAAATTCTCTTTGGTGTTCGAAAATTTGTTAATATTAGATAAATCGGCTAATGGGATCCGTGGGAGGGGCGTGGCTTAAAATTTGACCGTCTGGTGGTAGAAAACCTAACTAGCGATTGTAGGATTATAGTATCAGCTGATCCGTTAAAGTACACGTTGATGTGAATAAAAAGTAATGAATTGAGAAATAAAAATGCGTGTGTCTATCCAAGAAATATGTAAATTTGGTTCTTCTACCTCCAATAGTAGAAACTTTATTGGTGGCGAACATATAATTGATCGTGGTCATATATTAAATTGTGGTATCGTAAATAATAATAGTGAGAGTGATGTTTACCACCTTCTCGCATTTTGTTTACAAACAACAAGTTTAAAAAATGAACCTCACGAAATAAATGGCCAAATTTCAAAAGATGGCAAAATAATTGGTATGGAATGTTCATGTAAAGCTGGATTAGGAGGTACTTGCAAGCATATTGTGGGAGTGCTTTTGTTCTGTAACCGGTAATTATGACTTTTGATTTTTAAGTATTAAAATAAGTTCTTTCATAATTATTAAAATAATGACCTTATACATTATTTATGTAATAATTTTATCTTTTTGCTCTTTCAGAAATGATCTGGAGAGTTTAAAAATATCACTTGCACAGATAAAAATGTGTTTGGAGTGCTCCACATAAATCAGCCCTTGAAAAATACGATATGAAGCCTTTACTGGAGCACAATTGTTTTGATGTAAAAAAAAAAAAAAAAAAAAAAAAGTGTTGAGGGAAAATTAAAAAAAAATAAACTGCAATTAGAGAACTCTGAAACTACGACACCTACAAAAGAAACTGATGATATGTCTTTGGCTTTAAATACTTCTAATCAACTTGATGGAACTGATGATGATTATGAAGAAAATTTTCGTAAGATAATGGTTGAAGATAACCCTTTATCAGCGTTAGCAAAACATATGTAAATAATTTTTCATCTTAATTAATTTGAAAAAATTTTTTTATTGATTTTTTTTTGTAAATAGTTTACACTATGAATTTAATATTTTATGTTGGAATTAAGTTACAGTGAGATTATCATTATTCACTCGATCTATTGAACTTGTTGTTTATCTTTTAGTGAATGAGAATTTGACTAATTAAATGTTGTTTCCCTTTGTTTTTTTTTTTAATACTAACTTGCAGGTCTGGAAGACATGCAACTTTGCAAGAAATTAATCATGATGACAATAATAATTTACTTTTACGCCCCGAAAACATTGGAGCAATTATTATTAATCAGAAGACATCACAATTACTTACAGATGTGAAAAATTTTCATAAA
Organism: Cotesia typhae; assembly: GCF_013202065.1. NCBI lineage: Eukaryota > Metazoa > Arthropoda > Insecta > Hymenoptera > Braconidae > Cotesia > Cotesia typhae. The sequence goes on from NW_027423711.1 coordinate 368,501, forward strand.
ATTGATCCCATTAACACTTGTTGTTCCGCAGTTTTTAATCGATGGTTTGCAGATGCGATAACGATTTGTTCTAAAAGTACAGAGTTTTACTCTGTATGGCTAAGTGAACGAGAACATTGTATAACTGCTAGCAGAGCTTACTCATTATATACTTACTTTTTTAATAAAAAACCAGATTGGAGAAAAAAATCTACTGATTACTTCTATAGCTCATCATTCAGTAATGAAAATATAAAATACGAGTTAGAACAAGAAACTTATGCACGCGAAGCTTATGAAAGTTGTATGTCAATGGAAGTCGTCCAATGCGGTCTAGTTATTTCGGAGTTAAATCCTTGGTTGGGATGTTCACCTGATGGGATTGTTTTTGAAAATAATAAACCATGGAAACTTATTGAAATTAAGTGTCCCAAAGAAGGTAAAAAAAAAATATTGACGACACCGTAAAATCAATCAAGTGGCTAACTAACGAACATGGTGCTTTAACTTAAAAAAAAAAAAACATATGTATTTTGCGCAAGTTCAAATAAGTATGGCAATACTTAATTTACCCTCTACGGATTTTATCATATATTCTTCTTTTGATAAGAATATAAAAATAATACCTGTTCGTTTTGATGAAAAATTTACAAAAAATTTATTGATAACTTTAAAAAAAATTTATTTTAATAAGATGATACATAATATATGTCTGAGAGAAAAAGAAAAAGATGAAAACCAAAAAGAAAATCAATAAAATGTTATTTTTTCATTATTTATAAACTTTATTTTTATTTTATATTTTTATAAAATAAATTAACAATCAATAAAACATTTATATAAAACTATTTTGTTGTTTTAATCCTGAATGAATTTTTCATCTTTCAGAATAGGTTGACTTAAATTTACAATGGCACAAATTATAGTAAAAATTTCTTCAATTTTATGCACAAGACCAATAGGCATTTTCGACGATAGTATTTCAAAAATTTTGATCCGCTGGTTACTCCGTTCCACATGTACACGAGCTTTTGCTATTTTGCGACCGTTCATGGCTTCCATTTTCGAAAATTGTTTTTTATCCTTAAGAAAAGGCGGTGAAATAAGTTTCACGTCATTTTTTTGGCATAAATCATCAACAGTAAAACCCCGATCAGTCATCACAGCATCCTTTTTGTCAAATTTTTTAATTATTTCACTTTGCTCAAACACAGCATTATCAGAAGCCCGACCACCGTAAGGCTTACTAATAAAAGAAATTAATCCAGCAGGCGTGACAGCAGTCATAAATTTAACAGTGTAACAACTTTTGTAACGAGAATAAGTTACAATTTGGCAGCATAAATTTTTTGGTCTTTGAATTGGAATTTCTGTGCAATCAATCACAGCACGAACATTCTCAAATCCTACAAAATCAAGAGGAATATTTTTAAGAATATTCTCTTTGCTAGGCCATAATATTGCTGGCTTTAAACATTTGTATAAAATATCAATCATATGAAAAATTCGATCTTTACAAGTCTCTGGGGTATACGACTTAAACAAAATAGCTAGAAGAGCATATGACATATTTTGTTTTAACTTCATAAACGTCATTATGATAACTTCCAATGAATCTAATTTTGCATAAGAATGTGATGTTGGAGGTCTTTGTTTATCTACTAATTTTTTTATCGTATACAATAAACAAAAATTTGGAATTCCTGTTAAAGTACTAAGTTCATGATCATTTGAAATAAATTCTGAAAATTTTGGAATAAAATTATCTGTACGCACTTGAGTTCCAACATCGTTAAACTTTTTTACACTCATTTCAATATTACGTTTTGTACACAATTCAAACTTTTCTATCACCTTAATCAATGTTAAATTATTTTCAGTTACTGTTTTTTTTCTAGGCGAGCAGAGAGAGTTGTTTTCTGAATTTTCAGTTAAAATAACTGAAGATAGTCGAGGAAAAATGATTTTATCACCAATATTTATACCAATTTCGCTCAGATTTTGTACAATTTTGTCGATAACGGACTGAATACCACAGTCAAAAGTTTTCACTGCTTGTTCTATGCCAGATAATTGATCATTTTGGAGACCCAAGTCTTCTTCTTTTTCTTCTTCTGCTGTTACTTTTTCTCTTGATTTTTCTTTATCACTTCTTTGCTCAGTTACATTATTTGAGTCCTCAAAGCTTTGTAGATTATCATTATAATGGTTATCACTAGATATTGTTGCTGTTTGCTCATTTGCGTTGATATTTTTTTTATGTTTCAAAGATGATCCTCTTATTTGTCTCTCTTCTCGCTGAGACGATAGAGTATGATTAAGCTTATCTGAGCAATCAACAGAGCTCTTAGGCAGATTAATTGATGGTACAGCTGTTTTCTTCAAATAATGCTGCTGTTTGACTGGAAAATGAATAAAGTTATAATATTAATCCAATCCAATCCAATGAGAATCGAGATTTAAAAATTATTAGATTATAAGTTACAGTTTATACATACCAGAAGGAATATAATCATGTTCAGTAAAATGACGTGAACATAGTCGCATAGACGGTGACACTTTTTTCCCATTCTAAGAACTTTTATCCAAGCATCTCTTCTGTCGATTAACTCTTCAGCATTAAAAATATTTAAAATTTTCACAAAACTGTCATTTTTTTTAGGAAATACATGAAACCGAACTGTTTCATGCTTAGAAGCATGACTTTTACACCCATAAACACAAAAGTATACATTACTTTTATTTTTATGAGGAGAAAATTCCATACTTACGAAAATAATAATATACGTATATAAATTTTTTTTAAATCAAGTTCAATATTTATTTATTTAAAATTTAACTTAAAGCTTATGTCCCTTGAAAATATTAAATTTTAAATAAAAAAAAGATTGTTGTCATAGAAATGACAGTTATCATTTGGTTAAGTATCCTACAATCGTTAGTACAAAATTTGACCACCAGATAGCGTATTTAAATGCTCAGTTTCCCAAAAGATAATGATTGGAAATTAACATTTCTGCCTTATCGACTATAGATGAAAATTATATAAATTAACAAAAATCTTATTTTGCAAATTGAAAAATGAAATAATTTTATCAAATTAGTGTATTGTCATCGGTTCTCGATAAATCTACATAGTTTGAACGAAATCTGGCTGTTTAAAGTGGGTCAAAATCGCGCCCAAAGAAGTCGGTTACAAACAAACATACAAGCATACAAACATACAAGTGAAGCTAATAAAAAGCGTGTAAAAAAAAAAAGTCTGGCAAGCGCGCAGTTCGGGTTCGAATCTCGGTGAGAACGGATACGATTTTCACTTTATTTCTATAATTAGCGAAAGTTAGGTGTAAATTAAGAATCGAACAGTCTGAATCTGCGTTAGCTCTATATCAAAATTAAGATGAAGAAATTACTCTGAAAAAATTCTTTTTTTATCACTTTTTATCAAATGGTATGGGCCAGACTTAAAAATTAATCACGGCCCAGTCTGGTGACACGACCATTGATACGCCGACAATTGATCCATGACGTAAAAAAGGGTACAACACGATGTCAAGCTTATCAGTAGCCGACATGTCTTCGGAAGATTCTGGGCTGAATTTTTTCTCTCATATTCTATAAACTCACATTAAGAAGACCCTCTTCAAATTCCTTTCTCCATCTTTTCCTACCAAATATCCTGTTACGTGAATGTGGGACATTTCACGTAATAATAAGCGTAACTCCTAATCTTTCCCGCTTCACAGAATTATTTCTTTGTAAAAAAAATGTGTTTATTTTTAGATAAACGTATACAAAACTATGATAAAAGGGCAGAACATGGTAACAAGCTTATGTATTACTGTTTCTTAATAAATTTGCAATCCATTCCTTATCCGAAAATTAATCACGGATCATTTGTTGGGCGGATCAATCGTCCAAGGATGAATTGTCTGCGGATCAATCCTTACGTAACGACCCCCAGTCCTGATAACCAGACATGTGCCAGACTTGAAAATTAACGCCTAATTCTACTAACTAGGCATGGGCCAGTCGTGATAATCAGGCTTGGGCCAATGTTATCATTCCAGATTTAAACCAAAACTGGGCCAAATATGGCTTACAATCCTGGCCCAGAGTTCTGCATAATTGGACCAGGCCTGGGCCCACCATACTTTCCTAAATGGGTCATAGTGGCTATCTCCCTTAAAGCTTGAATGGTTTAATAAAGATCGAACCTTGATACAACTTTTTAAAAATTCTTTTTATTCTTATATACCTTAAATTTTTAATTGAATTTTTTATTAGATTGAATAAATATATCTATGCAAATCATTTTAATTATTCTTACTGAAAATACCGGGATAATTTGATTTTTTTATTACAGTTTTTTTCATGGACTGTTCTGTAATAATCAATAATTCAACAATAAAAATATTACTATCATTAAGGCAATAAAAAATCAGAATTAATTAAAATAAAAAAGTTTCAAGAGACAGGATGCTGTGTGCTGATAAACACGTTTCCCTGCCACCTCATCTCGACCGACGGACTTGGATTCAATAGAATCAAACTTGTAGACTCTTGATAATGATGACGGACAAAAAAAAACCCGTTGTCCTTATTTCTATTTTGGTCGATAATTTTATTCATGTTTTATTTTCTCATCATTTCAATTTTTTTTAGTGTTGGTCAAAAAATTTAGCGAATCTAAAAATTGAATAAAATCTTTTTTATCTATCATATAAACATATATGTATGTAAATTACACCGGATGTTTATTATTATTATTTTTATTATTGTTGCATCGTTTACTGATATGAAAACATAATGTTGTTATTACTATATTTATCTTAATTTTCTGACTCATGAATATCGATAACAAACATTTAATAATTATATCGTGAAGAGACAAAATATTCTTCGGCAAAAAAAATTTTTTTTTAGCATGATTTTTTAAATATCGAAAAATAGACATTTTTTAATATTTTTGAAGTTTCGAATTACTTATTTTATGGTCTAAATATGATATCAATACTTAAAATAGTCGAAAATATATTTTTTAATTAATTGTAAAGCTTACAATATAATATTAAAATTTTATATTAATTAAAAGTTGTTTCATAATTTTAACAATTTAAAATTTTTTCGAATCTTAAGGATAAAAATATCAAATTAAAAAAAAATCGAAAATCTTAAGTTTTTTGTTTTTTTATTAATCATTTTCTCAAAATTTTTTTTCACTTGAAAAATTGACATTTTTGAAGTTTTCATTTGTAACGACTCTATTTTTTATGAATGTTAAAGAAAAAAATACGAAATTTTTCACAAAAAATTTCTTGATATCATACTTATTATTTATGCGTTAAAATATTAAGAACTTTACTTCACAATAATTTAAAAAAAACGTATTAATTCACTGATAAAAAAATTAACTTGGTTTGATAGAAAAATATTCGATCTAACAACATTATTCTAAAGAGTTTAGTCATTTTCAATCTAGCAGAAAAGCTCATAAACCATAAAAAATTTACTTGAACCAAGATCAATTTCTTAATTAAAATATTTTCTACTTCACTCAAGATGATCAATCTGTTGAAAATAATATTCTAGGTTTAAGAATTTTTCTCTTATCATATCTTATTAATGTTGATAATAAAGCATATCATCGAATCGTAAAATTATTATTTTAACCCTTTTTTATATTTATTTTGAACACATTATACTACGACTAGTTTTTTATTTGAAAAAAAAAAAATTTTATTTTAATTAGGAATAATAAAAAATTATATTAGCCAATTATGAATTTTTTGTGAATCTGCAGTGATCCGACTGATAGATTACTAATCAATTAATACATTATTTCATACCCGTTACGTCCTTCAATACCCAATACAAGAAGACGTCATATGTTCGTAAAAATGTATTTCCAATCATTGATACTAAAGTTGTCGAAGAGGGGATATTGTCGAGGGTCAGAGCTCAAATACTCGAGAGCCCATTCTCGTTTATAAAGAAGGCTTCGCATTTACACCTTGCACACCCGCTTTACTCTTTATTCTACATTGAAATGTTTATCACTAACTATTTATTGTAATCAATTAGTTACATTATTATTTCAATAAGATTAAAACAGTATCTATTTTACGGTTCAGTAAAACCAGTGACGTATAAGCAGTATATGCCAATAATATTTTTTTGTTATCTTCATTTCAGCTGACAAGAAATACCATAAACGCCGGTAAGTTATTAGATACTTTTTTACTTGTCATTAGACGTGTCATTAATGAAAAACAATGTTAAAATAAAAAATAAACATTTGTTTTAGTAGAATTTTATGCATGCAAATTTTCTTAAACGTCAGTACAGCAGTAAATGTCAATGTCATAATTTTTCTTCTGCGTTATGATTAACGAATATTGAAAATTAACTCTAAATTATTTATGTCATAGAAAGAAATTATTTTTTACGTGAAATTATTTTAACTTTTTTAGCAATGTAATCATATAATTTTTAAGTTTAAAATTTAATTTCTTTTTTATGGATTAAGATTTTGAAAATATTTTTGTTTTTAATAAACTACTTCGAAAATTTTTTTTAATTACAATTTAAAATTAACAACAATTCACGTTAATATTTTTTAAATAAAACAAAAAATATTTAAAAATTACGAAATATTAATAAGACTACTCAATCGATTACATATCTTAAAAAATAATACCAAGTTTTTATATTTCTTAATTTTATGAAATTAAGTTTCACAAAACCTGATATAAAAAGGTCATATTTATAATTCTGGCACATTGAATACTGGTCTGGCACATTGGTCAAGGTGATGGTGTACTTTCCAATCGAATAATGTATATACGAAATATAATATATATTGCATCGAATAAATAACATTTTTACCTCAAATAAATGAACAATCAAATTATAAAAACTCATGCATCTCATAACATCTATTTACAAGTTAAAATCAACAATGTGAGCAAGTATTCATTACCATGCAGATAGTTGTGCATAAATAACTAATTGCAAACATATAATCAATCAATCAATGGTGTTGAAAATGCAAAAATTCTTCTCAAACAACAAAACATATAACAAATTTGTAAAGAAAATAATGAAAAACATGATCGAAACAATATTTAAAATAACCTGTCACTGGTGAACTGTCAGACACGCGACTACTTAATGTGTGCTTGTCTACTTTATTCATCCACTTGTTTAGTTATGTATTGGTCGGTAATAAAACTCGATTTAAATTTTTATTGGTGGAAAAAAAATAACTTATTGTCATAGAGTATAAGTTCTTACAAGTATGAATATAAATAAAAATGCTGAACTGGTATATAAAAAAAAGATAAAAAATACTAAATAATAAAAATAATAAAAGGTACATTGGGTAATGGAACAGCCAATCTGGTATAAGTACGCTTTAAATAAGAGGGGATCTTGACGAATTGTTCTTAAAAATTTATTGTTTTCTAGAAGAATAATAACTTGTGGGCATTGTAGATTTTAGAACACGCAAGTTGACGATCATTAGGCGGGGAATACTACATATAAGACACTTAACTTGTTCTAGAACTGCATTAATTCCGAATGTACTATTGAACTGTTCATGATAAACTTCCATTTCTGTAAAAATCATTTAGTTAAAAAATTAAGTCTTCTATTTAACAGTTAAAATATTTGTGTTGGAATAAAAATTTTATAAAAATGGCATTAATTCAAGAAAGTGAGTAAAAATAAATTATCTATTTTAATAAATTTTTAGTTATGATTTTTGATTATTATTATTACTATAATATTCAAAAAAGACAAATGATATTGTACTAAATAGTACAGAGTTTAATTTCGAATATTCTGTCGGGACAATTACCGACTCTTCCGGTTTTCTCGTGTCCGGAAATGAAAACGAAATGCTGATGCATGTAGTTTAATGTCACTGATCAAATCGTGATTAAAAATTTTACGGTTCCATCAATTTTAGTAATGAATTCATTTTTTGTCCTGTTTGACTTTTTTGATTTCACAAATAAAAGTTTTATTTATTTTTATCCGATAGTGTGTCAGTGTATTAAGAACGTTTTTTTGTTTAATTTGAAAGAGTTTTTTTTTAAACCTTATAACACTTACTGAAATTAAAATAAAAGCTAAAATAATTGGAGCGTAAATTATGAGAAAATAAATATCTTTCAATCAAAAGTTATTTAACAATAAAATTTAAAAATATTTTTGTAACGTAATTTACTAATTTTCATATTTTAAATGGCTATAATGTCTGAACTAATTTATATTTTGATTTAATACCAAAATTAATACAATTACATTAGTCGCCGAAATTAAATTGAAGGTATTTTGACCAGACTAACCAGAAATCTCTCATCAAATTATGATGAATTATCTTTTATTAAAAAGTTAACAGTAAAGAAAGACAGAAAAATCAAATTTCTATTTAAATTTGAAAAATTTTCAATAATCGACCAATTTTATACATTTTGAACTCATCCAAAGTTGTCGGCTAAAAAATGAAAGTTTCTAGTTTTATTAAAATTAACATATTCACATCTTTAATTCATATTAAAAATAACATATTCACATAATCAAATCTATAAGTGTAAAAATAACAATTTGTTGATAAATGATATTTTTTTTTAAACTTAGTTAAATATTTGATAGATATTATAGGAAAATTCTGAATGAATTATACATGACGACAAAAGCGATGAATATATTTTCCTGAAAATTTTATTTACTATGTGTTATAAATAAGTTTTAATAAAATCTTCATTATTTTCAAGAAGAATTTTTTAAAAGTGATGGAAGTGTTTAATGATTATTAGGGTGTGCCAAAATTCAATTTCCATGAAGAACCTTTTAAAATTAGAATTTTGAGTTCCGCTTTTAGCAGGAGCTGTGTTTAGGCATTTCCCAAGATATTTTTAGGTGAGACGATTTATTTGATTTTCATAGAATTTTTTAACAGGAGTTTAGTTTGGGTATTGCCGCTGAAATTTCAAATTTTGGCCGTAAGTGCTCAACTAAATCTCCTGTTAAAAATTCTATGAAAATCAAATAAATTGTCTCACCCCAAAATATCTTGGGAAATGCCTAAACACAGCTCCTGCTAAAAGCGGAACTCAAAATTACAATTTTAAAAGGTTCTTTACGAAAATTGAATTTTGGCACACCCTAATGATTATATAGTTAAAATAAACAATAAAATTAAACACATAAAATTTAAAATACTCTTTGATTCTTCTAAATTAAATTAGAATTTTCTTCCAATTCTTTCAAAATAATCCAGTTTAAAAATCTCCTTCAAAAATAACATCACTAATTTGCTTAATTAATATTTATGCACTCTATTCAAGAGTACATTAATTTGAATTAACAATAAACTTAATTGATTGACATGAGCGTAAATTTGAATCAAATTAGACTTTGCAAGCGATAGATCTGGTTAGAGTTTCATAGTATAAATTATAGACATTTAGTTCTGAAACTCCGAACCCAGCTAACTACCTGTCCAATGCAATTCACATTTGGCCACTCCCTAAAATATACCATACAATTATGTTTTCGAATTATTATATTTATTTATTTATTTATTTGTACATATTTATTTTTATTATTTATAAAACTAAAAAAAAAGTATTTTACAAACAAATCGCAATTTGCATTCGTGAATAAAAAAAATATTTCCATGATAAATTTTTTACTGTTTGCAATTCTATCAAAGGATTTGATTAATATTTTGATTTATCTAAACAAAAAACATGAATGCAAAATGAATGTTTTGCAGAGCGAAACTTGAAATGTTACTATTACGCAACAACAATTGAACTTGCGTGTATGCATACGATTCGTTAGGTTCTTCTCTGGTTGAGAAGATACTAATATTATGTTTTTCATGTATGTAATTATTATAAGAACAAGCTCTTATAAAAAATTATATAGATGTATTCAGACGCCGATAAAGAATGAGGTAACGAATAATCAAAGCATTAAATACCTTGATTTTCGAGTTTTTTTCGCATTACATACACTAGCCAATATTTATTACTAAAAACCTCGTACTTTGTTCAAGAACTTTTTTTTCATGCTATAATTAATTTATAAAATCAACTATCTTTGTTGTAATTAAGTTACATCCGATTTTAATAAATAGAATCGATATCTTTGAAGAGTTAAAAAATTACAATTAAAATTTATAATAGAAAAATTATCTCAAATGATATTTATTTATAAAAGTATAAAATTATTAATTCTGTATCGCATAAAATATAAATAAACTATTCCACAAAATTTTGTTATTAGAAAAGATAATCAAATAAATTACAGTTCTGATATTTACTAGAGATAATATCGTGGTAAATTTCCAATGAAGTTTACTATAAAAATTTATTCTGTCGCAAGAGAATTATGTTGAGTTAGTATTATGCTTCCACGGCAGGTCACAACGCTTCGTAATTTTCGATGCAACGCGTTTCAAGTGCTTGCGCAAATTGAGGAATTCGATGACATATTTGACTATATCCATGCAAACGTACTTTGATATTCCAGAACAAAGCATTAGTGTTATATACAGTTGTTAGACTGATATTAGTATAGTCATAGCTCTTTCATTCTCTATTCAATCTACTGAACAAGACGTGTAATCCTCCATATAGTCCACTGTTCTTGCATTACATTATTGTTATGTAATATACTTCACGAAATACTACTTAGTGCAATGCGGTTAAACGTGATTAATGTGTAAGCTAGGATTTCTTCACGTTCTTTTTTTACAATGATTTTACGTTGTTGTTAATTGATTATTTTTGTTTATTTCTTTTTGTTGTATTAGTCTGGAATTATGTAATAAAATAGAAACAATTATGTGGAAATCATCAAATTTTAGAAGCGTTTTTTTATGATTTTTTTCTTTTAACTTTTTCTACAAAGTAATTATGATCCCAAAATTTCATTATTTTTTTTTTTTAATTAGATGTGTAATGTGAAATAAATTCTAATTTCAACTTCAATTTTATAATAGTAATTCACAGTTTTTGTTGTAGCTTTTAAATGTTAAATACACATTATTTTAATTCATTTATCGAGCTTATAATTGTAATTTAATACACAATAATTTCTACTATCTCTTTTTTCCAAACTTTCATAAAAATCATTTTTAAAAATGTGTTCTTAATGTAATATGATGAATATCTCAAATTACTTTGAAGTTTATAAGCATTTTATGCAAAAAAAAAATTTTTTCACCAAACGCTTTTCGCTTACTTTTATAGATTAACAAATATTTCAATGCAATTAAAAATGTTTTTTTTTTTTTAATTTTTTTATCAAATTTAAATGTTTTAATATTAATGAGTAATTTACCTATTTAATTAGTAGTTATAGAAATTTTTTACTCAGTACAATATAGATAATGAATATTTAAATGGTAATTTTTTTTATTGCCTAGTTGCCATTAAGTTTATAATGACGTCAAAGAATTTTTTAGACATTTCGAATCTCATTAATCTTGATTTTAATAGTATTATTTTGGTTTATAGTTCCAAAAAATGTATTTAAACAAAAAAACGAGTTTGTTAACTCAGCGAATAAAACTGCTTTGATTACGAGTCACGTTTAAAAGATCATTGCATAATGGTAAAAACATTTATATCATTTATATCCACATCTTTAAGAGCTCAAAAATTAAATGTCTTGACTTTTTAGGTTTTTAAATAAAAAAATTACATATTGAAGTTATTAAGTACTATAGTACAATGTTTTTTCACTGTTACATGGAATTTTAAGAATATTTTTTTTCTATGAACTTTTAAATCTTTCGAAATTTTACAAACTACATAAATGATATTTTTAACAATTCTTCAAAATGTTGATCGTGATTTTTTTGAATTTTTTTCTTTCAAAAAAGCTTAAAAATCCAGGAATAATCGCCTCATAACGCTTATTCAATTTGTACTGAAGAATAAATTGTATTGCTGACTTTTGAAGTAAAACAGAAAAAAAAAAGCTAATTATTCAATATACATGGCTGTCATTTACATTCAAAAAAATTATTAATTGATAATTGAATAATATTTTTAAATAAATTTTCCGTTAAAACGATTGTCAGAATTAGATGAACGAGTTCTGAATTTCAATATATACTTGAATTTATTCGATAATGTCATCATTTATCATAAAGTAATCTGTAAAAACTAAATGACTACTGTTTGATACTAAACATTATAATGTATACATTATATATAAGTAGAGAGAGAAGTATGTATATCAGCATGCATGTGTGATAACGTGAGTCAACCGCATATTTATATTTTCATGCAGTAATATGTTATGTTTCATTGCAAAAAAAAACTGATGTTTGCTTTAGTCATTGTTTCATCATATTCAAAGTTGTGAAAACAAATAGCAACGTTTATGGTTTCAATTTTAATTAAAGTAAAAACGGATACTTTAAATGTGAAAATTCATTTATGTTAATTACGAGAGTTTAAGTTTTCACCGGCGTAATTAATTATATCCGCAACAGGTCGTATTCTTCACTATAATTATGTTTGTTAACATACATATCTATTTTTTTTTTCTTAATGTTCACTGAGATTTTCGATTTAGTATTGATTATATTATTAAATTTAATTATTATTATTATTATTATTTAATTATTTTTTTTATATTGTTAACATATATTTGTATAAATTTGCCATTCGGCCAATTAGGCTTTGGTATAAATGAATGAATAAATCTAAATCTAAATCTATTATATTATCAAAATAAATTAAAATTTTTAATATTAAGTTTTCTTATTTTATTTTGTATGCAAAAATAGAAAAAAATTTCAAGCAATAATTTTAAACAAAATTTTGGAATAATTACAAATAATAAGAATTTTCTTGTAATGCAATTTTTGATAAAATTAAAAATTTTAATGAATTTTTAAAATTTACAGAAACCATGTTGACTGATATGGAACAGATGCCCTCCTTAAAACTCGGAGATTTCGTATTACAATTTGAGCTTGGAGCTCCGACACCAGAAATCCAAGAGGTTGCTAAAAAAGAATTACGAGAAACACCAGAAGTTCAAAGGAAAGCAGTGGAAGAATTGAGAGAGTTATTGAAAAGTAAAAATAAATTTTTTTTATAAATTTTTACATTTAATTATATTTAATATAATGTAATTGAATATTCAAAGAATAATCCGTTTTATTTTATTTTTTTTGTTTTTGTAGAAGATACAGATCTTAAATGTCCGCTACACAATGAATCTTGGCTCATAAGATTCTTGAGACCATGTAAATATTACCCTGAGTCAGCTCACAAACTCGTTCGTGAATATTATTCATTCAAAGTAAAACATGCGAATGTGTATGACGGTCTAAAACCGAGCAATGAAAAAAATATTTTTGAGCACAATATTTTAACTGTTCTCCCTAATCGTGATCAAAACGGACGAAGAATATTAATCATTGAGCTTGGAAAAAAATGGAAGCATAACAAAGTATCCTTGGATGAAGTATTCAAAGGATGTGTACTATACTTAGAAGCAGCCATGTTGGAGCCGACTTCACAAATAGCCGGTGCGGTAGTGATATTTGATATGGATGGGCTGAGTTTACAACAAACTTGGCAATTTACTCCGCCGTTTGCTAAAAGAATTGTTGATTGGCTTCAAGACGCCGTTCCATTAAGAATTAAGAACATTCATATTGTCAACCAACCATACGTTTTTAATATGGTATTTGCATTGTTTAAACCTTTTCTTAGACAAAAGCTAAAGGACAGAGTAAGTTATTCTTTCAATATTGAATTACTACTTATCTGACTTATTGTAATTTACTAAAAATTTTTTATATTTTAATAGATTATTTTCCATGGTACTGACCGCAAATCTTTGCATAAATATTTGTCGCCAAAATGCTTACCCGAATGTTATGGTGGAACTCTTTCCATTCCTAGAGTTACAGGAGCACAGTGGCTCGAATTATTATTAATGTGTGATAAAGAATATGAAGGTAATAATGACTACAAGTATTAAACTCGAAATACTGATAATTTTAAATACTATTCATGATCATTTTTTTTGCACCGAAGGAAAAACTAGTTCGATTTGAGAGTGATAATTTTGATCCAAGTACTTTATTTTAAATACAATGGGTTTTTCGGTTTCACAATTTTCTTGGCTTAAATCTTGTCATTTTTGTTTAAGAGAATAATATTTTCGATCGATAACTATTGTCACTTAATTCGAGAATATACACTGTAAAAAATCGGAAGTGAATTCAGAGTGTTAGTGTTTTCAATCTAACTTTCAAAAATTCCTTAGAATCTATTTTAAACATTTGATCATATTTCCCCGTTTGACAAGAAAATATTTTTTCTTAAAGCGAAAAGAGCGCATGTGGACAAAAATTTTGGCATTAGTAGCATGATATAAGTTAAATTTGTCTTGGAGTGAATTTTACCTCAGAAGGGAATATATCAATGGAAAATTATCGACTCTCAAATCACTCATCAAATTTTTTTCAGTATTATCTGCAATCAATACAATCTAATTCTTAATCGAAGAAAATTATTTTCAAATAAAATCAATTTTATTTTTTCTTAGAATCTTACGTTTTCGGTTCAACACTGATAGAAATATTTCTTAGCATTTAAGAAGATTTTTTTGTATTTAAGAAATCATTTCTTAAACATCATTTCTTAGTATTTCATACTAAGAAATATTTCTTAGTATTCAAGAAATATTTTTTAAATACTAAGAAATGGTTTCTTAAATACAAAGAAATCTTCTTAAATGCTAAGAAATCCTTCGATCAGAACAGATTTCATCATTCACAAAAACTAACAAAAATGTTTTTAATAAAACGAAATATTTCAAATTTTTTGCTAATATTACGCCACGGCCAAAAAAAAATTACAAATTATTAACAATAATATCTACTTACTTATACAAAGCTATAAACAATTCATTCATTTACGCTGTAAACGAAAAATTTTTAACATGCATGTGAGGTATATAGACAACCAACATTTCATTTGATTCAATAATATTGTTTTAAAAAAGTGAATTCATAGTATAATTATTAATTACTTTTTTTTTTCTTTTCCAGCAATCAATTCGTACGGTTTCAACAAAAATTAATGCGGATATAGGAGGAATTTTGATAGAATTAAAAAAAAAAGTGAACACCAAACGGGTCTATGTTAAATTAAATATATATCTGTGAAGAAATGAAGCTATGAAAAATTTTCAATACTTCACGGACAATACAGAGTTTTTGATACAATAACTATTTGTCCTATCGAATAACACAAAAATATTAACTTTGACGAATAATATTTTAAATTTTGTTTCTGAATCCAGTTTTAAGAAATTATATGTGATCTGTAAAATTTTATCATAGAAAATAATTTCAAATGTATTAATAGCTCTCTGAAAATCAGTTTCATAACATGAAGGGATGTGCAGGCACAAACTTTTTTGTCAACGAATGTTTATGTTGTATAAAATCAATTTTAGATGTATTTCTAAGAAATATTTGATATTAATGTCTTTTTTGAGTGTGATGTGTTAGTGAAAAATATAATGTACGCATATTATAATTGATTTATTTTTTGAGTGAATGTAATAAATAAAAAATATAGAAAGACCAGGAAAAGGGTGATTGTAGTTTTAATTACTAGTAGGTAAACAGGGGGTGATACTCAGTCGGTAAAACAGCTTTGCGGGTTCACACCCGTGCTAAGCTGAGCTCTACCTTACCAGCGATGGATTCGTGTACGTGGTAAGTATCCTCTGTAGATATGGGCGACCTGTTTTTGCCGACAGTAGGTGTTGTCGGTGGTAGATATGTATGGCATTTTGAGGTTATGAATGAGGTTTTTATCGGTTGTTTTCATAGGTGGTGCTGGTGCTGAATTCTGTAATTTAAATCTATCCGCCATTTTTAAAATTTATCCGCTATTTTCCCACCATTTTGAATCTGCCATCTGGTGGCTGCTATCCGCCATTTTGGTGGCTGCTATCTGAAATCTGCCATTTTGAATCTGACTTCAGCCATTTTATGTTATGAATCCGCCATTTTGAATCTGATTTCCACCATTTTTATATCGAGCCGTCATTTTAAGTATAATATCCGCCATTTTGAGTCTGATTTCCGCCATTTCAAATTTTGATTCTGATTTCCTGAATTTTTGTTAAAAAATGCACCTGTGATCTCAGCATCAATAATAGTTGCTTAGATTACAGGTGCATTTCATTGTTTATATTCTGAAAAGATTAATATATTCAAACTGTATGTATGAGGAGTACATGCGAGAAGATACGCCATCTGTCGAGGTTTCTGTCTACTTCTAAACAGGTCTGAACCTGTTCAAGGTCACGGTAACTGCGTAGTTCTCTTTGCTTTATTTCTAACTGCGTAGTAGATGACTCATTCTGTTCTAGAATTTTCTAACTGCGTAGTAGATGACGTCATCATACAGGTCTGAGCCTGTTCAAGGTTGCATAACTGCTCAGTTTTCTTTGTTCTATTTCTAACTGCGTAGCAGATGACGTCATCAAACCGTTTTTGAGGTAAAGGAGTGGGGGGTAACTGCGTAGTACCCTCTGGCTATAAAAGCAGCGCGCTCAAGCCGTACTTCACAAAAACGAAGTACATCTCTCGTGATTAAACAGTATTCAGTGTTATAAAATATAATGAAGTTCAGTGTTGTGAAGTACGCGAGTATAGTCCAGTGTACAAAAACTATTGTGTAGTGTATATCATCTATAAACAGTGACATAACCTTTAAAAGTGTACATAACCTATAAACAGTGTATATAACCTATAAACAGTGTACATAACCTATAAACAGTGTATATAACCTATAAACAGTGTATATAACCTATAAACAGTGTACATAACCTATAATATTGTGTAAGACAGTAGTGATTCTCGTTCCAAAATGGCACAACATAACCTTATCGAGGCTCTCAAGAACTTGGTGGACACTATTGCAGTCTCATATGCTGATCTGTTGGGAGAGCAGCTCACTGATGAACATCGTCAAAGGTGTTTACGAGTGTGTGAGGAGACCATTGAATACTTCAACACAATATTACTGGATCCTGGAACAACAATTCAAGTGAGACGAAGTATTCAAGCGCACATCAACCAACTCAACTGGTTTACCGATCAGTTCTCCAGACTCGGTAACCAAGTTGTTGGTGGAGATATTAACCAAGGAGTCAAATGGAAGGACTTGGAGAATGCTTTTGCTGGTAACATCCAGACTGGATGTGTTGTCAACCAACATCACAAAGATCCAGCATCATTTCTCCAGGCCTCACAGGACATCATCATCAACAAGGTACAGAGTGTCTTGAGAGATCTGGCAGGGCTGAAAGTGAATGTTGAACTCTTTTGTACATTCCGGAAACAAGAAGATGTAGAAGAGCGAAAGTCTTTCATCACTAAAAGTCGTGAGATTCTCCCTGCTACATCTCTCCAGGATTGGTACAGTGAACATGTATACGACAAATTACTTCAAAGAATTGAAGAATTTGAACATGAGGGTTCCAGATGGAGTCTGCTTGGATCGAACAGCTTGATGGTAACCATGTCACTATTCACACCAACCCAAGTTGGAAACTCCACCTTCGTCAGATTGCCAAAGGATATTGTCAAGAAGAAGAATGCGGTTACGAACATCCAGAACAATGATGGATTCTGCTTCCTGTGGTATGTCAACGCTACCTTGCATCCACCAGTATTGGTTCCGGGTGATCCTACAAGTTATCGACACTTCAGCGTCAGATTAAATTATGAAGGTATTCAATTTCCAATCAAACTTAATGATATACCAAAATTTGAAAAAATGAATTACCTTAGCATTAATGTATATGGTATAGAGTCAGAATTCACGGGTAAAAAGTCTGAAAAAAGTACTATTATCCCATTATATTTAAGTAACTTCGAGTCAGAAATACCAACAATACATTTATTAATGATTAAAAAAAGTGTAAATTATACTGATAATTTAGATAATATTGAGGGTGCATTCGTCTTGGACGATTACACGCTTTGAGCGCCACTAAGCGGTGTTTTTAGTGTTTATCTTGCCTCTGTAAGCGCTTGAAAGCGCGAGTATGGTTGAGTTCAAAATGCAACTGAGACGC
This sequence comes from Cotesia typhae, assembly GCF_013202065.1. NCBI lineage: Eukaryota > Metazoa > Arthropoda > Insecta > Hymenoptera > Braconidae > Cotesia > Cotesia typhae. Next base: position 386,636 of record NW_027423711.1, read on the forward strand.
TCACAAGTGCCTTACCTCGCGAGGTAAGGCACCAAAAGCGTGAATGCTGAATTTTACCATATCCTAATAGTTTCCAAGACGAATGCTATTTGCGCATTATATAGCAACAAGTGTCAATCGTAATAACCTATCTTTTGTATTAATTAGGAATAATTGTAACTGTTTAAACTAATAAATAAAAATTAAATTATTTACTAAAAATGGCAATGGTCTCACCTAAATTATTCTTAATAAACTTAGAAGATCCAATTTCAAATAAAATGTACACGATATCTGTAACTGCTGAAGAAATTCAACAGTTGAGCGAAGGTAATTATACATAACAATTATTTTTTCATAAAATATTCTTTTATTCATTAGTCATTGTTATAAATATTAAACTGAGTTCAGAATATTAATAAATAAAAAATTGATTATTTTGTTTCATGATTTGTGAATACCGGTTTCATAAAAAAATTTATTTCCTTGAAATGAACTTGGTAAACTTTTCGTTGTCTACTTACAGAAAGAAAATGATAATTTGTTTTAATTTATTTTTTTAGATTCTTATTTTGCTAGTAAAAATTGGAAGAAGCAAAAAGTTTTGAGTATGCGAAACAAATAAGTGGTATGTTTAATTTTTATTTCTAATTTCTTATATTTAACATAAAATATTCCCTATATAAAAAATAATTTAAATACTGTATTATACTGTTAATTTTAATAACTTATTATTTTATAAAATCCTCATTGTTAGATGAAAATCCGGGATCTGTGGAAGCTCTTGATGGAGAAATGGATTTTGATCAGTTCAATGAGGCTAATGCATCAGGTGATCCAGATGACTGTACAGTTGAAGATTCAGGTTTTTATTAAAAAAAAAAAATTATGTAATTGATTTTCATAAATTATATTGTTCTTCTTTATTAAATTTTGTGATATATAATTATATATAGTGTTCAAATGGCCTCACGAAGCAATACTCATGCTTATAGAAGAGTACCGAACAAATGAAAACAATTTCACAACCGGAAAAATTTCACAAAAAAAAACTTTGGAAAAATGTAAGTGATCAACTCAATACCTATGGACATAAAATAACTGGACCGCAATGTCAATCAAAATTTTCGGGATTAAAAAGAACTTACAAAAAAATTAAAGACCACAATAATAAATCTGGCAATTCTGCAAAAACTTGGCCTTACTTTACGGTAAGTTTTCATATATTTCTTACGAAAACTAATTTCAAATGTAAAAACGCTCTTTTTTTTAGCTAATGGATGACCTACTAGGAGCAAAACCAAATATAACTCCGACAGCAACGTGTTCATCAACTGGCAAGAGAACACGATCGAATTCTACATGTAGCAGTGTAAGCTCTGAAAATGAATTAGATGAAACAGCAACGATAGTTAGTAAGTATACAGCTTGTCATCTTGTATAAAATATGTAATAAATAAAATAAGAATTTTTATGAGGAATAATTATTAAATATTTTAAATTGACATATTTTGTTTAGAAAAATCAAAAAGTAAGCAGCCTATCGACAAGTTATTGGATGTTTTAGAAGAACGCTCAAGTATCCAAGAAACTAATAAAGATCGTAGATTCCGCGAATTATTGGAATTTAAGGAACGTAAGATGGAGGAAAATCTTGAATTAAAAAAAAGAGCTGTCGAATTGTTAGCACAAATAGTTAACCGTCAACAAAAATTTTAATTTTTACGACTAAATATTTATTACTAAATGTTAGTTTGATTTAAAACATATATTTTCCGTATAGAGATTATTGTTCAAAACATAAATATAAGTTTTTTTATATCTTTAGATTCACTATTTTTTATTGTTAGCTTACAAATAAAACTAAATGTTAATATAACTACTTATATTTAATATTGTTAATAACATATAAATATGAATAAATTTTTATCAAGCTATTTTTAAATAAAAAATTAGTTTATTGTTGTATATTTTCTGTATTTTTAAAATTTGAAATGTATACATTTTAATGGTTTTTACCAAAATAATAGATATTTATTAAATAACAAATTAATATTTTTCATAATTCAATGAAAGGAGAACGGATTTTTTATATTTACAGTTAAGTGAGTTTTGAAAATAACTCATAAAATAATTACAATTTTTTTTACAAACGCTTTCTTTCGATATCTTACAGACTAACATTTATACAAATATTAAATGAAAATTAAATGAAATAAGCAAAATTTGTAGATTTTTTTAAACATTTCTCATGGGAAGCCGATAACATATTACATTACGTTTCTGAGCACCTTCAGTAGCCGCTTCTCTACTTCGAATATCGTTGAAATTTTCATTATTATTTTCATTTTCTTCTCCAATATCTTCATCAACTGGTAATTCATCTGATTTTAATAAGCATATATTATGTAAAACACAGCAGGCAATTATAAAATCGGGTATCAAATCTGTGCGGGTCATATCTAACACTGTCAATAGACTACGAAATCTTTTTTTCAGTAATCCAAATGCACGTTCAATAGCTATACGTGCAGATGAGTGACAAAAATTATAGTTCTTTTGACGAATTGATAAATGACCGTTATCTCGATAAGGAGTTAATACGTTTTTATGAATAGAGTAAGCTGCATCACCAACTAAATGACAGTCATTTGGAAATTTCAGTGGATCATTAAGATAGTTATTTACTTCTGAAAGACGAAATACTCTAGCATTATGTACTGATCCAACGTTTCCAGCATAACAATGAAGAAATCTTGCTTGACTATCACATACAGCCTATAAAGAAAATTTATTTTTTTTATGCAATGCCAGAGATTACTATTTATTATTATATTATTTACCTGTAACTGAATTGAATGGTGACCTTTTCTGTTAACATAGGATTCCGAGTGTTGACGAGGTTTGGTAATATTTATATGTGTTCCGTCAATTGCGCCAATAACATTTGGAAACCCACTTGTAACTTCAAATCCATGCGAAATATTATCAACTTTTTCAGGATCTGGCCAAACTATAAAGTTAGGTGCAATTGCAACTAATGAATTTACAACTCTACGCACACTCAAGAGTGCTACTGCAAAGCTGACATTAAATTTTTGACAAATCGATCTAAAAATACAAAATTAATAAAGTTTCTCTATTTTTATTTATCTACATACAGCATTTATAAAATGAAGAATTTTTTTAACATACCGATATGAATCAGGAGTGGCCATTTTCCACAGTGCAATAAGTAATTGTTTCTCTGGCGATAACATTTTACATCCTGCTGTTTTTCTTATTAATGAAGGTTTTATTGTATCCATAAGAAAATAAAACGTTGATCGGCGCATTCTAAAATATAAAGTTTAATTAGATACATTAATAATAACTAAAAGTAATTTCAATCTGATAAGAAAAATCCATCGCATTGAAGTATAAACTTGATTACTAATTTTTTGTCTGTGCATTATTAAAATATTATATTTTATGATAATTACCTGAAGTGCGATTGAAATTCTTTTTCGGTGTAAGCTTGCACTATGTCTTCAACATAATTTTGGAGCTTTGGTAAACTTTCTCTTCTATGATAATAATCCAAGTATGTCCCGGAATATTCCCATAGTATTTCATCATCACTGTTTTCAAGTTCTTTCAAATCTTCATCATCACTATCGTCACTATCATTATTAACGATTTCGAATAAACATTCTACTGCTTGAAAAATAGCTAAATTATTTAAACCCGCCATATTGGTGCCAATTGACTATTGTTGATGGCTAACTGACTATTGTCAATGCTCAATACAGCTTATGATAATCAAAACGAACGGTATTTAGATGAGTAACGTAAGCATTGGTGAGCCAAGACGAATACCAATAAAATGCGCTTATAAGCCTGAGCGCTGCGAGCGTCTAAGCACCCAAAACGAATACACCCTGAGTCTGTCTATCACTTTGCATGGATACATAATCTTTCTGGATTAATTACAAGTCAAATATCTCTAGGTAGACATAGATTATACTTTTGTGATCGTTGTTTGAATCATTTCAAATTAGAAAAATGTTATTTAGAGCACCGAGTAGATTGTTTTAAATCTAACAAAGTCCGCATGGAATTTCCCAGTGAAAAAAAATAAAATTTTGAAATTCAAAGATTTTAAGTCTAAAGATACTGTGCCGTTTGTGGTTTACGCGGATCTAGAATGCACACTCGAACCCCCAGGAGATGATGAAAAGACAATTAATAAACATGTTCCACACAGTATTGCTTACTATGTACATTGCAGCTATGATAACACACTCTCCAAATTTGAATTAAATCGTTCTCCTGATTGCATAAACTGGTTTGTTAAACAATTAGAGTCATTAGCTCTGGACTTTGAAAAAATTCTAAAGAATCCCATTAAAATGAAACCTTTAACGAAAGAGCAACAAGATAGACACAATCAGGCAACTGAGTGTCACATCTGTGAAAAACCAATCACTTCTACAACAGATAAAGTCTATGATCATTGTCACTTCACGGGTAACTATAGAAACGCAGCTCATAAATCATGTAACGTTAATTATCAAAAATCCACTATTATTCCAGTTGTCTTTCATAATTTATCTGGCTATGACTCGCACTTTATAATTAAATCCTTAGCTACAGTATTTGAGGGTGAAATAATATTATTACCAATCAATAAAGAGCGTTACATTTCTTTCACAAAATCAGTTAAAAATACTTCAGTCTTTCTATTGATTCTTTTAGATTTATGGCCTCCAGTTTAGATAAATTAGCTTCATACCTTGATGACAAAGACAAACAGATTACGCGACTGCACTACACTGACCCCGACAAATTTAAATTAGCAATACGTAAGGGTGTATTCCCGTATGAGTACATTGACAGTATTGACAGACTAGACGAGACACAGTTACCTAACCAGGATTCATTTTATTCAAAATTAACAAACTCAACTATTTCTGATGATGATTATGCTTTTGCTCAAGTAGTTTGGAATGAATTCGGTATCAATACGTTAGGTGAGTACTCAGACTTGTACTTGAAGACTGATGTACTTCTCCTGGCTGATGTTTTTGAGAATTTTAGACGCAGTTGCTTTAAGACATACAATTTAGATGCCCTACATTTTTATACAGCACCAGGTCTTTCAAACTCTGCAATGTTAAAGCATACTGAAGTAGAACTTGAACTGTTAACTGATCCTGAGATGCTTCTTTTCATTGAAAAGGGTGTTCGTGGTGGGGTATCGATGTTTGCTAATAGACAAAGCGGCGTGCGTGCCAACATGCGCCACTAATAGAGGTTCTATTTCTGTTTTGTTGGTAGCATTTTTTCCTCAACTTAATGAGCGATTTAGTGGGCAACTTCATTTCTGTAAATTTTGTGTCACGGTGTGCGCGCGCATCGTAAAATTTCACTCTCATCAATTTTTCATAACGCGCCTAAAGAAGTATAACTTCAAAAAGTTTTCTGCTGTACTGTGATTATACAGCACAGGAGAATTAGCCATATGCACCTCAGCTTGTACAATTATAGAGTTGCGATTGTCGTGTGTTGAAGTAGATAAAAATGAATAATGTAAATTATCACCATCATGATCAGCAATACCAGTACTGGACATCGTTGAGACATCTGGATGATTTGTACTAACACTGGTGGTAGCTAACTGAAATGATGGTTCAAAAGTCCTTATTCGTGAATTTGAAGTTGACGGGATAGATGAAATGTCAGTCGCGGATGATTCGTTTGCTTGTGAAAGCATTATTTTTCGCAGCCTATAAGCACGAGTACGTTCTGCTCCTGTTTTTTTTATTGGTTTTTCTACGGAAAAGCCTTGTCGAATTTTTTCAGCTTCTTTGGCAGCTTTTTTTCGATTGTAATAGTTTTTACAGTGTTCCGCATTTGTTTTACCCATCTTGAAAACTAGAACAGAAATTGAATAGTACCATTAATAGTCATCAAATTTAAACTAAAAGAATCTTAGATTGATCTTAGATATCAATAATTAATATTAAAAATTGAAAATTAATATATTTATATAATAATATATTTAATATATATATTTAATATAAATTTAAATAATATAATAATATATTATTAATAATAATATATAATAATAATAATAATAATAATAATATATATATATATATATATATATATATATATATATATATATATATATATATATATATATATATATATATATAATTATTAAAAACAAAATTTAGAGAATAATAAATATATAAGACAAAATTTGTACTAAATATTATAAGATTCTTAATTTTAAATGTTTATTATTGATTATTTAATATTTTAAAAATAAATTTAATAATAAATTCAAAAATCGAATTTAAGGTTGGTCATTTTTTAAATATTTTTATTGATTTCTTAATTTAATATTCACTTTTCATTTTTATCAAAAAGTTTTCATTAAATTTATTTAGTTATTTTTATAAATATTTATTATTTATTCAATTTAATAGCAAATATTAAAAATTAATATTATAATTTGATGTTCAATTTTAATTTTTATCACAAACTTTTTATTAAATGTTTTATTAAATTTATTTCTTTATTTTATGAATATTAAATAACCAATAATAAGTATTTAACATTAATAATTTAATAATATTTAGTGTTAATTATATTAAATAAAAGTATTTTAATTTATATCAATAAATAATACATACGGATAGTTAACCTCAATTATATTGGAGCACTTGAAAAAGTATATAAGCACAATTTTTTTCACTAATATTCACAAATAGTAAGTAATATCAATCAAAATATTCAATTTAAATCACTACTGAATATAATTTATTAGCACATATATAATTCGCACTTGTATGAAACTCAAACACGTGTTGTGAATGTATAAACTAGAGACATGTTGATAAATATTATAAATATGAAAACAGTGATCAGAGGTGACGAGCGTACCAACATGCGCGACTAATATCGAGGTTCAATTCCTATTTTGTTGGTAGCTTTTTTTTCGAGACTTAATGAGCGGTTAAGCAGACGGCTTCATACTGTTAATTTTGTGTCACAGGTGCGCGCGCATCTTAAAATTTCACTCATCATTTTTTCATAACGCGCCTAAAGAAGTATAACTTCAAAAACTTAACAGTGTTTGACTTAAAATTAGTTAACAAAATTCATTCACTCACACACTAACCACACTTAACAATATCTTATTCTCGACGAGTCCCTTTTCGGCGTCTACCCGTCGATTTCTAACTTATTCTCGACGAGCCCCTTTCGGCGTCTACCCGTCGATTTCTAACTTATTCTCTACGAGCCCCTTTCGGCGTCTACCCGATTTCTAAACCTACAATCACCCGCACAGAGACGAATCATATACCGGGCTCGTTGACTCGGCTCACAGGAGTAACAGCCCAGCGACGAAACATAACCTAGATGTTCTGCAACTCACACATAACCCACACTTGTCTCACACTCACACTGCGACAAAAATCAATCAATTTTACTAAGTTAATCGTTATAAAAATTACAACAATAAAATTAACGAAATTTTCGGATGTTAATTAATTAATTGAAAATTTTTAGTTATTAAATTTTCCCGCAAGGTCGATTGAGAGATTTTCGGGTATAAACCCCCATGAAAATCACTAAATCCAAAACTAGCAAATGTTCCACTATTAATTTATTAATAATCGTCGATTAAACGATCCATAATAATTAAATAGGAGAAGTAACTGGGTATTCGGTAAACCGCGGTCCACTTCTTTCCCACAGAGTAATAATTGATACCTTGACGAACAAAACAATGATCTAACTCACTCGTTGAGGATGAAGTCCTAGTTGTAGTTGACTTCCTTCGTCTCGTCACTACTCCGGGGATCGGTCCTTTTTGATTTCCGTGGCACTCAGTCTGGCGGTCACACTACTTCTCCCTTTTCCACTGTACGGCTCACCTATTTTAACCCAAACTCACCCCCTCCTATTCTCCCTTTAGGCCCGAAGATCGAGACGCGCCAGTGCTATGTCGAATAATTATCGATATCCTGTGATTTATCGATTAAGGGTAATTTTACCCTGTTACAACCTTAAGGCTGCATTTAAAAATTGGCCATTTTTTCCTGGAAAAAACTCATATAATCCCTTATTTTCGCATACAATCAATTTGTGTTAATTAAATATGGTGTACGCTTGACATTAGACCTGAATTATTATTATACTAAATCAAACATTTAGTATTTAAATAATTTAATTTGTAATAACAAACTTGACTAAACTATACAGAACTATAATGCAACACAATTAAGTGACCAAAGAGACATGGCATTGAAAAATAACAAACGAATAAAAATTATCATCAAATGTAAGGGAGCAAAAAAAATTTCCAAATTTATCGATGATTTTTGACGAGCTGTATCAGTGAAAAATTACCGTAAAGACTTGGTACAAAAAGCGTTTTGCAGCTCTAAAATTTTCCAATTTTTTCCAAAGAAATAGCGCAGAAAAGTAAAATTTTCATAATTTTTACTCTTCTTGTTCTTGCTCCATAGGCTTTGAAAAATCTTTTTCGATTAGAGGATCAAATCTACCAGATAGCTTGTTTATTCAGCTTTAATTTCCTTTTTCCATTTTCTTACTACGTCCATTTGTGGCGAAGATATCTAAACGAAAGAGGACTCTTTGGTCTTGAATCATTGATATCTCAACAACCAGTGACCATACAGAAAATTGACAAGCAGTTTCAAGAACTGGAATAAATTTCTTTAAAATATTTGTCGACTTGGAACAGTGTCTAATCAATTACGTATATTTTATAAACAGATCTTTTTCGTGAGTAAGGTGGAGATACTGTTTGTGGACACTGTACCATTTTTAGAAATTTGAAGTTTAAATTATTGTATTGATAATTTATAAATGTAATAGCATCATAAATTTCGTTTGTATGAATGTAAGCGTTTAAAAATTCTATGAAAATATTATTTTACATTACAATTTTCTGCCCAATCATTGAATTTCAAAGTGTCCATAACTAACGCTAAGGTGCCCAAAACCAGTGGTTCTACCCTATATAATCGGACTTTCATAAGTGAATAAAAATTGATGATCTCGCACGAATTGACCATACGTTTTTTAGTTATTAGTGCAATCTAAACATAATATTGTGCTCACTATTTTGATCGTTCAATAACTTTATTTTCCATTGCACACATATTATCATCGAAATAAACGAAAATTACAGTAAAAGATCATTAAGATAAGATTGTGCTTATACTGCATGAATCCTTAAACAAAATTGATACATAGTTGTTGACTTCGATAATGAATCTGCTGGACAAGAATATTACTTCTTCGAATATCCAAGTTTTACAGTCTCTAAAAAATCATTTAATGAATTAGTTTTTTCGTAATTACATAAAAACGTAAAATATTATGTATGAAAAAAAGCGTATAGTTAAAAAGTATATTTTGAAACATAATAAGTATTACAAAAAATTGTCGTTAATTAACTATCAATTAACGCATAATAGTTGACTATACTTTAGAATTCCAAGTCGGGTGTGGTTTCAGATATATTCGAAGTTGTGCAATTATCTACATATTAAATCTATATTCTCTATGATATATTTTATAGCTTATTTATCAAATCTTCAGTCGTATTGTAAAAAGTATACTAATGTTTATAACTTTGAGTATACTTTAAAATTGTACACTTTTTCCATGCGGAATATACTATGCTAAGTTTTAAAATATCATTACCTTCAAGTTCTTCTTGAAAATTGCAGAAATATTCCCATAAAGGCTTTCCAAGTGGTTGAATTGGCACATTTAAATCTCCTCCCATATATTTTGGTACAGCTTTGCGATCAACTACTTTCAACAGCGATTCTTTGTTCGTACCATGAAAAAATATTCTTTTACCTAATTTTTTCTTAATTAATTAATAAAACAAAACATTAATAAACATAAAATTTGACAAATTTTTTTGGGGTAAATGGATTGGTTGTAAAAATATAAAAAATATTTTACCGTCAGAAGAGGTTTAAAAAGTGCAAAAACTACATTGAACAAGAAAGGGTTATGGACCATATGTAAACCTTTTATTCTGCCAGGATAACACTTTTGTACCCAATCAAGCACTGCTTTTGCATATCTTGGTGTGAAGCATAACGAATGAGATAAAGTAAATCCATCCAAATCAAAAATTATGTGGCTTCCAGAAACCTGAATAAAAGAATGTTCAATAATTTTGAATTATATTTATCATAAATTTTTCTTTTTATAGACATACCTGAGTTGCAGGTTCAAAAAGAGAAGATTGAGTAACCAATCTAATGCCTCTCAGCATTTGATCCAATGAAATTTCATTCGGATTCCATCTAGTACCACATTGAACTAAAAATACTCTACATCCGTCTCTAGTGCGTACTGGAAGTGGTGCAACACATCCTGCTGATAATACGTCTCGCTCATCCATCGGCGTTAAATTATCCGAATAAACTGGATGCGTCATATTGTAATGATACAACTGTTTCATCTATTAATAATTCAATACCATTATTTTCTTTATTTTTTTTAATTTGCAATAATTTATAATTTACTTTATAGGTTTCGCTAGATGAAGATGTAAGAAAAGTGCTTTTATTTTATTGTTCTTATATATGTTTAACAAGCACACGGCGTAAGTGTGTGGCTTTTGAGAGTGATTGTAACTTTACGTTTTTTTTCGACATAATTAGAACCTTATTTTATTATGACATTAATACATACGAATATATCTCTAACTATGAAATAATAGAAAAAAACTTCTTACCACTTGAAAAGCTGGTTTTGCATGCCATTTACAAGGTCTTAGAAATGTTGCAAAAAAATAATCATCATCAGGAACATTAAGCTCAGTCTCACCTTACAATAAAGTCAAATATTATTGCTAAATATATGAAATGATGTAATTAAACTAATTATTAATATATATCTATACTTATATTATAAAGAGGAAAAATTTAATTGGTCGTTTATTTGCTTGTTTGTATTGAATAGGTTCCAAAACTACTGAACCGATTTGAAAAATTATTTCACTGTTGGAAAGCTACACTATCCCCGGATGGCATAGGTTAAATAAAAGGTAAAAGACGCAGTTATTGACACTTGTAATTTTATTTAAAAAAAAAAAAAAAAAAAATCAACTCTAATAAATTAATAAATATAAATTTTAAGAAAATTGGTTTTTTGAAAACACTTCATTTTTTTAATTAGAATAAAATTGCAAGTGTCTAACAACGAGGCTAGTGTCAATTTTTGGGTCTTTTACCTTATATTATATTATAATTAATTTTGAAATTTTTGTAAAATACTCCTCCGAAGCCCGGGTGGAGTGCTAGTTTTTAAATAAAACGTAAAAAATGTAAAAACTTTATTAATAGGATAACCAAATTAAAAACTTCTTCAAATTTAGTTGGGGAATTTATATGGCTCTTTACCGTAAGAGCCTTTGGCGCGTAACCAAATAATCTGGGTTCGAGTCTGGGCTGTCCAAATTATTTTTTCGGTTACCGAAAAAATTCCTGCTGAGTAAAGTCTCCTTTTCCTTTATCCTTTATTTACCCAGCTCCCAAATTTGTCTTTAACGACAAATTTAACTGTTAATTATGGCTTTCAAATAAATTTCTCACTTAAAATAATTTAGCTTACAAATGAAAGTAATAAATAAACATGTCGAGACTAACCCAAAACCTTAACCGTTTCACGGAATAAGGTATGCAAAATATTACAACAGCGAAGAGAATTAAACCCAGAAATTTTGCCGCTATTGTGATTCAAAATTTGATAACTCTACGTTAATTTTATCATAGTTTTAAAAAATTTTGTCTTAGTATCAAGCTAATCGAATGGTTTGTATTTCATATCAACGGGTGTCATTAATTTAAAAATTTAATGTCTATTTCACCTGCTGATTTTTTGCAGCAAAATTCTTAAATGTAAAGTTAATGACTTTTTTTTTAAGTTAGTTGAACATCGAAATTTAAAAAAATGGACCCTGATTCCGTATTAGGATAGGAGTGCGCGCGTACCTCAATCTAAATTTCTAGTGTATAATTTTTTTGTTTGATGTCGGTACAAAAGAGATTGACTAAAGCGCTCTCATGAGTGTATTCAAACTTTAAACACCTACCCTGATAGCCAGCGCTTTCTCAGTAAGTGTTGACTCCCAGCAGTTACGGTTAAGTTAGACATCAAGTTGGCGGTAATTCTTCACTCAACAACAGTTGTAAGCAAATTGACAGAAATCTACGGCCGCAACTTGAATACAAGTTAACAATCAAACTTGTAGTTAAATTTCCTTTCAACTTTACTACAATTTGAAGGAAATACTTGTACAACAAGTTTTGACGTCTATTTGCAGAGTAAGTTATAGGTAACTAATAGGTAATCGCTCGCTTTGCCAACTCTTTCCGTCAAGTTTGCTTCAAATTGCGGACGTAGATTGACAGTAAGTTATAGGTAAGGTGGCTATCAGGGTATACTTAATATCTAACATGGGTCATTCTCATGGCAATTTCTATGATCGTTCTTATGAACGCGATGTTAAATGGCGGCTGCACATGCGCTCCATGATTTAGCGGGAAGAAGACCGCGAGCACGGAGGCTAGATATAAGGAGGACGATCGACATAGGTAAATGTACAGTTAGTGCGTCCGGAAAACTGAGGATAGATCATTTTCAAAAAGAAGCCGCTAGGGCGTCACTACGTTCGCTAATGTCCGGATCATGGCGTCCGTTTGTTATTGTTTATTAATAACACCAAATTGACATTCAGTTAGTTAATTAGTTTTTTAATTAATAATCAAAGTGATAATAGTTTAAAATGGTAAATAAATGTATAGTTGATGGGTGTTTGAGTGGCCGGATAAAAGATCGTAATAAAAAATTAAAATTAAATAGTCGAAACACGTCTTTATTTATTGTGCCACAGGTAATATAACCTAACTTAGTATTTTTGTAAGAAATAATTTTTATACTAATTAAATTTATATTAATTAAATGATTATAAAAAAAATTTTACCTATAGAAATTAAAGGAAATTATAAGTGCTCTTTTTTCAAAATATTTTTTTTAAATAATTTATGTTACAAGAGTCCCAAAAATTTTTATATCAGTAGATTTTAGTATCATTTTTGATCAAATTAAAAAAGAAATTGTAAAAAGGTATAACGTAATTTTTTTCTTCTTAGAATTAGTTTTAAAAAATTGCATCGTTACCATTTTTTTGGAGCTAACGTTTTACTCAAAGTAACTTATTAAAATTATTTCCAAATATAACTTCATGTCAATTTTTTGTTTGTTTATTCAAGTGTCCAGACTTGTTAAAATTGTGGTACTGTGGATTAAAGCAAGATCTCACCCCAAAAAAAGATTATGTCTGTGAATTACATTTTAATGATCAAGATATTATTAAAACTGATAAAATATTATTGACTACTGGAATTTATGAAGAATTACCTCGAAAAAGATACTCGCTAAAGCCTGATGCTATTCCGACGTTGAATCCGAACCGTGTAAACAAAGCTTGCAACAATGAAAATAACGAAGCTCAGTATATGCAATGCCATTTATTAATTACAAATGACCATAAAACTAACATAAAACATAATGTTTTCTTTTGATAAATGTGATTGTACATTGCATTCCGCGTCATTTATTTAAAAACCTGACATTAGAGACACTTGCGCACTCTAGTGGTGAAAGATCTGTCCTCCAATTTTCGGACGCTTGTAATACATTACGATCGTCCTCCTTATATCTAGCCTCCGTGACCGCGAGCCCGGGGCACGAGGCCGGTGGGGACGCCATGAGCAGCAGTTGTACTGGGACTAGTGACTAGTGCAATATACCTGCGTTCTCTCTGACAAAGAAATTATTCCATTGTGTTTTATTATTTGCTAACGTAATTAATTATCAGTTAATTATCAGTTCTCATACTTAATTAAATTCATTGATTCGACATTTGTGCATTAATTTTAAACTTAACATAAATTCGTGGTCAAATATTTAAGACGCTAATAAAAAGTACGTCGTACTTAGCGTTTAGCATCGCGGCCATTGTCTTCAATCGCGTGATAAATTAGACGCAATAAATTATCATTGTTAAAAGTTTGTCAAGAATCTTCAATTCAGTTTCATAATATTCAATTATAATTAAAATCATTGTTAATTAGTTATATTTTGCAAGTGTTAATTGAATTTAGTCAGTCGTAATTATTAACTTAACTTCATTGATGTGCTTTATTTAATTAAATTTAATCGTGTTAATTGTTAAATTCAAATCAAATTTACAAGAAACAAGGTACATTAATAAATTCATATGTTTAATAATTTGTTGAGTTATTCAGAAAATAATTTAAATTAAATAGTAAATTCTCGCGTAAATTAGAAAACTATATTCAACTACTAATTTAAACAAAATATTCAAATCATTTAAATCAAAAATAATTCGATCCTCTCGGATCATAACATAACTTGATCCCACTGATCAAGGATTCGATCCCAGCGATCAATTCATAACATAACTTGATCCCACTGATCAAGGATTCGATCCCAACGATCAATTCATTACACAACTTGATCCCACTGATCAAGGATTCGATCCCAGCGATCAAATTTATAACATAACTTGATCCCACTGATCAAAGATTCGATCCCAGCGATCAAACTTATAACACAACTCGATCCTAGCGACCAAGTTCAATACTTGAACCTACTGGTTCTTTCAAACCATTCTAAACACACAGTCAATTCTCTTCCGATTACAAACACACGATCCTTTCTGATCATAATTATATTTTACATCTCTACTGAGATATTAACGGTTGACGGTTAACCACAATAACCTAACGGCGGCTGAGATCAATTCTCACCCCTCATTGCACAACAGTGCAATTATTATATACATTCATATCAATACACATATACACTCACATATCTCTTAATTGTATTCAACTTCGAGGAGTTTTTCTCTAGCAATTGCTAGAGTTTTCTCCCATTGGGGAATAAATTAATCACAATTATTCACCCCAACACCGAGTCTTTTATTTTTAAATAAATAGATCCTGAACCAATTTCCAACCAATCAACTACATACAGAAGAATTACGGAAATTCTTAGTGAAGAGTTTGCGACAATACATTTTTTTAATTTGTTAAATTTCTTAAATATATCTTCTCTTTGCAGATGCTATGTATTGTATAAAATCAGTAATACTAAACATTCTACACATAAAAATGTTATCATATTGTTGTAAATTGCCGAAGGAATTTCTTTACAAATAAAAATAAAAATAAAAAATAAAATAATTATTCTTATTTGATTACCTCGTAGTAACTCTCTCATATCAGCAAGACCTTTATTCACCACGTCAACTGTTTCATTAAGTTCATTTTTTGCTTTTTCTATAAGTTCATTGTTAAGAGGATCAAGTTCAAATCTAAAAATA
The DNA here is from genome assembly GCF_013202065.1 of Cotesia typhae. Taxonomy (NCBI): domain Eukaryota; kingdom Metazoa; phylum Arthropoda; class Insecta; order Hymenoptera; family Braconidae; genus Cotesia; species Cotesia typhae. The sequence goes on from NW_027423711.1 coordinate 402,078, forward strand.
TATGGGCCCACTTTTAAAGGTTCAATTTTTTTACTTTTTTCCAAAAATGCTTCATATTTTCCCAAACTTTTTAGTGTTATAGCATGCATTTTGGATGATATTAGAAATCTTACGATTTCAACACTGGGAATTAACTTTAAATTATCAATAAAAATCGATATATTAAAATATTATACACAGTTTTTTTAAGAATATTTTTAATTTGTGATAAATACTTTACACTTTTGCTAACTTTCAGTTTATTATTTATTATCGAAAACTAAGCGTACTAATAAAACCGTACATGAATATGTTCAAAAGTATAAGAAAACTGCAGTCAGCAATAGCATCACCGGTGGTAAAGAAAAATATTTCACCTGTTGATTTTGACGAATCAAATGCTAACTAGACAATACCGTGACAGAGTTCTTATGTCGATTATGCGCGTAACTGAAATTAATTAATTCAGCTGTCAGTGAGATTAATTGAGGCCTTAAACCGATACGATGCTAATATCGAACAATTAATTATGCTAATTTATTAAACCATCAAAGGTTATTGTGCAAACATAGTATATTGTAACAATTTTAAAAAAAGTTTATAAAACCTAAAAAGTGCAGGATATGCAATCTGTTATTGAAAAGGTGACCCCGGGTCGAAAAATTTAAACTGATTTTGAGAAAAATAATCTGCATTTAATAACTTATTGATCTGTATTTGAACTTTTAAAAATATTTTCATCTGTATTTGATCTACGATTCAAATTTTTTTTTGATTTGTTTTAAGTCTAAACAACCTTTTAGGGAAATAATTGAGCAGCTATAAATATTTTATGCTGTTTCTAATCTAATGAGACTAAAAAGTTTGATCGGTTTTCAGTCTAGTTAATTTGTCCTTGGACTTTATGTATTGTTTTCAAATTCAATATGAAATCTTATCATGTTTTTGATCTACAATTTCAATTCTAAATGTTCAAAAGCCATAAGTCGACTAAGATGGCGACTTATAATTTTTTTGAGTCTTAAGTATCTTATTAAAAATTAATATGTCGCATTTATTTGAAAAAATAAATTAAATTATAATATATTCATGCGCTCTCTTGTTTTATGAACTGATCGTTGATCATAACTTTACATCTGTCATATTTATTTGTCATAGCTTAACATTTTATGGGCTATAAAAGTTTTGTATCTGCGAATATTAGTTACAATGATAACTAATAAATTTGTATTAACATACGTAAAATAGTTCTCATCGTTTCATTGGATCTAAATCTATAGTTTTCTGATCATCGATATTAAACACAATGTGAATACATCTACAAGATTAAAATGTTGACAAGATGACAAGATTAATATTAAACTTTGTAATTTCATGCATCATTTAATAAGCGGTATTCACTATTTGGTAGTGCGAAGTATACCGTTTGGTATACCGACTAAAAATTATGGAACGTTTTGCTAAATGATTGTGACAAAAAAAGTCTGATTTTGGTCTTGAAACAATAGAAAACAATTTTATTGTAACATTAAAAATTGTCTGAATTGGGAATAGTACGGGCTAAAACAGGTTGAATTTTTATATAAAATAGATACGTATAATAAAATTAAATTGAATGAAAAGTTTTTTTTTTACATTAAGGGGGATAGCCACTGTGACGCTGGAAAAAATAGGCAATTTTCGGGAATTTTTTTTACTAGGATAATAAAGGAATTTGGGGATCGGGTTTTTTTTGTTTTATAAAGTATATGTTGAGGATAATTCTCCTAAATTTTTATTCAAAAATATTTTGTTATCACAAAGTTATAAACATTTTTGTAGAGCACCAAAAAAATTTCCCCCTCCATTGCCGGTACTGTAACTCAAAAACGGATTATCTGAAACAAAAAAACCAAACGGCATTTTAATCTATAGGAATGTCGCTATCGTCGCAGGTAGGGGATTTTGAAAATTTTGATTTGAGAAAAAATGGCGCCATATTGAAAATTTTTTCGTCTTTTTTCCTCATTTTTTTGGACTCAAACAGCCTTAAAAATCTTAAAAATTAAAATTTTCAAAATCCCCTACGTGCGACGATAGCCACTAAGTAGACGAATACGGGGAAACAAAAAAATTGAGAATCGGTTCATATTTACGAAAGTTACAGTACCGGAAAGTTTGAAAAAGTCGTTTTGAGAAAAACGCGAGTAAAGTTTTAAGAAGATTCTCGCAACTTTAAAATCTAGTCTTTCACAAAATATTCATACTCACATCAAACTATCAAGTCCTGGGCCATATGAGGGTTCTTCCTCCTTATCTTTAGTATTGACCTTGACTTTTTTATTTTTTACTGGCCGTTTCCATGCGGCTTTCAGCAGCTTTAACCCGAGTAGCGTCGCGCTCAGCGCAGTATGAGTAGAGTGTTGGTCCTACTTTAACATCGAGATTCTCTAATATCTTCAGAGTTGCTAGAGCCCCATCATTGAATGTAATTGTTGAAATATATAAAGCTATTTCAACAATAAAGGAATAAGAAGAATTTGTTTTTGGGGCGAGCTGCCACACTAATGCATTGAAGCTTTCATTATTATTTTGTGTAAACCCACCGACACATCGTTCCAATAACTCTGGATTCGATAGATCTTCATAAATCGGTATTAAAGCTTCCGCAATATCTGCAGGAAGTGGTGGTTTTTCAACTAATGAGTCCAAAGTATTTGTTGCCACAGCTTTTTGAAATTGACACCACGAATTTGCACCTTCAGGACAAAGAAAATGCTGCGGATCTTCGGGTGATGAAAACTTGTGATAAAATGTTTGCCAAATAGCATTATACATCTCATCAACATCATTAGAATGACGTCTGATTGCTAAACCATAATACTTTGTAAATTCATTAATTGCTTTGTCCGTTAATCGACCTTTCCCACCTAAACTTTTCTGTGTATTTTCTTCTTTTCCTGTTTTTGTCTTCTTGTTAGTTCGTTGCTTCTTCAAAGCCCTTAGTCGACTGCCCATTCGTTTTTGCACGTGATTAATACATTCCTTTTTTTTATCTTCACCATGTCCCCATACGGTTTAGCATCACAAATATTTTTATACGTTTTAGTGTCACCATCACCTATATAGTTTACATACTTAACGTTATGTAATAACTCTGATCGCATAAACATCTCTTTTATTCCATCTACCTCCATTTGTCCAGAAGAATTTTCATGGTTTATTGGACAGTCTAGAGCATGGTCTTGCATAAATTGATCGTATTCAGCTGTTCCTTTTTTGAGCTCATTAGCGCACACATCTTACAATAACTGGATTTCATACTTACATCTACGATTTTGCCAGTGAAGTAACCAATTAGAGAAGATATACCAAATGAAGATTTAAACCCTCTTTTCTTCCAACTACCGTCACCGGAGACAGAAATTCCAGGAATGTCATTGGATTTTAAATGCTTGCAGGTTTCTTGGATTTCTTCTTTAGCAGCTTTTTTCAACACTAAATCACAACAGTTTCTAGCTGCATTTCTGATTTGTGTGACCAGACGATCGTAAAAGCTATGGAACATTGGTCGTGGTAAATCCATGAAAGCACAAAATCTTTCAGCTCCAGATAACCCAATACCAATTATCCGCATTGCAAAGATGAAACGGCGATTAATTTCATACGCATTCTTGATGAGTGGACTCTGGATCACATTTTTTGCAATTCACAACTAGTTTAAAACCTAATCCTCGAATACTTGTCTCAGTAAAGTTTACATCACCACCACACTTTTTACACGATACACAGCCACTTAGTAAATTAAATATCGAAAAAAAATTTATAATTTTGTAGCTAATACTCGAATCAATTGTACAATCAGATTTTTGTGATAATTTCCTCTTGGAAGCACTATCACGTCGTTGAGAGCCAGTATTTTTTTCAGTTTCATATCTGTTGAGCGGTCGATTAAATTTTTTCCTGTCGTTTGGCAGTTTTCTTTCGTTTTTAATAACTTTACTTTGTTTACGATCCATTATTTAACAAATTTTTTTGTTAAATAAACAAAAAAAAGATCAGAAGATTTAAAAAAAATAAGTAAGTAAACAATAACGAGTACACTAAGAAACTCAATAAATTAAAGAACGAGTGTGTATTCATACAAAACAACTAAACTATGAGGTACAGTATCTCAACAATAAGAAAAAATATACGTTAAAAGTCAAATAATTGTAACGGTTGACAATCGTGAGGGAAAACAATCGCCAACCCGTACGAATCAAAGACGGAGCGAGCAGGCGACGTTTTCGTCGAAGCGCCGCGCGTAAAACGGTCAATCGACGCGCTCTTATAAAAATGACTATAACTCGAAAACTATTCGGAATTTTTCTATAAAATTTGAAATACATAATTTTGAATATATAAACTTCAGTTTAATGAAAAAAAAAAAAAAATTTTTTTTCCGAAATTTTACAGTGGCTATCCCCCTTAATTCTTATCTTAATAAATGCTCTATTTATTATGATTAATTAGAGACATGTTTTCTTTTCCTTTCATGCTTATCGTTTCATTTTGGAACGCGTTTGAATGCTTAAGTGCGCACACATGCCCGGCATGACTCTACTCTTGCCATTAGACCTCATTTATAATTCTACTTAGTTATAAATGTTGCATAAGGTGTGCGTTATTGTGTACTTCAATTTTTTTTTTAAGTGTCCTAGTAGATACAATTTAGGAATTTCATAAAAAGTGAAATATTTCGTAACTACGCACACTAAATACGTTCCAAAATTGTTTCTTTTAATTTTTAAATTTACAAAAATTTTTTTTTAATTTTCGAAAATCATATACAACCATATCGGTTACTTGGATTTTTTAATTTTTTATTTTATATCTTTTTGTAAAGAAATAAAATTTTTTTTTCTTAATAGTCTTATGAACGTGGACTTGGCACGATTTTTTTACAGTGAAACTGTTTTTGTTCGGATATCAAAAACTATTTATGCTTGACATTAGACCTCACTTATAATCCTATTGAATTGCAACCAATTTAGCATTTAAATCATCAAATTTAAACAATGAGTTAGACTGACAAACAACAATGTAATACAAAGAGGCCTGACGATAAAAGTGATAGGTCAAATTGGATCATGCAAGCTTTTAATTCGTTTCATAACAGTGAAAAAAACTAAATTCTTCATTACGGGTAATATCAGTATATTATTAACACTTTAAATTAACACTTTAAAAACGAACGCAGTTATCGATATAAAGTCATGTGGCGCAAGTGTGCGTACTTGGGCATTCAAACTAGTGTCAAAATTAAATGATAAGCATGAAAAGAAAAAAAAATATGTACCTGATAGAGTATTTATTTAGGTAATAATTAAATTAATAAATATAGTTTAAAACCTTGGCACGGAAAAAAAAGAAAAACGCATTAATGCAAATGATTCAAAATTATATGATCGAGCGAGGCGATGCTCGATCGTAATTATATTGATTGTTTCGTTCGAAGAGATCACATTGTAGTACTGCCTCGCACACCAATTGTCACCACAAAGTTAAGCTGCACTGAAAAAAAAGTATGAGTCCCACACTTATAAATTTCAGTGATATTGAAATACTTGGTATTGCGAATATACTTAAACACTGTTTGAGTCTCAGCGCAATATTTTTAAGCACTACACTGAAACTCGTTTAAGTCATACACTTAAACCGAGTTTGAGCGCCACCGCAAAACTTATATCAGCAATACACTCAAATCCTTATAGTAATAAATTTACAGAATAAAAAAAGAAAGGTTATGTAAATAAATATTGCTATACATTAAAGAAATGACAATAAACCCATTTATTTTAAAATTAAATTTATTTAAAAATTAATAAATAATTACTAATAATTATAATATAAAATACAGAATATTAACATATATGGGACAAGGTATATTAATATTAATATAATTAGTTTTTAGTTTTTAATGTTAAAATATTAATTTTAGTGATGGTTAGATCGTACAATTATAAATGATTGATCGGAATTTTTTGTTATTGGGAAACTGAGCATTTAAATACGCTATCTGGTGGTCAAATTTTGTACTAACGATTGTAGGATACTTAACCAAATGATAACTGTCATTTCTATGACAACAATCTTTTTTTTATTTAAAATTTAATATTTTCAAGGGACATAAGCTTTAAGTTAAATTTTAAATAAATAAATATTGAACTTGATTTAAAAAAAATTTATATACGTATATTATTATTTTCGTAAGTATGGAATTTTCTCCTCATAAAAATAAAAGTAATGTATACTTTTGTGTTTATGGGTGTAAAAGTCATGCTTCTAAGCATGAAACAGTTCGGTTTCATGTATTTCCTAAAAAAATGACAGTTTTGTGAAAATTTTAAATATTTTTAATGCTGAAGAGTTAATCGACAGAAGAGATGCTTGGATAAAAGTTCTTAGAATGGGAAAAAAGTGTCACTGTCTATGCGACTATGTTCACGTCATTTTACTGAACATGATTATATTCCTTCTGGTATGTATAAACTGTAACTTATAATCTAATAATTTTTAAATCTCGATTCTCATTGGATTGGATTGGATTAATATTATAACTTTATTCATTTTCCAGTCAAACAGCAGCATTATTTGAAGAAAACAGCTGTACCATCAATTAATCTGCCTAAGAGCTCTGTTGATTGCTCAGATAAGCTTAATCATACTCTATCGTCTCAGCGAGAAGAGAGACAAATAAGAGGATCATCTTTGAAACATAAAAAAATATCAACGCAAATGAGCAAACAGCAACAATATCTAGTGATAACCATTATAATGATAATCTACAAAGCTTTGAGGACTCAAATAATGTAACTGAGCAAAGAAGTGATAAAGAAAAATCAAGAGAAAAAGTAACAGCAGAAGAAGAAAAAGAAGAAGACTTGGGTCTCCAAAATGATCAATTATCTGGCATAGAACAAGCAGTGAAAACTTTTGACTGTGGTATTCAGTCCGTTATCGACAAAATTGTACAAAATCTGAGCGAAATTGGTATAAATATTGGTGATAAAATCATTTTTCCTCGACTATCTTCAGTTATTTTAACTGAAAATTCAGAAAACAACTCTCTCTGCTCGCCTAGAAAAAAACAGTAACTGAAAATAATTTAACATTGATTAAGGTGATAGAAAAGTTTGAATTGTGTACAAAACGTAATATTGAAATGAGTGTAAAAAAGTTTAACGATGTTGGAACTCAAGTGCGTACAGATAATTTTATTCCAAAATTTTCAGAATTTATTTCAAATGATCATGAACTTAGTACTTTAACAGGAATTCCAAATTTTTGTTTATTGTATACGATAAAAAAATTAGTAGATAAACAAAGACCTCCAACATCACATTCTTATGCAAAATTAGATTCATTGGAAGTTATCATAATGACGTTTATGAAGTTAAAACAAAATATGTCATATGCTCTTCTAGCTATTTTGTTTAAGTCGTATACCCCAGAGACTTGTAAAGATCGAATTTTTCATATGATTGATATTTTATACAAATGTTTAAAGCCAGCAATATTATGGCCTAGCAAAGAGAATATTCTTAAAAATATTCCTCTTGATTTTGTAGGATTTGAGAATGTTCGTGCTGTGATTGATTGCACAGAAATTCCAATTCAAAGACCAAAAAATTTATGCTGCCAAATTGTAACTTATTCTCGTTACAAAAGTTGTTACACTGTTAAATTTATGACTGCTGTCACGCCTGCTGGATTAATTTCTTTTATTAGTAAGCCTTACGGTGGTCGGGCTTCTGATAATGCTGTGTTTGAGCAAAGTGAAATAATTAAAAAATTTGACAAAAAGGATGCTGTGATGACTGATCGGGGTTTTACTGTTGATGATTTATGCCAAAAAAATGACGTGAAACTTATTTCACCGCCTTTTCTTAAGGATAAAAACAATTTTCGAAAATGGAAGCCATGAACGGTCGCAAAATAGCAAAAGCTCGTGTACATGTGGAACGGAGTAACCAGCGGATCAAAATTTTTGAAATACTATCGTCGAAAATGCCTATTGGTCTTGTGCATAAAATTGAAGAAATTTTTACTATAATTTGTGCCATTGTAAATTTAAGTCAACCTATTCTGAAAGATGAAAAATTCATTCAGGATTAAAACAACAAAATAGTTTTATATAAATGTTTTATTGATTGTTAATTTATTTTATAAAAATATAAAATAAAAATAAAGTTTATAAATAATGAAAAAATAACATTTTATTGATTTTCTTTTTGGTTTTCATCTTTTTCTTTTTCTCTCAGACATATATTATGTATCATCTTATTAAAATAAATTTTTTTTAAAGTTATCAATAATTTTTTTGTAAATTTTTCATCAAAACGAACAGGTATTATTTTTATATTCTTATCAAAAGAAGAATATATGATAAAATCCGTAGAGGGTAAATTAAGTATTGCCATACTTATTTGAACTTGCGCAAAATACATATGTTTTTTTTTTTTAAGTTAAAGCACCATGTTCGTTAGTTAGCCACTTGATTGATTTTACGGTGTCGTCAATATTTTTTTTTTTACCTTCTTTGGGACACTTAATTTCAATAAGTTTCCATGGTTTATTATTTTCAAAAACAATCCCATCAGGTGAACATCCCAACCAAGGATTTAACTCCGAAATAACTAGACCGCATTGGACGACTTCCATTGACATACAACTTTCATAAGCTTCGCGTGCATAAGTTTCTTGTTCTAACTCGTATTTTATATTTTCATTACTGAATGATGAGCTATAGAAGTAATCAGTAGATTTTTTTCTCCAATCTGGTTTTTTATTAAAAAAGTAAGTATATAATGAGTAAGCTCTGCTAGCAGTTATACAATGTTCTCGTTCACTTAGCCATACAGAGTAAAACTCTGTACTTTTAGAACAAATCGTTATCGCATCTGCAAACCATCGATTAAAAACTGCGGAACAACAAGTGTTAATGGGATCAATTTTATGAAAATTTTTCACATCTGTAAGTAATTGTGATGTCTTCTGATTAATAATAATTGCTCCAATGTTTTCGGGGCGTAAAAGTAAATTATTATTGTCATCATGATTAATTTCTTGCAAAGTTGCATGTCTTCCAGACCTGCAAGTTAGTATTAAAAAAAAAACAAAGGGAAACAACATTTAATTAGTCAAATTCTCATTCACTAAAAGATAAACAACAAGTTCAATAGATCGAGTGAATAATGATAATCTCACTGTAACTTAATTCCAACATAAAATATTAAATTCATAGTGTAAACTATTTACAAAAAAAAATCAATAAAAAAATTTTTTCAAATTAATTAAGATGAAAAATTATTTACATATGTTTTGCTAACGCTGATAAAGGGTTATCTTCAACCATTATCTTACGAAAATTTTCTTCATAATCATCATCAGTTCCATCAAGTTGATTAGAAGTATTTAAAGCCAAAGACATATCATCAGTTTCTTTTGTAGGTGTCGTAGTTTCAGAGTTCTCTAATTGCAGTTTATTTTTTTAATTTTCCCTCAACACTTTTTTTTTTTTTTTTTTTTTACATCAAAACAATTGTGCTCCAGTAAAGGCTTCATATCGTATTTTTCAAGGGCTGATTTATGTGGAGCACTCCAAACACATTTTTTATCTGTGCAAGTGATATTTTTTAAACTCTCCAGATCATTTCTGAAAGAGCAAAAAGATAAAATTATTACATAAATAATGTATAAGGTCATTATTTTAATAATTATGAAAGAACTTATTTTAATACTTAAAAATCAAAAGTCATAATTACCGGTTACAGAACAAAAGCACTCCCACAATATGCTTGCAAGTACCTCCTAATCCAGCTTTACATGAACATTCCATACCAATTATTTTGCCATCTTTTGAAATTTGGCCATTTATTTCGTGAGGTTCATTTTTAAACTTGTTGTTTGTAAACAAAATGCGAGAAGGTGGTAAACATCACTCTCACTATTATTATTTACGATACCACAATTTAATATATGACCACGATCAATTATATGTTCGCCACCAATAAAGTTTCTACTATTGGAGGTAGAAGAACCAAATTTACATATTTCTTGGATAGACACACGCATTTTTATTTCTCAATTCATTACTTTTTATTCACATCAACGTGTACTTTAACGGATCAGCTGATACTATAATCCTACAATCGCTAGTTAGGTTTTCTACCACCAGACGGTCAAATTTTAAGCCACGCCCCTCCCACGGATCCCAATACAATGTGGCCGGGTGTCAAATAAATGATCATACAAAACAATATCATCAGTATTTTATTTTATATTAATTTTTTGAAATTTAATTTAGCAGATATTTGATCATTTTAAGAAATTTTTTAATAAATAAATTATAGCAAAAAAAAAATTAAAAAAAATTAACATGTAGAAATTAAAAAAAAATTAATAATCCAATTTTTAAAAAATAATTTTTTGGAATAAAGTTGTTTGTTAAATAAAACTAAAAAATTATCAAGTGTCTACTAACTTTAATGTGATATTAATTTTGTACTTATAAAAAACTAAAAGAGTTGTCAGATATTTGTTTATAAAAATTTTTAAAAATTAATATCAAAATTGTTCCTGGTGACTCAAATATGTTAATTTTTTTTATTTTTCAATAATTTATTTTATTTTTTTTATTTTATTTATTAAGAAATAATGATTAAAGATTAATGTTAGGATGTTACATGTATTATAATAAAGGTTAACCTCGGTTGACAATGTGTTTAAATTTTACAATATCATAAAATTACATACCTTCAAACACTTGATGATAGGATGACAAATTCCACTCGGTTAATTTATTTTTCACTCACGGATCCATAAATTATTATTTTTAATGTCAATTATATAAATATTTTTTTTAATGCTCTTGAGAACGATCCCTGTTGAAAAGATCTTCTAAAACCTCATAAAAAAGACAAACTTTCCCTTGTGGAAATAATTCTCTGAAAAAACTCTTGAAAAGTCTTTATAACTCTGAATAAGACTTTTCGAAAGTCTTCACATCCCTAACTAAGTAAAGGAAAGACTTAATAAGTCTTCAAAACTCTGCGATACTCTTCAAAAATCAAATTTTCCCTGCAATTTCGGAATTTCTCAAAGAGTTATTAAGACTTGATAAGACTTGTTCAGTTTTACAGGAAAAGAAGAAAATATTTCTTTTCAAAAAAATTACTTATCAGAATTAAATAAAACTATAAAAAAGAATTAATGCATGTTTTAAAAAAATTTTTTTAAAATAATATTTTCATCACGAAAATACTTTGATGGGCATCGAATCACTCATAGTTGAGCAAGTCAAAACATCAACAGCAAATGAAGTGCACTTGCTATTGGAAACAGATATTACGCAAAGAGTAAATCCAATCGGTATTTAATTTGGACTATCAAATATTAAAGTCAACTTTCTAGGTAGGAAAGAATTTTCTAACCACATGCCACCTATTAGAAACTAAGAACACTCAAAGATTCTAACTGTAAATTCGTAAACTAAAATATATGTTAGGTATCAATTAATTCCAGCAGATGGCGTGTGGATAGAAAATTCTCTCCTATCTAGAAAGTTGACTTTAATATTTGATAGTCCAAATTAAATACCGATCGGATTTACTCTTTGAGTAATATCTGTTTCCAACAGCAAGTGCACTTCATTTGCTGTTGATGTTTTGACTTGCTCAACTATGAGTGATTCGATGCCCATCAAAGTATTTTCGTGATGAAAATATTATTTAAAAAAATTTTTTAAAACATGCATTAATTCTTTTTTATAGTTTTATTTAATTCTGATAAGTAATTTTTTTGAAAAGAAATATTTTCTTCTTTTCCTGTAAAACTGAACAAGTCTTATCAAATCTTAATAACTCTTTGAGAAATTCCGAAATTGCAGGGAAAATTTGATTTTTGAAGAGTATCGCAGAGTTTTGAAGACTTATTAAGTCTTTCCTTTACTTAGTTAGGGATGTGAAGACTTTCGAAAAGTCTTATTCAGAGTTATAAAGACTTTTCAAGAGTTTTTTCAGAGAATTATTTCCACAAGGGTTTATATGAGATTTTATAAGTCCGTACGATTTCTATGAGGTACAGAAAATTTAGTAATCAATTTTTTTATAAGGATTTATAAGAATCGACTTTGTATGCTATTTTAAGAGAATTTTCTAATATAATTTTTAAAGGATGAACAAGAAATTTTATGTTATAAGATTCTATGAGAAAAACTACAAATTTTTTGTATAAGATTCTTAAGTGTTATATTTTCTATGAGTCTTTACGAGAATTTAAAAATTAAATTTATATACGAATTTATGAGGGAAATCCTCATTAAATCAAAAACTCTTAAAACTTAATAAAAAACCTTTTTGTGCGAAATTGTCAAATTATATGATGTTTAATGAGAATTTCTGAAAATTGAATTCCTCATAAAACAATAAGCTTTACCCATAAGATACTATGAGAAATCACTTAAATATATTAAACGTAAAAGTTTTATGATATTCAACGAGTAATTTCAGTGCCACAAACACATCGATTTCTTATAAATAATTTATGTGGTTTTTAGAGAAATTTTTTAGTAAAAAATTACCGATAAAACATAACAGCAAATTATGGTCATTTATGAGAAATTTGTTGAACAAATTAACTTTGAGTACTGATAAATGATTTTATAACAATACTTTGTAACTTTATGATACTTTATAGCGCAAAATTTCCAGGCATACAAGATTCTATAAGAGATTTATCTTGAATGTATTGAAATATAGCCGTTTATGAGTTTTTATAAATTTTGAGGTTTACATAAGCATTTTCTATTTATTTATCTATTATCAATATTATTGCTATTTATCATATAGTGATTAACAACATCAAGTGCAATCATTTTCATATTGACATTAATTATACGTCAGTGTGTGTAAGAATTGACTCTGATCCTTAGCTGTATATAGATCTCGCTACATACTTAACCCTTCAGTACTCGCGTTGTGAAAATTTTACTCACGCCACTTTGATGCAACAATATTCAACTATAGGATGTCGTTACAGTGCAAGTGAGACACTAAAAAGAACGTGAGTCTAAAGGGTTAGCGCACACGCACACATACGCCTCAGTCCATCGTTTTCCAGATACTCTCTCTTTCTCTCTCCTCCTCTAATACACTTGTGCCTGACAAAAGAATCAGTCAACGCGTGCCGAAGAAAACAGCCAATCACAGTGATTACCGCGTTTTCTATCTTTACGGACTCTCGTGTCCCTTTGTCTAGGTTCATTTTAGTGTACGATCTCGCGCTGATAACATCATATTTATATCAATTGACAGTTTTTTTTTTTTATTAAAGTAAGTTTATGATTCGACATTACATCTCATGTATGTCCAAATAAGATTTACATTAAGTGGAAAGTTTAAAATAGTACCAGTTGATCAATTAAAAAAATATAAGCCTAATTGTCCAACTAAAATATGTTTTGCAAAGGATGGTGATGTGTATTTAAAAGCTTTGGTTATTTCAGTCCGAAGTAAGTATATTTCAATTAGATGTTGTAATCTGATATCACATATTTAAATTAAAAAAATTATCAATTTTAAAAATGCAAAATTTATTTCATTGCGATTTAATAGGTTATTGTAAATTGTTGTTAGTTAGTTATAAAAATGTTAATATTTCACTTTAGACTCAGAAAAAGAATTAGATGAACTGGCGGAATCAGTAAGGAGAAGAAATCCACCCGCTAATTTGTGGTCTGAACTTTCTGGTGACGAATTACTTAGTACAACAACATCAAAGCCAAAGGAACAAAAAGAGGACGACACTTTAAATATTGTTAATCAACGGTTATTTTTAAAAAATCCGGTAAGTTTATATCTTCTACTGCAGACAATTAAAATAGCATTTTTTTCATTAAGAATATCTAATTGTTACTTTTATATTTTTAATCAAAAATAATTTTATTTTTAAATTATAAAATAATTTAAATATTTTCATTTATAAATTTAATTCAATGTTTAACCTTTGAATTATTTTTTAATTGGTAAATTTTATAGAATAAAAATTAATTTCAAATTAAAAGTAAATAAAATTTATTTCTAAATAAGTTAATATTTTTAAAATTGATTAACTTACAGTTCTATTTTTATTTCAATTATTATTTCAAATAATAATTTTATATTTATAAGATTATAAATCAAAATTATTTTAATTCGAAAATTTTAAATTTGAAAAATTTTTAATTATTCTTCAAACAAAAGATAAAAAAATATCAATTTTCTTAAATTTCAATGATGTATTATAATTAATGTTAATTTTTTGAAAATATTAAACTTAACAAATAATTTTTATTTATTTAATTTAAAATTTTAAGAGAAATTATACATTTAATATATTTAAAAAAATTTTGTAATTAAATTTATTTTGTTTTTAAATCTTAATTTTGTAAATATTAATTTTTTTTTGAAACTAAAATTCGAATTATAGTTTAAATTTCCAGTAAAATTACATTATTACAATTTGTTTTTTAAAATTACGGGCAACATGTACATATTTTACATCATTTTTATTATTAAATTCTAATTTTTTGGTTTTTAAATATTTAAAAATATTTATTATTTCAAATTCAATTTCTAATTTACTGAAATTTTCTAAATCATCTTTTTTGTACTTTGATTTTTGAATTTATTTATTTATTTATTTATTTATTTATATACATTATACGCCAATCGGCATTATACATTAATGTTTTAAAGTGGAAAGAGAAAATTATAAAAGAGAAAAAAAGAAAATTGGAAATAAAAATTTAAGTTAAAGATCAGGAGTAGAGACATTTAGTTATTACAATAGGCAATTAAGTCTGGAAATAAACTGTTGTAAATTTCCGTTGAAGAAGTCTACATCTGAATGAAACTTGTTGACCATATTTGCGATTCTATTACGAGGACCATCCATAATATAATTTTTATTAGAACAAGATATCTTTAATAAGCGGTTGTGTCTTAGGTTCTGTTTGCTGTTGTTGATGAACTCAAAGCAGCTAGATACATCAGAGGCATCGATTAGGCCAGTGAAAATCTTGAAAAAGAATATACCGTCAGCAAGTTGTCTACGCTTTTCGTAGCTGGATAGATTATATTGCATTTTGGCATCAAGAGCTGAGATAGGAGAACCTGATTTGGATATTGCAAAGGCCAGCGTCTTGCTGAACTTATGTAGAATTTTTTCGATTTTATTGGATTGTTGTGTTGTATTCGGTGACCAAATAATGGAGCCATATTCCAATATGGGGGATACCAGTGTAAGAAAAAGGCGAACAAGTGTGAGAGGGTTGTTGAAGTCACAGCCCATTCTGCTTATGAGACCGAGCATTTTATAGGCTTGAATCGTTATGCGGTCAATATGGTTGGAGAAAGTGAGTCTGTTATCAATAAGTATGCCTAAGTCTTTGATCTCTGTGCATTCTTGAATTCTATGTCCATCGAGCAGATAATCGGTGGGTATTGAAGAGTGTGAGCGAGAGTAGGAAATAGCATAGCATTTGTTAGGATTAAGGTACAGCTTGTTTAAGAGGCACCAAGTATGTAGGCAATCAATGTCGTTTTGGAGGATGGCGATGTCAAGTACTCCTGTAACGATTCTGTATATCTTTAGATCATCTGCGTATAGTAAGAAGTCCGAGCGCAGGCTGTCGCCGATATCATTAATAAAGATGTTGAATAAGATAGGCCCTAGGTGTGAGCCCTGTGGGACACCGGAGGTAGCTTGGTATACTTCAGATGTGTGATCTCCGATTCTGACTTGGAGACAACGGTCTTTTAGATAGGAACAGAACCAGTTTAAAGTACTGCCGGTGAAGCCATGTTTTTCTAGCTTATCCAGTAAAATCAAGTGGTCCACCCTGTCAAATGCCTTGCTGAAGTCTGTGTAGACAGAATGAACGCAGACTCCGTTATCAAGGGCATTAAGAATGTAGTTAGTATAGCAGAACAGGTTAGTGACCGTAGATTTACCACCGATGAAACCATGCTGCTTGGGTGTAATTTTGTTCTTGATGTAAGATGTAACCTGAGTGAGGATCACTTTCTCGAATAGTTTGGATAGTGCCGAAAGTATGCAGACTGGTCTGTAATTGGAGACATCTGATTTGCTACCATTTTTATGAATTGGAGTAACGTATGAGTTTTTCCAGGCTGTTGGGAAAATACCCTGTTCAAGTGATTTATCGAAAATGTGTGTAATTGGGTCGCAGAGACTGACGGCACAGTTTTTTAATATTTGATTCGGAATGCCATCTGGTCCAGGACCTTTTTTAGCGTCCAAGGATGTAAGGTGTTTAAAGACGTCATCATAAGTGGCTTTGAGAGTATATTGATCATTGGTGTTTGGTATATGCTGTGCTGAGTAGGATGCGGGTGTGCTAGGTACGTAGGTGTTCTTGAAAAAAGAGGCAAAGAGGCTACAGATATCTGGTCCAGAGTTTGCTGAGGTGTTGTTTGAGGTCATCATTGAAGGAATGTCTGAACTATTACGCTTTTTGC
Source organism: Cotesia typhae (assembly GCF_013202065.1). Taxonomy (NCBI): domain Eukaryota; kingdom Metazoa; phylum Arthropoda; class Insecta; order Hymenoptera; family Braconidae; genus Cotesia; species Cotesia typhae. Next base: position 418,601 of record NW_027423711.1, read on the forward strand.
TTCTTATAAAATCCCAGAATTTCTTAGTGTTATGATGTATATGAGTTTCAGTGTTGGCCACATAGTTTTTATAGCAAGATGTTCCCAGTTTTTTACAAATTGAGCGGAGATTACTGAAGCATTTGTAATTAGACGATGTCCTATCTTGTTTGTATCGGCTGTGAGCGTTTTTCTTCAGCTTAACTAGTCGAATTAATTCGCTGGAGAACCAGCGCGGGAAGTCGCTCGTTTTCTTCATAAACACTGGAACATGGAGTGTGAATCCTTGGAAGAGGGTTTTATTAAACTAGTCCACTTTGTCATCAATGTTGTCGATGATGTACAGCTCAGTCCAGTCAGTGTTTATGAAGAATTTGTTAAGTTCAGTATAGTCGGTCCTGTTGAACATAAAAGTAGGAGTACTCTGGGGTTGAAGTGCTGATTTGAAATCAATAGAAATACAAAGTGCTGGGTGGTATTTGTCTTCAGTTGTTAGTACAAGTGCCCTTTCAACTGAAAGCTGGCGGTTACTAAAACAGAGGTCAAGAATGTTATTGTTTGAGTTTGTTGTAAAGTTTTGTTGGCGGCATTCAAAGAAAGCAAATGATTCGAAAATATGTCTGATACAAACAGAGGATGGTGAACTCGAAGGCAAATTGTAGTCCCCAAGGATTATCATGTAGGCGTCCTTATATTTGCTCTTGAGAAATGAAATGGATTCAATATGTTTGAAGTAGACGTCGATCGTAGATTGCGGTGGAATGTAAATACATCCAATAATTAAATTGAGCCTATTTCCTTTTAAATTGATAAATACTTGTTCTAGGTTATTATTGATTGAATAAATTTGGTTTACCTGAAGTGTACGTTTAGCTGCGATGAAGACGCCCCCACCACGTTCAAGACCAGTGTTGATGTTAGATCTGTCTCTCCTGAAGAGTGAGAAGGAATTATCAATAACTTCACCGTCGAAGATAGTAGGATGAAGCCAAGATTCCGTGACGCAAATTATGTCATGAAGGCTAGTTGCTGAGGCGGCGAGGAAGCTGCTCAGTTTGGTTCTCAAGCCTCTGGTGTTTTGGTAGAATAATTGTAGGTATTCTGTCTTGACCTTTCCTAGGGATTTCGCGAAAGTTGTGAGTAACAATCTTTGGAACACCATTTATGTACTTGATAGTTTTATCAGTAACGCCGCTTTTGTTAAGTAAGTCCAGCTGGGAACGCAATGACTTTAAGTGATTTTGCTGAGCTTTGGTTAGATCAGGTTTGAATAGGATTGGTGGATCAGTGTCTCTTGCAGGCTTGGATTTTAAGATAGACCTAGCTATTGAGGCTGATTCAGTTTCAAGCAGCAGAGGACGGTTTTTACCAGCTGACGGTTTACCTAGACGTCTTAGTTTAAATTCCGTTATGTTGCTCAGTTCAGTAGGAAGAATCGTTGATATGAGAGATTTATCATCGTTGAGGCGATCGTTACCAGAGCCTTTCTTAGATTCAGCGGCATTTAAAATAATTACATTTGCTTCACGTTTTTTGCGCATATTGAGTTCTCTAATAATTTCTTCAGGGTCAGGGCTATTGTGAAATTCAAGTTTATTTTCAACTACTGAGATTCTGCTCTCAAGAGTTGAGTTTTGCTTTGAAATTTTATTGACCTCATCTTGGATAGAGGTTAAGCGATTCTCGATGCTAGAGCGGAAATTATCAAACTTATTTTCGAGGTTTGTGAAACGATGCAATAACTTATTAATGAGAGGTTTGAGCCCGTCTTGTACCGATTCACAAACGGAAACTTCATCGTCATCATCAATGTCTGATTGAATACGAACACTAACCTCATTGGTACAAGGAGGACATTTCCATGTAAGCAAGTTCTTTTTATAGCGTTTGCAGTTTTTTTAAATTCCAGAGTGCTCATGCCAGAGCACTTTAGATGGATCCAGTTGCGACAGTGAGAACATTGGATGCAAGATGAATTTTCTCTAATGTTTCCATTGCAGATTCCACAGATGTACAGGTTAGGTTTCGGTGGTGACATGTTCAGGGTGTTAACACGATCGTAAAAGTGAATAATTATTAAAAATTATAAGCCAGTATGAACGATCAGAGTGATCTGAGTAATACTATGTGATTTTCACTAATTTTTCAATATTATATTAATATTTAAGATATGAAACAGTTAGAATATATCAGAGAAACACATGTGCCTGCAAAAGCTGCGCACGCAATTATTTAATTAATAATTAATATTTTAAAAAATAGTGTTGAAATTTGTTTTAATTTTGTAATTTATTCATTGACATAAATTGTATAACCGCAATTGCTGGTACAATTATTATTTGTAAGGATAAAAGTACTTGGAACAAATTAGTTCAATATAAAAATGTTTCAACAATTTTGTGGGTAAATTATAAATTATAATATCATTTCAAATACTACGTGGTACTATCATAAAATACTTCATAATATTTTTACTTAACTTGCCTTCAAAAATTTTATAAACCTTCATTAAGAATTTATTGTATCAATAAATCAGATTAAAATTTTTATGAAATATATCAAATAAACACTTAAAACATAGTGTGTAATAAATAAAAGTAAAGTAAAAGCCCTCATTATTGACAAGGGTCTAAATATTGACACACTAAATTATTTTTAAATATATTTAATCATCTGTAATAAGAATAACTATTATATAAGTTTTCATTAAATTCTAATTAATTAAAAAATTAAAAAAATTACTGTCAGTTCAAAATATTAAATGTTAATTAATTAAAAAGAAATGAAGTTAGCACCAGTTCATCAAACCAGCTTACGAACGTCTATTCTCTTAACAACTTTGATTATAAAAACTTCTATTTAAAATGGCGAGTTTAAATTCATTTCTTTATATGATCTTTTTTTTAATTTAATTATATGATCTTTTTTTTCTTATTAACAATATATGAAAAATTTATAAAATTGAATAACCGAAATTAATTGTGTGTTTTATAATATTTAAATAATGGGTGTCAATAACTAGTTGATAATTGTTAAGTTGAATCTTATATTGACAGCCATTCGACAGCGCTATGACGCCTTTTTTTTACTTTAATATAAAAAATTTACTGTAAGAGTTTGAACTATTCTGATTCAATTATTTTTAAATTAATTTTTATATTTTTAGTGATAGATAATCATTTATGGAAATTATTATTAATAAACTTTAATAAAATTGATTACTTAATAATAAGTTTCGATAAATAAAAGAATAGGCAGATGATTCGACGCATGCGCAGTATAGGTATCAATAATTGGGGTGAAAGTATGTCAATAATTAAATCCATCAGTTTTTTAATCTGTCAATAATTTGTGAATCCGGATAATCTATTTAATTATTTAAAATTAATTAGTAAATATCACTGATTATCATTTAAAAAAAAAAGAAATTGACTAGTAAAAACATTACTTGAGACATTACCACAAACAAAATTCAACAATTTTGATATTTGATTGCTTAAAAAATATCAAATCATAACTTTATCTCTAATAGTGTCAATAATTGGGGCTTTTACTTTATTTTTCTAATTTTTAAAATAATTAATTAGATACTTCGAGCTTTGGAGACTTTTCAATTTTAACATTTGGATGTTTTAAGAAAACATACAAGTTTTGTCCACCATATTATAATATAATGGAGGGCAAAAAACAAATGTATAATCGTTTGTTAAATCCATCATTCGACGAAGGAGACGTTAGTTTACGTACTCGTTTCAGGTATCGTAAATTAATGCGTACTGTTGAAGAGCAACAAAATTTAGGTTGGTAAATTGAATGTTTTCGCGATAAATCATATTTGTTGTTCCAGTGACAAATAAAGTAACTAGGAATTTTTCTTTAATCTTCAGAATTTGCTCCAGTTTCAAGTCAAAATGAGGATAATTCTTTTTTTAGTTTTGATCGTGATAATCGTAGTGAAGGTTTACAATTCGAGAGTGACCCCTCATCATTTCTCCAAAATCATTTGTATGACACGAACTTACAGTATACTAGTGACTATTGTTTAAGAGAAGATATTGATAGTAGAAACGAAGCGAACGTTTGTGAACCTATTGTTGAAACTTTGAGTGATTATTCTGACGATGCATTTGAAATTTTAAGTGATTGCTCTTGTTGTAATGAGTTGAATTCGGAAAGTGATGAAGAGATTAATCTAAATAATAATGAATTCAACAGTGGTCAAATCCAAGATGATATTATAATGTTTCCCGCAGCTGATTTTACGGTTTCGGATGTTTTGTTTATGGTTGAAATGTTTTCAGCATCGAAAAATTTTACTAGAAAAGATGAAAATGATTTACTCAACTTAATAAAAACTTTGGCAGGGCCAGATTTTAGGGAATGGGAAAGTAGCTCATATCTCAGATCAAAAATGCATAACGTACCAGATGACAAAATTATTTTACATTTTTTTTGCGAATCTTGTAAAGTTATTTTAACTAAAAAATCTTTAAAAAACTCTGTCAAAAGAGAAAAAATCACTTGTAAAAAATGTGATGCAGAATTTGAAATTTCTTCGAAAAGTACTAATACTTTCATGAGTCCTGACCTTCGCTATCAGATAGAATTAATTTTAAACATACCTGAAGTTCAGGATGCTTTATTTCACAATATTACTCAATCAAATAATACATCATTTGATATTTGTGATGTTTATGATTCAGAATTATATAAAAAATTAAAAGTTCATGATCTAAATATACTGACATTAAATTTTAACACGGATGGGGCTCTAATCTTTAAAAGCTCGAAGAGAAGTTTTTGGCCACAACAGTTATACATTAATGAACTGCCTTTAGAACTTCGCTTTAAACATATCATACTTGGTGGCATTTTTTTAACAGACAAAGAACCCAAATCCGACTTGATGAACTTGTATAATTCAGCGTTATGCGACCAAATAATAGATTTAACTAATAACGGCGTCAATATACGTAAGTATTCCACCCATGAGAAGGTTAACTTGAAATTTACATTATTTTGTTGTTGCCTGGACACACCTGCTCGAGCTACCTGTCAGAACCGTATGAAATTCAATGGTTACTGGGGATGTAGCTGGTGCTATGAGCCGGGATTGTACGTAAGAAACGCTGTACATTATCCAATTGGTGAAGTTGAAGCACCTTTAAGAACTCACGAAGAAGATCTAGTAAATGTTAGTGAAGTAAAAAAAATGTACGAATCTTCCACCAGAAAAAAATATGTTCCTACAATTAAAGGTGTTAAAGGTTCGATGTCTTTTATCGAAAAATTTCCATTATTCGATAGTATCTGGGGATTTACGAATGATTATATGCATAGTTGTTTACTCGGAGTTATACGCCAAATTTTAGTATTATTGGATACACCAGAGAAAAAATATAGACTTAATAAAAGTGATTGGGACAAAATTAATGAGCGTTTAACTGCCATAAAGCCACTTCATGAAGTTTACAGACTACCACGTTCGACTGCTGACTTATGCAAATGGAAAGCTTCTGAATTTGAGTCGTGGCTTCTATATTATAGTCTGTTATGTCTAGATGGGATCGTAGATGAAACTTTTTTAGAAATGTATGCTCTTCTTGTTAGAGGTATTTATACTTTATTACAGCGAAAAATAACTGAGGAAGATATCACCAGATCTGAATATGATCTTCTACAATTTGTTGGTAGTTTCCAAGCTACATACGGAAAAGCTGCTATAACTTTTAACCTGCACGCCTTGCAACATTTAGGCACCACTGTTAGAAAAACAGGACCATTATGGAGTGGTTCGACTTTTGCCTTTGAAAATGGTATATTTCTGCAAAAAAAATGTATCAATGGACCTAATGGTGTCGGCCATCAAATTGTGAAAAAGTTTTTGAAAAAAAAAAAAATTATTTTCGTGGTTAAAATCATCAAAAATATCCGAGGTGTGTAAAAATTTTTGTGAAGGCTTACTTCAACATAAACGGCTTAAAAATTGTATGAGACTCCCAAATGGAGTTATTGTTACAACGAAAACTAATGTTAAAAAAGATGTTGAAATTGAGTTTAGAAGTTATTTCGCTGGTAATTGTAATTCCATGCAATTTTTTAAGAAATGTATTTATAAAAAGTCTATAATTCATAGTTCTGACTATACTTGTGCCACAAAAACCGATGATACTTATTTGCTGTCTATTGCGAATGAAATTATTCATGTTCATCATTTTGTCGTAATTAATGAAACATGTTATATTTATGGATGTTCTGTATCAACTGAACCATATTCTGTTGGTCAAGTTCAGATGGATCATATTCATTGTGTAGTTAATAAGTGTGGTGATGCTATTGTTATAACAATATTGAAAATTTTAAAGAAAAATTAAAGCATATCCAGATTGACATGAAACGATATATTTGCTTTTTTCCATATATTGTTAATTTAAATTAGCTAAAACCGTTTGAGCGTGAGAGGCACTATTCAGGTTGATGTATTTATTATACTCTGGATCTGGATTGATCATTAACAAAAAATGAATATATATTTAAAACACAAAACTGTATTTATCTATTATTAATATCTCAATAAAAAATATAAACGAATTAATAAAAAATTCTCTTTAATATTATTAAAATTCCCTCGACATATAAAAAATTTGTAGATTTATCGATAGCTTAACTTATTTTTTCTATTCACGATGGTTTAGGAACGTTTTCAAGCAGAAGCTTTTTCCAAGATGAAAAACAATGAAGAATGTGCTGAATCTAAAGAGGCAAAAATTGGGAACGTTGTTGTTAAAAATAATACATCATCAAAAAAGGTAAATATGAATAAATATTAGTTCCATTTTTTGATAAAAATTTAAACTGTAAGTACAAAATCCTATCTTCAATTTCTTTTATTATTCGAATGTTGTCTTCAAAGTTTTCGCGATGTGATTATATTGCTTTCAATTCTCTTTAATTTTTTTTATAAAAAATACAAAAATACTTGAAAGAAATTTCATAAAAATAATTTTTTAGAAATCTAAGGATATGTTGAAGAACATAAAAAAGGAACATAAAGTGAGTTCTATTCTGTTATTAGCATTTCATAAATAATCTGTTCAAAATAATTCGCAATATATGTAATAATAATCATAACTTCCTTATAGAGTAAACCGAAAAAACTATTAAAGAGGAAAGAAGAAACAGTATCAAAACCTGTAAGTTTTATATTGATTTTTTTTAAATAATTAAAATTCATAGTTGAAACTGATTTAAAAATCATTATCGATTAAAATGATAAATAGCTCCAACTTTGTAAAATATGTACTTATGAAATTTTGTAATTATTTATGCAAGTAACTATTGTAGTACCAGCCAAAAAACCCAGAATTACTGAAACACCATTTGCAAAAATAGATGGATCTCAGATTGACAAATTACCACTCAAGTTAGATGATGTTCCTCCAGGTACTGTTATGTTTAAAACTTCCATGTACTAAATTTTTTTTTTCAATCCAAAAATTCATTAGATAAAATAATAAACTATTTTCAGGATTAGCTGACACGGTTTTAATTCCTGACATTGACTTGGGACATTTGAATACACAATTAGGAGCCGGAAAATGCCATCAAACGTCAGTGATGTCCAATAAAGGTATATTTAAACTTGTTATCTTGTACACATGTATATGTCAGTCAATATTCTATAATAATTATTATCATGGTATGAATTTTCAGTCTTGTCTATCGAAAAATTGAAACATGAAAAACGGAAAGAAGATAAGTAAGTTGATTATCAAGTTTATCGTATGAGCAAATTGTAGTAGAAGTCATGTAGGTTGAAGTAGAAGTCATGTAGGTAAATTAGCACATGAGATTCAATTCATAAAAAATGAGTTAAAGAAAAGAGAAGTATTTGAAAAAAATATACTGGAGCAGATGTCTAAGCTAATAGCAACTTCGGAGCAGAATAAGAAAATGCTTCAATCGATAACAGACAACTGGAATGAATTTCGGGGTAACATTATTTTTTTTTTTTGACTCATTACAATATTCATTGGATAACTTATCTATAAATGTTTTTGATATCCAGAAATTCCATCAGATAAAAGCTCCAAAGCGCTCGAAGAGAAAACCGGTGTTCCTAGCGTTGGTTTTCACAGAAAATCTGATAAGACAGTAAGTTTTATTTAGGTACCTATGTTAGAAAATTGTAAGTAAAGTTGATTAACTTTTTGTTGTTTGGATAGATTCACATTGGTGAAGGAATATATATTCCTAAGGCTACTTATGACGCAGCAAAATTAAAAGCCAAGACAGGATCTCAATTTGTGAAGAAAATGTTGATTCCGATTTTTTCCCCTCAGGAATTATTAGATTCCAGTGTAGGTGGGGGTAAATCAAATCGGTACAAGAAAGAGACGCAAAAACCACCTTTAGATCCGACCCGGTTGTTGGCAGTAAAAAGTATGCTAACTACTTTGACATTTTATCTGACTTTTATTTAACGAATATTTTTTAGTCATAATAATTGGTTTTCAAGTAAAGATATTTTTTTTTTAATGTAATTTATAAATGTTACTGTATTTTTTAAGGTATTTACCAATTAGGGTGATTCAAAAAAAAAGAATATTTTTTTTTTCGTTTGGTACTCTGAAAAATAGGTTCCTAGACACCTCTAAGAAAGCCTCTCCAAGCATGAGTTCTTAATTGTAACGGGAAGGTCCTCCTTCTTACAGTTTTTTATTTTTTCTTATTATCAGATAGAAAAATTTATATCTCGCTTCCAACTACTTGAAAAAATATCTTGTTCCTTAGATTTTGTAGGAAATTGAATGCTCTACAAAAAGGTCTCTTACGATTTTTTCGTAAACCCAACCGTTTAAAAGATATTAACGGTTAAAGTTTGATTATTTTTGGGAAAATTTTTTATTTCTTATGAATTTTATAACTCAATGAAAAAAAATCATTATGAATGATGAAACTCATAGTTTTGTAGGAAATTTACTGCTCTATAAAAATGGTCTCTTATGATTTTTCGATCAAGTTGAGCGTTTACGAGATATTCATCGTCAAACATCAATGCATATCAATTTTTCTAGTTTTTGATCAATAATTCGAAAAATTTCAATTTATTCTGTGAGTTTCAAGGAAATTTAGACAAATTTGAGTTTCTATGAATAGAAATATGTTATGAACTATTTTTTTAATTAGTTTTTTTAGTCTTGGACATGTTTGATTACATTAAAACAAAAAATTAGTGCATTTTTTTAAATATATAATTCAATTTAGTGTGTTTCACATGTGTTTCACTTTTTTATCGAAGAATTTATTTATTTAATTATCAACTGCCATATAATTTTCAATATTTTCAACATAACGGTACACTTTTACTGTAAATAATTTCCTCTATTGCAGTTTGGGTAGTTTTTTCGATGTTCTTGATGAATTTGCAATAAGTATTGGAATTGCTCTTCATTTTTGTCAAGCATTGATTATACTCACTAACTAATGCAACAGCTCGTTCTGCTGAATCATTAACAACTTTCAATTGGTTAAAGTATTCTTTATTTTCAATGTAACTGTCATTAGTAGGCCACGATTCAATATCTTTATCAAGGAAGTCTTATGGTAAATCAAAGATTTTAAAGAGATTTAAAGACTTTTTAGAAACAAAGTCACTCAGACTTTTTGCGTTAATGAATTCAAATCGTTTTTATCAATTATAAATTTTTTAGCTTTAGAATCTGTACCGTTACGAGTATTAACAGCTCCAACAATATTTTTTTACTTCCAATGAAACGGTATCGTCAAATAATGATAAAATGGCAAGTTCATCACTTAAATACCATAAATGCAAAATCATTTTTTCACAAGTTGCTGAAGAAATCAATGAATTGATATTTTTGTACTCGAATAAATTTTTCAAAAACTGCAAGTCATGATTAGCAGCAGTTGTTGCAGAAGTTGATGAAAACCAAGCTTTTAAATACAGTGTAACTATAAATATACAAATTTGCCGAAGACCGTCCAATTCTTTATTAGAAAGTTTAAATTCATTTCTGAATAGAAACATTTTTAAACTGTAAATTGCCTTCGCCATCCACCTAGCATGATGAATTGCACCAGGACGTTTGAAAAAATTTCTTCTTGAGGCATTTCTCCAAGGAAAATCAACGACAATTCCAACAATTCTTTATAGTCATCTCGGGGTTGTAGTAACTATCAAAAACAATTAAAAATTTGTCAGAAACAAGAAAATTTTTTTCTTAAAATCGCAGTTAAATCATACCTGTAAGGATTGTGCAATTAAACTAGATATTTCATTTTTTTATCCAAAATGATATCAGCAACAACAGTATCTTCAATTCCAGATTTATAATTAGTTTTATTTATTTCATCCCATGATTTTTTAAATCTTCCGAACATTGGTACGTTTGGCCCAGATGACACAGGCCAATATACTTCAAATGCACTTCTCAATATGATCTCAAAAATGTGGTGACGACATGGTAACCAGATTAACTCTCTTCCCAAAGTCTTTTCAATTGCCTTACATGTACCGTTATGAATTCCTGTATAAAGAAAATAGATAACTATCGTTAAATTTAATATTTTCAACAAATTGTAGATTATATTTAAAATCCAAATGAGTAAATAATTCTCAATAATTTCAAAAGTGAAATTCAGTAAGCAATAAAAATTAAACTAGAACGTTAATAATTAAATATTTTTTAGATTAAATTATCATTGATAAGTTACCTGTATTAACTGCCGTCGTGTCAAAACACATCGCCTTAACATAATTAGTAATACCCCATTCCCGGGAAAAAATGATCAGACCTGACCATGCCTGTTCATGTATGATCAGGCCTGAAATTAGACCTGATCATGCCTGTTCATGTATGACCAGGCCTGAAGTTATACATGATCATGCCTGATCAGTTCTGTTCATGCCTGCTCATATCTGGAGTACTAAATACGCTCAGGCCTGATCAGGCCTGTCCATGCCTGACCAGACCTATCCATGCCTGCTCATGTCTGTTCATGTCTAAAGTGTTAAATACGTTCAGGCCTGTCCATGCCTGATCAGACCTCTCCATGCCTGATCATGTCTGAAGTGTTAAATACGCTCAGGCCTGTTCATACCTGTTCATGTCTATTCATGTCTGACCATGCCTGTTTATGACTGTTCCTCTCTGACTATAGTCAGAGATATGATAAAAATTTTTTCTTTGACAAAAAAAAATTTTTGGTCATCACAAAAAGTGCAAAATTATTTTTAACATTACGTTTATTTAAATAATTTTGAAATAAAAAATTTATTACATTTTCTATGGGATGTTATGGTCTGCTCTGCTCCTGCCTAATATGAAAATCATTACTTATTATATTATTTAAATAAATGTGATATTATAATGAGATTCGGTTACATAAATAAATTAGGACTATCAAAATATATTATAAAACCAATTTTAACATTATATTTATCATAAACTTATTCGATACTCTATGTACTTCATAGAATTGTTACATCTAATATAGCAGCACAGAAGGCGGGAAATTCAAGGCAAACGGATAACACCAGAGTTAAACAGCATTGAGCATGGTTGGTAGTTGGATGGTTGACCGCTGGTGTTACATCCTTACAATAATATGTAATTATTTTTTTTTTATTTTATTTTATTATAGAGAATTGCGTATGACTCTATCAAGTACTACAACCATAAAATTAAGCAAAATAATTAATTAAAAATAGTAATGGGTTTTCAGACCTGACCATGTCTGATCAGGCCTGATCAGGTCAATTCATGCCTGATCAGGCATGGTCATTTTTCATGTCTGATCAGGGCTGAAGACTCATGCCTGTTCATGTCTGATCAGGTCTGATCATTTTTTCCCGGGTTCACTCAATGTCGATAAAATGGCTGATGTTTGATTGTCTGCCGTCCCAGAATTCATTTTTGGAACCCCAAGTAATTGTTCGGTACCAAATGCAGTTAAAATAACTGGTAGCCGTTCCACAGATTTTGATCCAACAAGGTCATTCAGCATTTTTCCGTCCCAATGCACAACGTATTTATCGTGTGTCTTAAAGTTGTCATTAAGTCCTTTAGCAATGTCTTCTCTTTGAAGCATACGAGCTCGTTGAATTGAACTATAACTGAGCGTTGTATCTTCAATTTTAATACCTACTGCTAGTAAAACCGGAGCAATAATAAACATCGCATTTCTACTGCTGACATTAGCTCGGTCGAGTCCAAAAATGACTTCAGGAGTTAAGACATCAAGTTTTGCTCGTTTTGTCGGAATTGGAGGTTCATACTCTGAATCAGATCCAAAATTTGTAACTCCACTTAATGTATACGTAGAGAACGACTCTGATTTTTCACTTGGAACAATCGCATGACTGGTAGACGGTTGATCTAAGTCTGGAATAAGATCTGTTTTATAAATTAAACGAAGAAAATGTATAGAATTTATTCATTTTGATGACAAATAATTAAGAAAGGACTCCAAAAATTGTCTAGTCAAATGTCATCTAGTCATCTATGAAAAGTTACACTACTACCTGACTTTATAATAATTAAATATCTCAGATACTTACTACTCTCATCTATTCCCATCATAGTTGTGGTTAAGTTTGATACAGGTACATTATTAGAAAGAATCTCTTTATGGGTACCGAATTTTTGATCCAAATACAACTTTCTAATATTATCATCAAGCACTTTTAAGGATTTTTCGCTCACAATGTCGAATAATTGTTCAAGATCAGTCTGAAATTTCATTTCCTTTTGGTTTTGCGCTGAATTCTTTTTATCGAAATTTTTTTGTAATTTTAACCATTGACTGTGATAGCGAAGAAATTTTTGACTGCATTAGGAGCTCCACTAGTTGGAATCTGATTTTTTCTCCACAGTTCAATAACTTGGTCAACTGAATTTTTAGCACTTTGTTTGATTGAATACTTTAAAATTTTAAGTTGGTAGAAAAACACACGCATAACCTCTTTCACTTTTGGTAACTTACGTTCCGAAATTCTTTGTAGAGGTATTCCGATAAAACGTATTTCTTTATTCATTGTAGGTTAATTGATGATAAATAAATTTATGTGATGATTATAAGACTTATTTAAAATGAATTATTTTATTACGTATTCAAGATGATCAGTTTTAGGAACACTGAAAATACGGTATTAAATGGGTAGATACTGAAGATAGTTGAGAGTAAAAACATAGATGGCGTTAGTTTCAGAAGACAAACAGAAGAAGAAATGGAATTCAAAACAAAAATCCCCTCGAACGAAAATTTTATGTATATTTTGTGAAAAACAATTTAAAAATACGCACTGAACAAATTTCATAATAATAAATGACAACGCGATTAAGATTTTAAATTATTAAAGATAAAATTAAAAAAATATTATTAGAATAAAAACTTTCAAATGAATTTTTGAACAGAAAACATCTATAGGAGTTGCTTTTATAATAAAAACTCAAATTTATCTAAATTTCCTTGAAACTCACAGAATAAATTGAAATTTTTCGAATTATTGATCAAAAACTAGAAAAATTGATATGCATTGATGTTTGACGATGAATATCTCGTAAACGCTCAACTTGATCGAAAAATCATAAGAGACCATTTTTATAGAGCAGTAAATTTCCTACAAAACTATGAGTTTCATCATTCATAATGATTTTTTTCATTGAGTTATAAAATTCATAAGAAATAAAAAAATTTTCCCAAAAATAATCAAACTTTAACCGTTAATATCTTTTAAACGGTTGGGTTTACGAAAAAATCGTAAGAGACCTTTTTTGTAGAGCATTCAATTTCCTACAAAATCTAAGGAACAAGATATTTTTTCAAGTAGTTGGAAGCGAGATATAAATTTTTCTATCTGATAATAAGAAAAAATAAAAAACTGTAAGAAGGAGGACCTTCCCGTTACAATTAAGAACTCATGCTTGGAGAGGCTTTCTTAGAGGTGTCTAGGAACCTATTTTTCAGAGTACCAAACGAAAAAAAAAATATTCTTTTTTTTTGAATCACCTATTACCAATACTATTTGGAGTCACTGAATAAAACTCCTGAAGAAGTTCAAGTAGAATTAAAAAAAAACTAAAGACTACATAAGTAGCAAGATAAGCGATATGAGAAAACCCCCGATATCACAAGTAAGTATAAATATATTTCGAAGAAGTTTGTATACTTAAAATGGTTATTTCTTTTCACGAATAATGAAATATCAGTTTACTAAATTATAAAAATGATTTTTCTTTTATTAGAAATCTCTAAAAAAAGACGAAGAAAAGACGAGAGAAAAGCAAGATCAAGAAGAATCTGACATCGAAGATGTTGAGAAGCCGGAGTTTGCGGAAAGTGATGGAGAAAGTGATCGAAATATCATAGACGCTACCGGAAACGAATCAGAACACTCTGCGACTGAGGAGACAGATAATATTTAATGTGAAAATTGGAAAAATTTAAAGAAAATTTAAAATTTTTGATAATTTTAGATAGAAAAACTACCCTGATTAAAGAACCGAATTAAACAACAATGGAAACAGAATTAAACAGAATTGGAAAACTAATTCTGTGTAATTCTGTTCCCATTGTTGTTTAATTCGGTTTAATTCGGTTCTTTAATCAGGGTAAGGAAAAATAAGTTAATTTAATATTAATAAACATTTAATTCATTATTTAAATAAGTTCTAAGTGAAATTTTATGCATGTCCGTACAATAATAGAGATCGTGAAATTTAGTTCTTTAATAAATGTCTCAAAAAATCGTAAATTCACCAAGAAATTTTTTTTATCAAAACCCTTGCACAGATACGACAATTAGATTCTTTAATAATCTTATAGAATTGATGATATAACAGAATCTAATACATTCTTGTAAGAAATATTTTTACCTACTTAATAAGTTAACTTGAGAAATTGCGCTATACATCTAAATGTCATTGCAAAATAATTTCTTATAAAACTGGTGATTTACTAAAATCTCATAGAATCTTATAAGTAATAAATGGTTTAATATTGATTTTAATTAAATTAGGAGATCATACAATAATTTTTAAATAATAATTAATAATAAATAGAGGGTGGGGTGTGATCTTTTCGAACGAAACAATCAATATAATTACGATCGAGCATCGCCTGCCTTCGGCAGACTCGCTCGATAATATAATTATATCTCATGTTTCGTTCTCGAGATCACATTGTAGGATGTTCAGAGTATCATTTGAAAAAAAATATAATTATTTTTATTAATTTAACAATTCTTTAATTGAACAATATTTTTTTTTTTTTTTTTTTTTTTTTTTTTATAATAATACACTTTTAGCAAATGTACTCGGATCTTGTACAATAGGTCTATTATAAAAATTTTCAAAAACCTTTGAGTTTTCTAACCAGCCAGCAAGATTCTTGATAACGGAGAGATCGACTCCTTTAGCTAAAGCTGATGATGTAGAAGCATATCTGATGCTGTGAGAAGTATATTCACTTGATATACCACAGTTAAATAAGAACATTTTCAACCATCTGCTCAAAGAATCTTTTGAAGCTGCTCTAAAAGGTTGTCTCGTAATAAATAAAGCTTCTATTTTGTCATTGATCAACAAATCAGATGTAACTTTTAAATAAGCTTCTAACATTGAAGCAACACATAAATTTTTATTTTCAGGAAACCGAGGAAGAATAAGAAGAGGATGATGATGACCACGTCTTGACGTCTTAATAAAATCCGGAATTTGAATTTCATAACCGTTCTGAACTTTTTTAATATTTGATCGTTTAATAAGTGATAGAGTTTGTTTACGATGCGCCGTAATTAAGATCATTGACATTAATAACTTGTTAGTTAATTCTGGTAAACTAAGAACACTGAGCGGACTCATTTGTTCTAATTTATTAATAACCGGATCAAGACTATAAATTTTATTGTACTTAGGTTTACTGGGTTTCTCTTTATAAATCCCTTTTAAAAGACGAGATAATAAAGAACTCTGTCCAATATATTCTCCACAAATTAAAGAAAGAGCCGAACGACAAGTATTCAGAGAACTATAAGAAGCACCTTGATGAAATTTTCCAGACAACCAGTCCGCAACTTGACCCTCAGTAGGCTTGTATAAGTTCAAGTCTTGAGATTTGCAAAAATAATACCAATCTACAATAGGTTTATTGTATTGTTTAAGAGTAGATTCAGTAATCGAGTTGAGGAGAAGACTAACAGACTCTTCTTTTACTCCTTTCAACTTGAATGCTTCGCAGATAATCTTCCTGCCATCAGGGTTAATTTCGCGGCTAATGGATGCTGCATTTTCCTGTCAAGACCTAACAAAAGATTATTTGAAGGTTGAAAAAATAATGCAGGAGATTCCAATAATGACAACCACAGAGGATACCATGGTTGCGCATGCCAATCAGGAACCACTACAATTCCACAAGCTTGGTCAACTTGAATTTTTTGTAAAACTTTCAAAATTAGAGAAAAAGGAGGAAAAGCAAAAAAATAAAAATCTGTCCAACTTAAAGTGAATGCATCAATACAAAATGCACCTGGTTCTTGATGCCAGGAACAATACAGACTGCATTTAGTATTTATTTTTGATGCAAACAGATCTATTTCCGGAATACCTCATTTTCTGGTAATTTTATCATAAGCCCATGTGGCCAAGGCCCATTCTGTGTCGACATTGTCTATTCTTGGATCCAAATCAGCTTTCGTATTTTCTTGAGAGGGAATATAAGATGCAAAAAGCCACAAACGTCTTTGCTCACACCAAGACCAAATGTCGTATGAAATGTTATTTAAGTCCCGAAATTTAGTACCTCCCATCTTGTTTAAATATGCAATCGCCGTCGAATTGTCAATCTTTAGAAGAATTTCACAATTTGTTAAATCAAAAGCAAATGATTTTAAGCCATTGAATGCCGCCAAAAGTTCTAAACTGTTGATATGAAAACGTTTTTCTTGATTAGACCACTTGCCATAAGCAACTTTACCATTGCAGTATGCACCCCAACCCATCAAAGATGCGTCCGAAAAAATAGTCAAATGAAAGGCAGATTGTTTGATGATATTTTTGGATGTTAAAATATTTTGTTTCCACCAAACAAACTCTTTTTTCAAAGAGGGAGATAGGTACATAGATGCTTCGTAATTATCACCAGCTTTTAATAAAGCTAAATACTTATTTCGTTCGAACGGTTTAGAATGAAACCAACCATAATTTATTCCCGGACAAGCAGCAGTTATTTTGCCTACAAATTGAGCAAAATCCTTTATGGAACAAATTTTAATACTTTCAAATTTAGAAATTAACTCAAAAATGTGGTCTCTTCTATTTTGAGTTATTTCTATAGTCATAGAATTTGAATTAAGAATGAAACTTAAAAACTGACAAGATTGAGAAGGAATCAAATTACTCTTAGATCGATTTATTATAAAACCAAGAGATTCTAATAATTCAATAGTCATACTAATGTTTTTTAAGCACAGTTCTTCTGACGAAGCTACTAACCACCAATCATCTAAGTAGACTACTGATGTCCAACTTTGACTTCTCAAAATACTTATGACTGGTTTTAAGATTTTCGTAAATACCCACGGAGCAGTGTTCAATCCAAATAGCATGCAAATAAACTCATAAAGTTGACCGTTCCAACAAAATCTAAGATATTTCCAAAAATTTTTA
Organism: Cotesia typhae; assembly: GCF_013202065.1. Taxonomy (NCBI): domain Eukaryota; kingdom Metazoa; phylum Arthropoda; class Insecta; order Hymenoptera; family Braconidae; genus Cotesia; species Cotesia typhae. The sequence goes on from NW_027423711.1 coordinate 436,270, forward strand.
TGAATAGGAATCATTAAATATGCATCTTGTAAGTCAATATTAGCCATAAAACATCCTGGAATAATTAATTTTAAAGCTGTTCTAATATCCTCCATTTTGAAATGAGTGACATCAATAAAAGAATTTAATTTTTTTAAATTTAAAATAAATCTCATTTTTCCATTACTTTTAAGAATAAGAAAAATACTGGAGAGAAATTGACCCTTAACGTCACTACATTTCTGAACAGCTCCTAAAACTAAAAGTTCATTAATAGCTTCTTGCATTGCATTATTATCGGACAATAAATCATTACGAGGTTCTTTATGCTGTATTGGAGTAGTCAAAAAAGGTATTTTATAACCAGATATTGTTTCTAAAATAAAACTATCTGAAGTTATTTGTGACCAAGCTCGTAAAAAGAATTGTAGTCGACCAACTATAGAACTAACCTCTACTTCGTATTGTTTGATTGGGACTGATGGCCCTTGGATTTGCTCAGAGATCGAGTTTGTGGTGGTGTCGATCGATTGAACTGGCCAAATTTCTGGAATGGTTTCCGGTTGAAGCCCGACTGAGACGGGCCACCTCGCGACGTAGCCGGGCTCTTCCAGTTTAAAAAACGCTTCCGTGAAACAAAAGTCTTCTGCTCGGGTTTGGATTTTAAGGTTAAACCTGCTTTTTCAACCGTAGAAGAATCTTTGATCCTTTTAGAAAGATCCTTGCCGAATAAAAACTCGTCAGTGACAGATTCTTCTAAAACAGTCTTGCGTTTAGACTCCACGTACTGATAGACATGAGTTTTACAAGCCTTTTCCAGTTGAAACATTAATTCGCACATAATGTTACTGGAGTCACACAGCAACTCTAAAATGTCATCCTTCTCCAATGGTTCTTCATCATCGGAGAACATAGCGCACAGCGCTTTCCCGAGACTAACCAAGGAAAGGCCACAGAGATTTTGGTTCGACGCGAGATGTTTATCTCTGCCAACAGCAGACTTGTGAAGCAACGGCAAAAGCTCTGGATTCAAAATCGGAGCTTTTAGGTTAATATTATCTTTATCAGGATATTTTTCTAAAATTTCCTTTTTTGTAGAGGTTTCCATCCCCTTTGAGAGAGTCTCCTTCCAACACGCGACAAGCTCAGGATGGAACTCGAAACTTAGGTCTTTCTGTCGACGCTTTTCAACCCCAAGAAGATCCCGAGCCTTCTCCGGTAGTTCAATAATTTCAGAATTATTGGTGTCATTGTCTTGTGGAGTACGAGGAACCTTGTTACCGGAATCCGTTTTGGGAACGGTCTTCTTTTCAAGATCAGACTCAGATAATTCATCATGATCTGAACCTACAAGACAATAATGATCTAAGTTATATGTGTTATCAAGAAAATAAATTCTTTGACACAAATAAAAAAAATTATTTTGATATATAACCCAGTCGAATGGTACAATTTGTAACCGAAAAAAGGTACAAAATTGCCCAAATTGCTATAACAAGCAATTTAATTTTGGTTATTTATATTTTATTCATTCATTTATTTTGGGTTAACCCAATGGTGCGAATTATTATAAAATAATCGCCCGAATTTATTATGAAAAATTAAATTAATCATGATAAATAATTAATGAATAAAAATAACCATGGAAATAATTAACAAAAGTTAGCCTATTGGCATAGACATATACCTTCGTCATCTGATCTGACAGATATGTCACTTTCATGTTTGTCGGTTGACAATTCATCTATTAAATTTTAATATTTCTTTAATTTTCTTTTTAGAAAATCAAGATCAAAAGGTGAATCAGCTTGTCGCTTGCTCATAATATTTTTTATTAAATATTAACTTAATTTTTCTAAATTAATATTGAGAGAAATAAAAAAGTACGTAGTGACAAGAGGCGCACAAAAAACAGAATGAGGCTGGATATATGACGGCGTTACAACGTAGCTAACTTCATTTTATTTACAGCTTAACTTTGTGGTGACAATTGGTGTGCGAGGCAGCACTATAATGTGATCTCGAGAACGAAACATGAGATATAATTTGCACCACACATGTCAAATTTTTTTTAACTTCCCACTAAGAAAATTGAAAATTTTCAAAAATCGGGAAGTTATTGGTTTTACCCCCTTTTTCGAAAATCGAGTTTTCAAGTTGACGTTTTAAGGTCCTACACTGTAAAAAAAAATTTTTTGGACTCGGTGTGATGTAAATGATTCGGTGTAAGAATTTTTAACACGGACGGTATGCAAATCGCACTAAGTGTAATGTTAAATTTGAACGTTGTGAATCTTCAATTTTACACCATCAAGCGTGTAAATGTATTTTCTGAAAATTTCTCATTAATTAATTTGATTGTTAGGTTTCAGGTTTGTACGATATGAGACTATAAACATAAACATGTAGAAATAAATATTTAAAATAATGTTTTTTTTTTTATATTGTGCTATTTTACGGAGTAAAATCATTCCAACGTAAATCTTATTAACATTGAAAAGTCTGCAACAAAAATGCAAATATTCAAGTTGTAACAGGCCCAGGAAAATCTAAGCAATGCAATTACATAGTTAATAGTATATTACACTACAAGGGCCAAAAGTTGAATTTTTTTTCAAGGACCGAGATTTCAATTGTTGGCCCCTGTGGGTTATTAATTATACCTCTTTTAACTTTAAATGTTGACAAGTATGTTTTGATACCTGCGCCGACATTTGCGGCACGAGCGAAGCGCTTACAGCGCTACTCCCGCTGCGCTAAACAAAGTTGCCGCTTTCCGCCTTCGTCGGACAAAAAGGCTTCGCCTCGACCAACAATTACATGTGATTTGAGGCTTTTCTTATTTTCCTTCCCAAGAGGTATAATATACTATTTCAAATCGACTTCTAAAACTAATCAGCTCTTAAAATTAACATCAAAAAATCACGTCGATTGTTGCCAGCCCGGTCAAAGTCGGTTGATTCGTTCGTGAGTCAAAAAAAAACCAAAAAAAGCGTTTTTTCGGAATTATTTCGAAATTGCTGATTCGATCAATGTAAACTTAAAGATCCTTCATGAGACTTCAAAAACTGCGCTGAATGCCGCCAACTGCGTGAAAATCGGTTCATTTAATCAAAAAACAGTGTTTTATCAAACGTCTACCAGACTTTTGAGCTCGGAGAGCTCAAAATGACACAAAAATTATATTTTAAGCTCGAAGAGTTCAAAAATGTAATAAGTGCAATTTTTAGCGCTTAGGTATGGAATTAGCGGGAAGTTGCAGGGATGGTCTTTAGGTTCAACCCTTTTCCAAATTTTTTTACAACATTTTAAAGTTCATATAAGTTTACATTTTGGATCATTTCTATTAATAATTATTTAGTGTTATCTTTTTTAATGATCGCCTTATTTTATAAACGACATCATTTTCTGTTTCAAAAATTTTTAGTTCACAAACGTTCCAGTTTACAAACGGCTATTTTCTAGTAAATTTCAAAACATACTTAAATTAATGTCCACGATTGTAATATAATGTAACATAAAATATAATATGAATGGTAAGCTATTATATTTGTTAATGGTAACTATTACCATCTGAATTATACGTATAAATATATTTAAAATAATAATTATAATTAAAGCTCGTTATCATGTAGAATCATAAAGATTATTATATACAGATGATGAATGCTATAATTCAGATGATTTATAGAATCATCTAAGTAGTATTCACTACTATCAAGTTAACTCTAGAAAATTTTACCATAACTAGATAGTTATTTGAATTATTTAACTTTCTCCGTGCATGCATGATTTAAGCATGATTATGCATGTTTTTCTTTTCCCGGGACATGAACACTGCTATATGATAGTGTGTAAAGTACATAGGATTTCCATAGCGCTTAACGCACTAATCCATCACACTTCATACTATAACAAAAGCGATAACTTTAAATTAATACAAACATAAGTACTAACGAAAAAACTTAGTTTAATGATTTGAAAATATAATTTGTATGTTTATGCTAGGTTAGATTAAAAAGATGGAAAATTATCATAAAAAGCTTTTTCACCTTCAATAACATCGTTCAAATCTTTATCATGTGCACTGTTTGAAGTAAAGTTGACCCTTGCGCATACTTATTACCCTTCATATCATATAATAAAGAAGTGAACAAAAATTTCTATACTTGATACTCTAAAACAAACATGAAAGTTATAAAATTTCAAATAAAACTTATTTTCTAGAAAAAAGTTATTTTGAATTTGGTTTTTTTTTTTTTTTTTCATCACTTCCACGTAACAGAGAAGTATTTTTCTTGACCTCCTAGCAGTCAAAAAAATTAATTGGGATGAAGAAAGATCTGGAAAAAAAATCTGTAGGCGAGATCTTTTCAATCGGTTATTTCTAACAATTTTACGAATGTAACTCCTTCCGGCATGTCCCGTGCAAAAAAAATCTGATTCAAAATGAATTTAAGATTGAAATTCATATTTTGACACAAATATGAATTAGTTTTGAGATCAATCCAAATTTGAAATTGATTTGTAAATAGAAATTAGCACGCCTGTAGAAATTTCGATCCGCCTTTAGAATATTAATAAAGACTTGAAAATATTTAGGATAAATTTTATCTATAAAATATTCTTAAATTCATTTTAAATCAGAATTTTTTTTGCATGGGGTAGAACTTTCCTCATATCGTTAAATATTGCTTAGAGATGTAGGGATCTAACTTGAATCAAATCGAATCGAACATCACAATTCGATTCGATATTTGAGGGAAATATTAAACAATTCGAAAGGCTTAAGCCTATCGAATGTTAAAATCATTCGGATTGTTTTAATTATTCAAAACATATCAATCCTTTGAACTATTCAAAGTTTCTAAGTATTTGTTTCGGATTGTAGAATATATTTTTTTATCATTATAGCTATAATCTAAGGTTTAAAAAGATCAAGTAATACTAATAAATGAATTATTTTTCATCAACGTAAGTTAACCATAAAACAATCAAATATATTTGCACGAAATTCATATTACACCATTTTAAAGATTAACAAGGTTAATTATTACGAAGTTAAAATTTCACTGCATAGGTTTACATAAACATATGTTATTACGAATATTATTTCTATAATATTTTATGAAAACGAATTATAAATTCCATAATAAAAAACTATATATTTACATTTTACATTATACGAAACATTTAATTTACTCTAAATAATATGTTGAAAGTGCTACTATTGTTTACTGAGATGTAACTCTCCGCATGGGCACGTTTCAAATTCTCTCTCATGTTCGATAAAATCAAATGACTAGATTTCTTTACTCCGAATATCTTGAAACATTCAAAAGGAGAAAGAAGAATATTTCTGCCCATGTGTAATGATCAAGAAAGTTGAATCACATATGAATTAGAATATCCTATTTTTTTCCTTAAACTCCGGGGATTTTTGCATCATATCTGCAACCCGACGGTTTGAATTCTTACTATAGTTTACGGAAAAGTTCTTTACCGTGTTAATTCTTTTATTTATTTATTTTTTTTTTTTTTCAAAATAGAAGAATGCTATTTTCTCGTTAAACAAAAAAGTATTCAAAACTTTCGATGTAAATATGCGTAAAAATCAAATATTATGTGACGTGGAATAAAACAAAACTACTTCAGACGACAATAAGTTCTGAATGCTTACTCGAATTTTCAAATTATTATCAATTGATTGTATCCTTTAAGTTTTAATTCACAAAGTTTATTTTTGAAGTGTCTGCTGCCAACATTTGAGTTTTTTTAGATATGATTATTTTGGTAATTTCAACTTTAAAATAGACAGTTCTTCCATCCAACCACTTTTTTACAGATTTCGCTAATTTTTTTTCACGGTTTTTAAATAGCGTTTACTAATAAACCCCGAAGTTTCAGAATTTTTTACCGTCTAGGAAGCACAACATTAAATATGAAAATTCGTGATTTTCAGGCTTACTTCTCTTAAGAAATGAAAAAAATCAGGGGCCTAATGGATAAATAAATAAACAATCATCTGTCTAAAAGAAATTTTTATCCCAATTTTTCAATTAGTTATGCAATAGTTAATTAATAATTTTTTCTACTTCAACATTTACATTGCAAATGTAATAATTGTTGAACTATAAATTTGAAGATTTTTTTCTCTCTTGAAACAATTCTTGAAAGGCTTCAGAATAGATCCCCATTGGAAAAATTTAAAAATTTTGATTTTTCAGTTTTTTATCAATAATATTTGTTGTTGCAAAATTAAAAACTTAAATTATTCATCGAAAAAATTTATTTTTTCAAAATATTATTAATGATCTATTTTTATGTTATCCGAAGCTGCATAAAAATAATTTTTTTAAATTTTTATCTCTTATTGCTTAAAAAATCGTTATAAACAAATGCGTTGTTCATAAGATAATTGAAAATTTATTCATGGAATTTCAATCTTCGATACAAGTAATGATATCTAAAAGAAAAATTGTTCCTTAAACAAATTTCTGATGTTTATTGGAATTTACACACAACTTATTTATTTATATTTATCAATATTAATTTGTGATTTAAAAATATTAACAAGTTAATAGAGTTAACTATTTTGACGAATTAATTGTATAATTAATGTAAAAAAATGTATCATGTATGCTTCGAGTAAGATAATAGTTAATTTTATTTACCATCATTTACTAATCTATATATACGATATAATTGCTCGTAAGAAGTAAACTCCAGTCGTGCGTCGGAGCTGACACACAATTTTTTTTTGTAAAATTTTTTTTCTTATTACAGTATAATTTTATAGACAAAAAAAAATAAGTTTCTGGAAGTTTTAGTTGAAAATTTAAATTTTGAAAGGTCGCTCATAATTTTTTTTTCTTTAATTAATTATTATTTAGAGTCGGTTTGAACTGCTGCGATCATATCGCCGACTTTAACTGCTGGAAGTGGTACATTGGGGTCTTTTTGGTTTGTGAAAATCTTAACGTAGACGCCAAGGGTCGATTCTCAACCAAGCTGGTTTCTAAAACCAGCTTGGGATTCGAACCTACGCCTAGCCGGTGAGTTATTGAAATATTGTTCAAATGTTTTATTTGATTATATAAAATTATTAAATTAAAAATAGATTATGTTTTCTATGTTATGCTTGATTTTTAGTTCATCTCGTAGTTTTATTATTGTACTAAATAAAAAAAAAAAAAATGTATCGAATTTTAATTTGAATATTAAAAGGTCGCTCGAAAAAATCTAAAGTAATGCACTAATAAATAAAAAAAAATTATGAGCGGCCTTTCAAAATTTTAATTTTGAACTGAAACTTTCAGAATCTTATTTTTTTTTGGTCCATAAAATTATACCGTAACGAGAAAAAAAAATTAAAAAAAAAAAAATCGATTTTTGACGATTTTATAAATTTAAAAAAATTTGGAGCGACCTTTTAAAAAATTTTTTTTGAGCTGTCCTTTGGAGAGGGCTCTTAAATCATAAAAAACTAACATTTTTTCAATCGAGACTCGAAAAAAAAAATACATATAAAATTTTTGACCAATTGTATTTTTGGAACTTACTTGACTAATTATGACATCCCTGATTAAAAATACTGATTGAAAAGAATTGAGAAGCGGTCACTCTATGCAAACTGTATATCTATATATACAAACAAAAGAATTGAAATAATTAAAAAGAATTCAAATTTCATACTTTTGAATTCTTTTCAATCAGTATTTTTAATCAGGGATATGATAGCAAAATCGAGTAAGAACTTCACTATGAAGACGAATGCAATAGTTAGATTCCCAACGAAATCTATCTAAAAAAAAACTCCTCGACAGAATTTGAAAAAAAAAACTAGCAGAATCAAGAAGAATGTTTTTTTGAACAAGTAATAAAAAAAAAGTAGCACCACCGTTTTATTGTCAAAATATAATAATTTAAACATTTTTATTGGCCATTTTTGGTCATTTTGATGTAGTATTTCTATAGTAAATAATGATTTGACAATAGTATGAACCTTCTGACTATAGTAAATGCTCTCTGACCGCATTATACCATGGAGGAACTATCTTAAAAGATCATGTTTATTTTTTATACAGTTCATTTGCTTTAAGAATAAGAAATGTAAATAATTCAGAAATAAAATTTCTCGCTTGATATACCACTTGCATTGACAGCGCATTAAAATTGTACTGCATTTTGTCAATTACATTTAATATCTCAAGATCAGCAACATACACTTCAACTAATTGTCCACATAACTACATGCTTTTTACAGTTTAAATTCCTTAATCCAATTATAATTTTAGGCATGGCTACAATTAAATTAAAATCTTTTGCGTCAGCTCGAATAGTTAACTTCACCATGGTCTGAAATCATATTGTTCAATTTCTTTCTACACAGCATTTAATTTTTCTATCATTACAGAATGAACGAAAGAGAAAAGACGTGACCATGAAGAAAAATTTGATGTAAATATTCAATATCCAACGATTGCTCGGAATTCTGTTCGGTTTTGTGCCCTTCAGCGCGCATGATAATAATAGTTTAATTTTTTCAAGAAAATGTGTCTCAAAACGTAACATACTTTTCAACTTAATTACTTTTTTTTGCGATAACCAAGCTTATCAGCCTCTGAAAAATTTTTAATTGAATTATTTTAGTTTTCTTTCGAATATGTGAATGTTTAAATATTTTTGAAAACACAAATACCTTCAAATTCTTCTTTAAAATTACAAAAATATTCCCAAAAAGCATGACCGATTGGTTCCGCTGGTAATTCTAAGTCTCCACCATATCTCGTAGGCAAAGCTTTTCGATCAATTATTTTTGTCAATGATGCCTTGTCCGTACCATGAAAATGTATTCTTTTGCGTAATTTTTCCTAAATAGATGGATAAAAAAATTTATAAAATCAAAATCACTATTGAAGTTATAATATGAGTACTAGGGTGTGCCAAAATGTAATTTCCGTGAAGAACCTTTTAAAATTGGAATTTTGAATTCCACATTTAACAGCAGCTGTGTTTAGGAATTTCCTGAAATATTTCGGGGTATTAAGAGGATTTATTTGATTTTTACAGAATATTTAACAGGAGATTCAATTTGGCACTTCCGGCCAAATTTTGAATTTTCAGCGGAAATGCCCAAACTAAGCTCCTGTTAAAAAATTCTATGAAAATCAAATTTATCGTCTCACCTCAAAATATCTCAGGAAATGCCCGAACACATTCCCATGTTAAAAGCGGAACTCAAAATTCCAATTTTAAAAGGTTCTTCACGGAAGTTACATTTGGCACACCCTAATGAGTACCAAATGCATTAAAAACCATATTTTACCATTAAGAAAGGCTTAAAAACAGCAAAAACCATGTTGAAAATGAAAGGTTGATTAACTATGTGTACACCTTTTAATCGAACAGGAAGACATTTTTGAACCCACTCTAGGACTGCACTGGCAAAACTTGGCGTAAAGTAAGTTACGTGGGTTAAAGATAATCCGGCCATGTCCAAAATAACATGAACTCCACTGACCTGAAAAGTAAATATTTTATATTTTATATTTTTATATTACACCTATTATTTTATATTACGTATTACCTGAGTTGCAGGCTCAACAATAGCGGCATCAAGCAGCAGCATGACTCCTCGGAAAATTTGATCTAATGTAACTTCCTTGGGCTTCCATTTAGAACCACCTTCTATTAAAACTAATCGACAGCCATCATCGGTACGTGATGGAAGAGGTGTTATCACTCCTGATATAAATATTTGACGATCAACAATCGGCGTTAGATTATCACAATAACGAGAGTGCGTTACTCGATAACGGTAGAAGCGTTTCATCTGTTAATAGTAAAAAATTGATTTAATCAATCATTCGAAAGAGGTAGAGGTAGGAAAATATAAGTGACAAAAAAATTTTCATGTTTAGAAGCTGATTTTTATAGCTCTTGATTTTAACAATGAAAATCAACAGATATCTGACTACTTTTTGGTTCTACTCAACTAATAAATTAGTATGCTACAAAAATATTTAAAAAACTCCATTTATAGTTTATTAATCCTTCTACATGTGGGATTTTATTTTTTCTATAATAATTTGTTTGTTAAGAAAAATTCAAAAAATTGTCAGACTTATTAGTTAATTTCAATTACCCGTTGTTTGATGTTTGTACAAAAGAGATTGACTAGAGCGCTCTCATGAGTATACTCAAGCTTTAAACACTTATACTTGGTATCTAACATGGGTCATTCTCATGGTGGTTTCTGTTATCGTTCTTATGAACACGATGTCAAGTGGCGGCTGCACATGCGCCCCATGACTTAGCGGGAAGAAGACCGGCGAGCCCGGGGCACGAGGCCGGTGGGGACGCCATGATCACCAGTTGTACTGGGGCTTGTGACTATTGCAATATATCTGCGTTCTCTCTGACTTAGAAATTATTCCATTGTGTTTTATTATTTGCTAACGTAATTAATTATCAATTAAATATCATTTTTTCATACCTAATTAAATTCATTAACTCGGCATTTGTGCATTATTTTCAAACTCAACATAAATTCGTGGTCAAATATTTAAGACGCTAATAAAAAGTACGTCGTACTTACTTAGTGTTTAGCATCGCGGCCATTGTCTGTAGTCGCGTGATAAATTAGACGCAATAAATTATTATTGTTCAAAGTTTGTTAAGAATCTTCAATTCAGCTTGAATATTTATTAATATTTTCAATTCCGTTTATTAATTGATTATAATTGAAATTAGTGTCATTTAATTACATTTTGTAATTATTAATTGAATTTATTCAGTCGTCATTATTAAATTAACTTCACTTGATGTGCCTTATTTAACTAATTTTAATCGTTTTATTTATTAAAATCAAATCAAGAATTTCAAGAAACAAAGTGCGTTAATAATTCAATATATTTAATAATTATCGAGTTATTTAGAAAATAATTGAAGTCAATAGTAAATTCTCGCGTCAAATAGAAAATTATATTCAACTACTAATTTAAACAAATTATTTAAATCAATAAATAAATCAGATCCTCTCGGATCACAATACAACTTGATCCCAGTGATCAAGGATTCAATCCCAGCGATCAAACTCATAACACACTTGATCCCAGCGATCAAGGATTCGATCCCAGCGATCAAATTCAATACTTGAACCTACTGGTCATTTCAAACCATTCTAAACACACAGTCAATTCTCTTCCGATTACAAACACACGATCCTTTCTGATCATAATTACATCTTACATCTCTACTGAGATATTAACGGTTGGCGGTTAACCACAATAACCTAACGGCGGCTGAGATCAATTCTCACCCCTCATTGCACAACAGTGCAATTATTATATACATTCATATCAATACACATATACACTCACATATCTCTTAATTGCATTTATCTTCAAGGAGTTTTTCTCTAGCAATTGCTAGAGTTTTCTCCCATTGGGGAATAAATTAATCATAATTATTCACCCCAACACCGAGTCTTTTATTTAAAATAGATAGATCCTGCACCAATTTCCAACCAATCAACTACATACAGAAGAATTACGGAAATTCTCCTTAGTGGAGAGTTTGCGACAATACACCCGTGCAAAAAAAAAATTCTGATTCAGAATGAATTTAAGATTGAAATTCATATTTTGACACAAAAATAAATTAGTTTTAAGATCAATCCAAATTTGAAATTGAATTGTAGATAGAAATTAGCACCCATGTAGAACCTTCAATCGTGATTCAGAATTTTAATAAAGATTTAATAATATTTAGGATAAATTTTGTACATAAAGTATTTTTAAGTCTTAATTAAAATTCTAAAGCAGGATCGGAAGTTCTACTGGCGTGCTAATTTCTGTGTACAAATAAATTTCAAATTTAGATTGATCTCAAAACTAATTCATGTTTGTGTCAAAATATGAATTTCAATATTAAATTCATGTTGAATAAGAATTTTTTTTGTACGGGTAATATCACGAAAAAAAAAATTTTTTTTGTCACTTGTACTTTGCAGTCATAAGCCCTTGATTTTTTGTTGTTTAAAAATTTTAAAAGGAGAATCATCATTAATAACAGTATTTTTAAATACCCGACTATATTTATACTTGACATCACTTGATCTCAGAAATTAATCCTTAATCCTTAATCAGGATTCCGATAACTCCAAGAACCATATTTTTTTATAAGCACATTCATACATTTAGACGTTTTCTGAAAATTGTTTCCTAAAAGCTCAAATGGCTATTAAAAGAAAATTTTTTAGATCAGACATTGAAAACAATCATTTTTTTTTTTTTTTTTTTTAGTTTTAGTCTACCGTCTTTAATAAATTAAATATCTAATTAACTATATGAATGAATAGTGATAAATGATGAATTAATTTATCAATAAATTGCTATAATTCTATTAATTATAAGGTATCCTACATAATAACTTATAGCTATATATATTGCATCATAAAAAAATTGATGTAACTAAAGAAGAACACGTTTTTTGTCTCTATTACGTAACACCATAATATTTGAATGATATCTCGAAGGCCAATAGATTTATTGTTGTTATTTTCGGATTTAAAATTATAATAAGTTAGAATACCATTGACTATAAAAGAAGCATCTATTCCGACTTGAAGGAAAACTTTAGCGAATTTTTTATCGTAACGACTTTTATTAATTTTCTGGCAAAGAGTATTCTAATGTTTATAAGCCGATTTTCGACTTTTTTATTTTAATAACTTTGAGAGCAATGACCAAAGTTAAACGTCTTATTTTACGATTATCGTGATTAGTATTTTTACAACTGCTTAAACAAAAAAAAAAACTTGATTTATGAATATTACTAAAATTTTGCTTGTTATTTGAGAGCAAGAGAAAGTAAATTATTTTTTCATTTATAAAATCATAAATGAACAAAATCTTTTCACTAAACAAGTTTGATATACTTCGCAGTTAAAAAACAATAATCAAAATTAATCGATTAAAATGGCTAATCGATTTTCAATATAACATCGACACTGATAAAAAAATCAATTGGATTTAAGAGACAAAGTTTTAAATTAAAATCTTCGTGAAAAATTTGACTATTTTGAATGAAACAAAAACGTTTTTAAAACCAATTAATTTTTTAATCATTGTAGATAAATAGAGAAAAAATGTGGGCGTATAAAATACGCGTAATAGAAGTGAAATTTTATGCTTATTATTTTTAGATAGAAATAAATTATAAATATTTTTCATTGACCAAACGGTAATTATTTTAAACAGTACAGGTAAGGACATAGTCTCAAAAACTGAGAAAAAAGTTTTACTACAATTAAATAAATAAAACGAAAACAAACTGATTTAAAAAATTTTACATCAATTATAATAATTATAGCTTCCAAATGAAGATAACTACAAAAAGTTCTCAAAAGTTTGAAAATTAAATATGATTAATACAAACAAAATTAGCAAGCAAAAATTCCACTAAAAGATAATTAATAAGTACATTATAAATTTCATTTAGAAAATGATTATTATTTAAAAAAGACAACTTATAACTAGTTGCATATTTATAACTGATCGAACTTGTTCGTATTTTCCTAATTTTTTTCATTTATTATAATAATGTTGACAGTTAACAATTTATTATTATTTTGGTTGATTTTTTCGATGAATAAAATTGTTCAAATAAGAAGACGTATACTTGACCTAGTAATTTCATAAAAAAGTGTTTTTTTTTAACTGGAACATTAAAAAAATTGTGTGGAATTTACTTTCACTGAAGTTAAAAAATTATTTGGAATTCATTAATAAATTATGAGCGGCAAATAAACTCATAGTCGAGAGGCAGCATACTTAGTGTTTAAAAAACCTGAAGTGAGGCTTCATGTGTGATCATGAATTTGTTTACTGTGTTGATCAATTCTTTTTGAATTACGGATACAAATTGTATTATGATAAACGAAAATCTAAATTTCGATACCGAGACTTTTAAACATTTCATCAGCTTATCATTAATTTCTTAATTTGTTTTAATATACTTTTTCTATGGACCATTCTATGGCGTCATGTTTATCTGTTTTTATTTCTTAAATAATTCTTAAGAAAATATGATAGGATAAACGTTACAAACTCTTCGAACTTTTAGTAGTTTTGAAAGATAAATTTCGCTTACAAAGTTGGCTCTATTTTATTAATTAATTAATTGACAATTAAATGAACAAATCATGAAAAAGTTTTTTTTAGACAATCTTAGTTTATAAATATCTATGTCAACTTTCTCGAAAATAATGGTAAAAATTGAAACTTTTTTTTGAAGATATCATAGCCTACTTTCTTCCTAAAATGCACAATATCCTATTTTTCCTCATTATATACATTTACTCATCAGAAGATATCAAATCATCAACATTTAATTTTCTTAAGCGCCACTTTACTCCCTACAGTAAAGTAATGAATAATTGTGGTTTTACCAGTTCAAATGCAGGTTTCGCACTCCATTTACATGGTCGCAAAAATTTTGCAAAAAAATAATCATCATCAGGAACATAAAGTTCAGGTTCTCCTGTAAAATAAAATGGATTGATATTGGAATGATTTAAAAAATTAAGTAAAAAATATAAATATTAATTGTCTCATTATTAAACTAATTTCTTATTAGTATTAAGCATTATTAATAGTAATGAATGGAGAAATAACAATTAAAAACCGCTTGATGTTGAAATCTTTTATTAACATTTGGATGCAGAAAACTTCCGTAAGTTAATATAAGAATGTATAATTTTAACAAAGGTGATATGTATCACCAATTATGTGCAAATAAATACTCGTTTTAATAATAAGATTGCAATAGCATACATACTCATACATACATGTGAATTAATGATACGCATATTATTATCAATCTGAAATAACGATTTCTTTACATAATCTATGAATTATTTTTCCAAACATAAATTACTCGTCACGCTGAAAAATGACTTAATGTATTTGTTTCAGTTGTCATTATTGTTTATTACTTTGTTCAATCAACGCGGTAAACACAAATCAATAATTTTAATTATTGCCGTGTAAAATAAAATGTAAATTTCTTTTATTTAATTAACGTTTCGTTTTGTTACTCGATTTGTATGAAAATAAATTTTAAATAATCATGCATCATGTATAACTATTCATAAAAGATAAGTATTTGAATATTTAAATAAAAAAATTGCGTAATTTTTTCAGTTGCATAGTACTTCTAACTCACGAAATAAATTATAATGTTTATTTATGCATGACATAAGAATAAACATTTATAAACTTTCTGTGGTTAGTAAATATAATAAATATTTCGCAATGAGTAAAAATGACAATTTTAAATTGTAACATTCTGTGATAATGTTGGGAAATAAGTGATTAGAATGTAATCTTTTTTTTATGTAATTATCAAGCGTGTATAAATAGATGTATACAATAATAAGTTCAATAAAGTAGTGAGTGACTTTTAAAAATGTTGAGATAGGCATTTAATGTCGACATAAACGATTACAACACTGGAAACTGGTTTCGATTCGTTATTAAGTAAAATAAATTTTTATTTTCAGATTAAAACTAACTATACAATGAACGATAAGTGAACACAAAAATTAATTTATTGTAGGCTAAAAAATTAAATAATAAACATTTTTTAATTTACTCTGATACCTTTTAATAAGTCTCTTATTTCTTCAAGGGCTTTGGTAACGACTTCAGCTGTTTCATTTAATTCGGTTCGAGCTTTTTCGATCATTTTCCTATCGAGAGGATGTGGGTCTAATTGAAAAACTACTTTGCCAACTTTCAAAGGCTCTGATTTGATAACTTTGTCCAAAGTTGCTTCGTATCTTCCCAAAGTTTTTAATTTTATAAGATCCATTTTTGAAAATATTATGATTTGTTAAATTTATACTAATTGTAAACTTAAAAAAAATAATGTTTCTTGAGTAATTTACTTTTTTGTATGTAAGTCTTTAAAAACACTTTGTTAGTCACAACAATTAATTTACAAGCCTTTAAAGCAAACACTTTTATATTTTGTTATTAAAAACAAATGAGCGATAATAAAACATCATTTATTTATATAAAAACAAGCAATTATCTTTAAATTGTAACAAAAACGCGCGAACTCAGTTGTGCGTTAGAGTACCTGAAAAAGACTGTTGAAGAACTGCAAAGTCAGCGATAGTATTACCGGTCGTCAAGAGATATATTTCTCCTTCTCCACTTTTACACAACAAGTCGTTGGCTTTGATCATTTAACTTGACCCGTTATTGTACATTGCCAGGTCTCGGCCATCTCTTTGTTACAACCATGCTAGTTTATTACACATACATATAATTAATATTATCCAAACATATTACTTATACTAACTTAATAGAATTTTAAGAGAGGTCTAATGTCGATTGTACACGTGACTTGATGTCAATAAATTCTGATTAAAGTTGTGTTAGACTCTTTGTTGTATACGCATTATTAGTAGTAAATAAATTATAAATATACTAGACTTCAATGAAGTCTGTAATGTCTGGTGTTATATTAATCAACACACTCGAACAATTTCAATTATTTTACTTTAAAACATGATCAATCAATTCAGATAAATAATACATACACCTTTCTTCAATTTTTATACTATCGAATGAAACAGAAATTTCATTTAAAATTTATTTAATAATTTTGTAAAAAATACGTTATGTCAAGAAATATTGCTAATATGTAATTATATTTGTATGTGATAGATGCCTGAAAAAGCCATGATCCATGGCGAAACGTCGCTGAATTGAAAATAAAATTAACATTTCATTCACTGGGATCTGAATTACTTTGTACGTTGATGTAAAATTTATTTTTAATTACACGCTTTTGTCTGATGTTAACAATTAATTATCAATCTTAATTACTGTTTTCTTCATTTCCGATCTCTACACTGAAAAAAAAATTGACTTGACTCAAGAGCCAAACTCTTGAACCAAAAATTTCATTTTGAAGAAAATGATTTTCTTCAAAATGGGATTCTTGGTTCAAGAGTTTAGCTCTTGAGTCAAGTCAATTTTTTATCAGTGTGTAGGTATGTATCAATAGTAACATTATATACTTATTTTAGTCACAAGAATCAAAATATAAATTCTATTTTATGCCTCAAGGTCCTCAATTTGTTTGATTTCATTTACCACATAGAAAATAATTTTACTTTGATCCTCAAAATCCTTAATGAATAGTATGAAGTCTAAATTAAATAAAGAATTTTTTATACTTACAGTTTTTTTGTCAAGAAAATCATTGGATCATCTCATCAATGAACTCTTTGTTTCCCCACTATTATTAATTAATCGATAAATACATGTTAATTTAATCATAAACTGCAATAAACGGTTATCGTTTATTAAAATAATCCATTTTTAATTATTAACATAAAAACAATGAATAATAAAATTTGATGACTTTCTAATTTTTTAAATATAATATTTTCTTTAATTAAAATTACACAGATCAAGAAAAAGCTAATATTTTAAAAATTTTTTTTCAAGTACTTAGATTTGATCCTACATTATTAAGTTAAATATGCTAGAAGTGGTGAAAGTACATCCCATATATGTTAAAAAAACATTAAACGCAAAGAACTGAGACTGTCTGAAATTGAATGGATGAATTATTTTAATTAAATGGAAATTTTTTTTATTACTTCCGTTTTTATGTTTAATACTAAAAAAATCTGGAAATCGGTTGACCGCGCAAGCCAACCCTAGAACTTCCCGCTAAGTTTGAATTTAAAGCGCCTTAAAATGAATTTTTTGATTAATATTTGAGCTTTTCAAGCTCAAAGTACTGTTTTTAATATTTTGAGCTCTTCGAACTCAAAATGTATTTATTGAACAGCTGTCACTTTTGAATGCGTCGTTCGATTTTCATTTTCAAAAATGCATTTGACGCAGTTTTTTAAGCACAATAAGAAAATATATAGGTTGATATTAATTGGTTGAGAAATCTCGAAGATATTTTAAAATAATAACGAAAAACACAATTTTTTGAATTTTTAAATAACTATAACTTTTGAATGCGTTGTTCGATTTTCATTTTTGAAAATTCATTCGATGCAGTTTTTAAGCATAAAAAATGATTTTTCCACATGCTTTGAAGTTATTTAAAAAAAAATAAATAAAATTTTTTTTTGGTTTTTTTTTTTTTTTTTAATTTCTTCGGAACGGCTCGATGGATTAATTCTCAAATCTAATCAGATCTAAGTTATGATAAACCCTTTCGAATGACGTATTATAGAATAAAATCGGTTGATTCTTTTTCTACAAACCGGTCACCTTGACGGGATTAGTCAGAATGGCTTCCTGAGACCTCAAAACGTAGAGATTTGATGAAAACTCGACTTTTGAAAATCGAATCAAAATCAATAACTTCCCTTTAGTGGAAAATTTTCAATTTTCTTAGCGGGAATTTGAAAAATTGCTTATTTTATACGATTCAATAATTTATCTTCCATCCTTTGGAGAATAAAAAGTTATTGAGGGTAATGAAGTATAAACACATTCCGACCATCTTATGAAGAAATGCAAACAGAATGAAAAATATTTCTAACATCGATTTGAGCTTTTGAATACTATCACTAACATGATATTATTTGTAACGTTATCTACTTTTCACTTTAAAAAAAAGAAATGCAAAAATATTTATTATAAATTTATTAATCACTTAAAATGATAAAATAAATAATTCTAGCTTGAATTTTATTTAGAAAAATAAATTACGATTATAGGAGACTACAGTGATAAAAAAATTTATTTTCCTTCATTGAGATAATTCGTTGAACTAAATGTTGTTTTTTGGCAGTAGTCAAGATCGTTGAAAGAGCAATTTTTTAATTTTAGGAAATAATTCATTCACCTAATTTTTGTTGAGCGTTTAAAGACAATGTATAGTATAAAGAGCCATAGAAAATCAAATAATACCAATTTCTATATGAGCATCTTGATTTACTTCTAATATTTTTTTAGATATTATGAATATTGAAAAAGTGTTATCATCGGTCGAACATTAGTGTCGAAGAGATTTACTGTAAGCATTGTGAGAATTTGAATGTTGGAAACAATTGTTTATTATGTTATTTATTAATTATACATAGACATTAAAATTTTTTGGAACAATTTCAATTAAAATTTGAAGTATAATTTATAAAAATAATGATATAATCATTTTTAATTTTATTTTATTTTTACGCTACAAACATTGCTATTTAACAGCAAAAGATATTTATTAAATTATTTTATTCTTTCCGATATCCATACGTATTCCACGCTGAAAAAATTTTCCTTTATCATTATTTAAATTATAATATAAAACAATCAGTAATTTAAAAAAAAAAAAGATTTATTACCTCTTATAGAATCGTTGCATGATAAAATAGTTGGAAACCAATCAGCGGCAGTGTAATTAATTTCTGGTAATTCACCTCCATAATCCATAGGAAGATGACTCGGAGCTAAATATGCGTGTAGAGAGTTCATTTTAGATCCATGGAAAAACATTCGTTTTCTAAGTTTTTCTCTGGTGAAAGGCTTGAACATATTCCATACAATATTGAAGAGGAAGGGTTGCTTTACGAAATGTACCTGTAAAATAAAAAATATTAATAATTGTTCTTTTATTTAATTTTAACTGTCAAAATTTTACTTCTTTCAAACGAAGGGGCAAAGCATCTTGAATAAATGACAGTAGTCTCATACTAAATGATGGTGATAACCCCATAACTTGTTTCATTGACAATCCATCAAAATCCATTATAACGACAACACCTCGTACCTAGAATTGGAATAAAATTATTAGTAATAATGACTTATGGCATTGTAAATTCACAAAAATGGCATTCGGCAGCCGAAATGGAAGTAGATTTCTTCTTTAGATTTAATAATTTTTCCCATGGGGGCATCCATTAATTACGTGAGCTATTTTTCGATCAGTTTAGACTCCTCCCCCTTTAGGTGAGATTTGTCTGTACCCCCCTCCCCTTACGTGAGATTAACGCTAAAAATATTTTAAATTAAAATTATTTTTATTATTCGGGAGAATAATAAACCATTCAAGTATGCTATAGTTAATTTATTTAAATTAAATAAAATTTAAAGCAAAAAAAAAACATAAAAACAACGTGAACTAAATGATTTTAATAGACATAAAATTTATTTTAGCGGGCAAAATAAACACTCAAAATAATTTTTTTTTAATGTCTGTAATGTTTTATATTTTTTGAAGTTGAGGTGAGATTTTCGATTATCCACCCTTCGGTTTAGATGAGATTTCATTGTACCCCCCCCCCCCATTCTAAGCTCACGTAATTAATGGATGTCCCCCATATCATGGATTAATAAAAAAAAAAGAATTTGAATATATCTTAAATTGCATTAGTAATTTCAACATGGTATAGGCCTACTGGGGACCCGCCATGTAAAAGAAAAGGAACGCGTCTGATTACACAGTACCTCATGAGTAATGTGAAAATCTGTGTAATGACAGACTGACTTGGAAAAAAAAAAAAAAAAAAAAAAAAAACTTTTTAACCTACTAGAAACGACTGCAAGAGAAAAATTTCATTAAACTATAACGTAAGATATATGATTTCTGGCTAAATTATAAAAGTGATACATGCAAATTAAAGCTTATTAAAAAAAGCTTTGAGATGAAGTTGACAGATTTTTTATAAATTTTTTAAAAATAATACATAAAGTTTTGAACTGTATGTATTATCTGAACCAGCTCGATGAACTGAGTCAAGAAATAGTAAAATTTTTCAAAAGTTCCACAATGAGGACAAATGCAATAGTTAGATTTCATGAAATCTACTAAAAAGTTTGAGTATGTATTGGTTCAGGTTCAATTTTATAAGGTCGAGTTTTTACTATGTGTTGAGTTTCAAAAGTTCTGCACCAAAACAAAAACTTGATTTAACCCAGGAAATATTTAAGAAGATAAAGTAGTCTTAAAAAGTGTAAACCTTTTGAATTGGAAAGTACATACACCTATTAATCAGCATCAGTAAATTAATTGAGATGAAATGAGCGTTGGTAGAATAACTTGAACTTATGCTTAATTAAGCGCGCAATTTAACTAAGTTGTAAAATTAAATAACTCAGCAATTATTCCACTCGATAATTAATATTCTAATTTGATTACAAATTGATCTTAATAAATCAGTGCTTTCATTATATCTAAAACTCAGATTTAGAAATATTTTATGCTATAGACATAATCCAGAAAATTTTAATTAGCTAATTAATTTACGATAATTTTAATATAAAGATATTAATAATTTTTCATAATTAATATTAGAATAAAAATTAGAATTTCAATTTATAATAATTAAAACTTGAATATTTAACGTGAAGAAATATTTATTGATGGTAAAAAAGAAAAGAAAATATTTTTGCATGAATTAAAAATTTTTTAATGTAACTATTGTCGTATTCGTAAATGTACGCGCTATCATTAATAACTTATCGTTTGAGAGCAAAGTACGATGTACTTGTCTTTGAAAT
This sequence comes from Cotesia typhae, assembly GCF_013202065.1. Classification (NCBI taxonomy): domain Eukaryota; kingdom Metazoa; phylum Arthropoda; class Insecta; order Hymenoptera; family Braconidae; genus Cotesia; species Cotesia typhae. The sequence goes on from NW_027423711.1 coordinate 457,791, forward strand.
GATATAACCAAGATTATCCAGATGAAATTTCATAATGCTTGTTCAAATATGACTAGAAATAAATTTTTCGGTGCTTATTACTTTAATTTCTTGCCACTAATCACTAATTAGCTTAATTTAATATCAAATGAATTTACCTGTGATTCCGGTTCTAACATCGCGGCTTCATGTATTAAATAGAATATTCTAAACATTTGGTCAGCTGTCACTTTCGATGGATCCCATGATTTTCCGGCGTTCACTATAAGAACACGTCTTCGTTTATGATCCCGATCTTTTAATACATTTACAACGTTATTCTCAAAAATCGCGGTTTTCTCATCATCCGGCATTAAATTATCGAGGAGAGCTGCATTTTTGACCTTAAAATCGGCAATTCTCTGCATCAAAGCATACGCACTTTCTGGATAAAATTTGCAAGGTCGAAGAAATATCAATAAGAATTCATCATCTGTTCTATAATACAAGGTTTTGCTTTCTGAAAAAAAAAAAAAAAAAAAAAAAATAACAATAGTTTGAAATAAAAAATTTTTTTACAGTATAAATTTTATTATTTTTTTTATCGGAAATAATACAATAATTTGAAATAAAAAATTTTTTTACAGTATAAATTTTATATTATTTCCGATTGTTATTTTTCTATTGCGTACGGTAAACAGGCTTTGCATGTCAAAGTCTGTTAAAATTTTTAAATTATAAATAACAATATGTTATTTTTTTTATTTGAATTTATACACATAATTGAACAACTTTATTATTGACAATTATTTACAAAAATGTTATCAGAGTAAGTTCTGAAAAAACAAATCTCTTTGATAATTTTTATCATAAAAGATTTCACCGAATTGGGAGTAACCAAAGCATCCAAAAATAACTCAACTGATATTACACAATGACAGCCTATCTCTCAGGAATAATTCTTTAAAATAATTTAATAATATTCATTCTACTATTGTATTCCTTTACTCTTTAATAATTAAAATATTCTTTGTCACATAAAAAAAAATTAGACCGTCAAAAAATTTATTTTTCAAAATAATAATTACATTAAACTTTTTACCTTCAAGAAGTTTACGAAGTGTTGCAATGCCATTTTTGACATTTTCTGGGGTTTCTCTAAGTTCAACTTCAGCTAATTTCTTAGTCTCCTCATCGAGAGGTCCAACTTCGAGTTGAAACGCCATCACAATCCGTGAATTAAGAGCTCCTTTTAATTAATAATGTAAGTTATAAAATAATAATTAATTGAAAATATATATTTATATATATGACCAACTTTACTAGAAAGACTAATCCTCATAAGAAGACGTCTAAGATATATCTGGTTGAGTTGTTATATCGGGGAGGCTCTTATTACACATCACGATCTGCGTCTAATCTTTGACCATTACAAAGTCCAATCGAGTCTTTGGGATCCGTAACATTAAATAAATTATGCATCATCTTCATGACAAATGAGTATTACTGCCAAATAATCACAACACCCTGTGATTACAAAAAATACACAAATACATGCAAACTACACGCATCATATTATTGCTTTTAAACTTGTCGCGGTCTGATAAGAAGAAACAAATACATGCATATTACTAACACTCTGATTTATCATTTGTTTATTTTTTTTAATACATTGTTGTCATTGTTTAATCGTCGCTCTAAAGATAGTGCCAATACCAAGGACAATAAATTCATATTAACATATGTCATTAATATTAATTAAAATATTTTAATGTACTGAATAATTCAATTTATTAAGTTTTTGTTTATTATTTATTATTTAATGAAGATGTCATTTTTCTGATTGATCAATTCAAGTTTGATGATCCCATATTTTATTTGGTTCAAATGGTAAAAATTATTTAAATTGGGGTAATTATAATTTATGTAACTTAGTAATTTATTATTACGCATCCCCTGTAGAGAAAAAAAAATTTCTTGAACCAAGAAAATGATAAGGAAGACCAAAATTATTTTGGAGCAAAAAGAAATTTTCTTGGCTTAAATTTAACTTCGTTCAAGAAATTTTAACTTTATTCAAGAAATTTTCAGTCTTCCTTAAGATTTTCTTAATATAAGAAAATTTACGCTTGACTCAAGATTTTTTTTCTTTCTGTGTAAATATGTCTCAGAAAGTAAAAGATTTTAACTTCACATTGTAATGTCACGATATGCTTAAAATTTATACAATTTTCGAAGAAAGGTCCAGGTAATTTTTTACGCGAAAGCTTGGTGGAAATAAATCATTTAATTTGAATTTTCACAAAAATGTTCTACAAAAAAAATTTTAAAAATTAAAAATTTTTAGGTAAAAAATATAATAAAAACATATGAAAAAATAATTTAGTTTTAGTGTACAATCTTTAAAGTAGTGATTTATTGGCAAAATCTTAAGGCTACATGCGATAATAAAAGTAACGTTAATAATCGTACACTGCAAAAAATTGTCGAAGTGAATGCGGAGTGATGTGAAAGTGAATGCAGAGTGAATGATTTTCAATTAATTTACTCTCTCCGGGAGTCATATTGACTCCAAGCGGGGTAAATTTTTTATTTCGTTTTTTGAATGAAAATAAAAAAATAACTATGTTGACTCGTTTAAAAATTATAAAATGCATACTTACAGATTTAAAAAAGTACAATTATTAAATCGTTTTTTAATTTCTGAAAAAATTCGAAATTTAAATATTTTTTTTTTACAAATCAAAATAATTTTTTTTTAATTCTACTGTTACGTTCCCAAATTTTGGGTGTAATTAATTTTTAAATTTAAATAATTTATTTAAATGTCCAGATTTTGACCTCGTTAGAAAGTCGATAGACTCCAGGTGGGTCATGTCACTGACTTATCCGCGAAGTACTTTTTACATATAAGTTTTGATAATTCAGATTTTTAATTTATAAATAAAATATATTTTAATATTTTACTTTTGTTTTACCTGCCTATAGGTAGATAATGGGTAGAGTGCCTGAACGCTGGCTAGCGCTCTGGGCGATTTCACCAGGGTGAGAACAGCTAATAAGCGCTCTTACTCTGGGGGTAATAGTTAGGATATTTTTGGATAGGATACCCGAACGCTGGCTAGCGCTCGAGGTAAAGGAACCAGGGTGAAACGCTGATAAGCGCTCTCAACCCTGGTTGAAGGTTTTAATAAGTATCCATTTTAATCGATTGACAATTAAAAAAGAAGTATTTATTAATAAGGAATTGGCAGGTTCAGCCTCGGACCAGCAGAGATTCCTCCTCTGCTAAGTCCTCGGACTGACTGTTCCAGAGGAAGTCTGGAGACAGAATGTATCATACAATAATAATTACAATGAGTTTTATAATGAATTTAAGCAACGTTGCATCTCAGGTTACCCTATGAGAACATCAACGCAGTCCAAAACCCACAACGTAGACTGTTTAGTCTACTAGGCTGCGTTGACGTTCTATAAATCTGTTATCTCGAGGTATTTCCGTTACGAAATACCTCGGATAATAATTAAATGATTTAAATAATTATTTAATGATTTTTAAAATAGATTTATAAAACTTTAAATAAATTTAAAATTTACGAGAACGTAACACTACCTTTTTCAAAAATTTGTTTTTTCTAATTTAATTGTCATTCTTAAATTCGGAATATTCAACAAAAATTTTTTTTCACTTATCGAAAATAATTTTTTTTTTGGAAATTAAATTTGTTTTTGCATTTTTTCAAAATTTTGATTTTTTCCAGTTTTGATTCTTTTTTATTTTATTTATTTTACAAAAATATGTAAAATGAAAAATTCACGTAGAAACTCAAATAAAGGGTCTTGAGGAAAAGTAATTTTAAAATATGCGAAAAAAATGTTTATGACAAGATTTTTGGAGGGGGCCCACTTTGCCCCACATTCTAGATTGTTTTATTTTAATGGACACAGCTTATCAATGTGTGTCAAAAAATTACACCTATTGCCACGAATTAAATCTAAATTGAACAATTTATTCGAGGGAAATATTGATATGCTCTTGAAAAATTGCTAAAAAAATATACTTTTTTATAACTTCAAAATTTTGCGTCCTATCGTTTTTGAAGTGGATTGTAATCTTTTGTTATCATTCCAAAAAACTACTCCGAATTCCTCGAACTGGTCAACCGTTTTTAAGATTTTTTTATTTAAGAAATATATTTCGGTATCGATGTCAGCTTACAATGGAATCTCTGAACTCTGGTTAGTGGTTTACAGAATAATTCCTTGGTTTCAACTTAATTCGAACCATGATCTACCGTACACATGTTCAATCCTTTGTCCATCGCACAAACGTATGACCTTTAAATAAAGAGCATCAGACTTAATTAATTCACACAACTACGCAGATACTAAACTTGCTAGCTTCTAATGCATTCAATCCATGACTTTTATTATAAAATACACATTCTAATATTATCATTATTTTATTTACTTGAAATAACAAATTGTAAAACTTTCATATTTATTGATTAACAGCCATAGTTTGCATACTTGGATAAACTTTAAATTCAAGTACAGTCGAATCTCGTTATGAGTCCTATTAGTGTCTTTCTAGGACTTTAAAATGTGAAGATGCGATGAGAACTTAATTTTCGAAAATTGGAGTGAAACCAATAATTTCTCAGTTTTTGAAAATCATGAATTTTACGTAGCGAGAAATTAAAAAGTTTTGATTGGACTATTATTAAAGAAGTTATGAGCAAAAAACTGAAAAAAGAACAAATTTTTTTAAAATTCGATATTTCTCAAACTGATAATAAAAAAAAATCTTAGAATTCGACAAGAAAAATTTTTCGGCGGGTACTGAAAAATTCAGAATATTAAGAAAATTAAAAAAAAAATTTCTTCAAGCCGCCTGATTTTGCGTGGAATTCCCCACACATGAATGACAACAGTTATATTTTTATTTTATTTTCATTAAATTTTATTGTTTGAAATTAAACTGGAAAATGTATGAAAGCAACAATGTTTATAAATTGGCACCACTAATATTAATTGCTCAACATTGTTATCCATCTTAATTAATAGGAATGTTTCAAAAAAAAGCTTATGAAGCATTTTATCTCCAAGATAAAATGCTATTCACAAAATTACAGTAGTAACGTTACGGTGATTTTTTGTTGCAAAAATTTCTTATTTAACTCATCATTCATACGTATTAATTATTATTTCTTACACACAGAAAAAAAAATTTACTTTAATCAAGTAAATAATTTTGAAAAATTGGATCTTCTTAATTTGAGTAAAAAAAATCTTAAACTAAGAAATTATTCTTGATTTTCGTAAATTTTACTTGATTCAAAGTAATTTATTTTTCTGTGCAGTTATGTATTTAAATTTTATTAAAATAAAATTAGTAGCTATTTACGAGTGTTGGCAAAACCAGTATAAAAAAATTTTTTTCTGTTACACCAATGTACTATAGAAATGCCAATGCTGCTCTTTTAGCTGCACATTTGCTGCCTAAAATCGTGGATTACTGAATTAAGGAAAAATTTCGGTTATCGGAGGAAATAAAAATACCGTACAATTACCTTTTATTTATAATATTTACTAGTTGTTTACACGCTATTTTTAGAAATCGAATAATAGTTTAAATAACTTAAAATCTCAATAAAAATTATTCAGAAATTGAAACAAACAAAGAAAAATAGTGAATAATTATTAAAAATAACACAAATGATTTATCCCCATATGACCCGTACTGTTTCTTGTGTTGTCTATAAATAATTGAATAGCTGTAGGGTATACAGCGTAAAAAGTTACCTTTAGTTTACGATGAAAATATCAATCATATGATAATGATAATGACAATTAATATTGATACGAAAAGACAATGCCTGACGTCTTTGTTCGATGTTATATTAATGAATAAATCTTATGAATAATATACGACTATTATTTTTATTTTTTTTATTGCAATGACAACTTATTCTTGTACATTGAATAAACGAAAGAAAAAAATAAATATATGTTATTTGTGTTCGATATTGTTGCAACTTTTATATGGCAGCAAGAAGTGTCGATATTTTCACATAATTTATAATTCGTTCAGGTTTGTAAGTATCTATAATGTTTTAGATTTAGGTTCAACTTTTGGGACTCTATCGAAATTATTGCAGATTTTGTAAGAATTACATTGTAAAAGGTAATATTTACATCATAATGTAATAATTACAATCTGAAACTATAATTTTTCCAGTTTTCTATATGGAGCTCCACGTTTACATTATATAATGTAATTTTTCTATTTTTCTTTTTTCCGTGCACGAACCAAAAAGAGAAGAGTTCTTTTGGAAGCAATCCACTCGCAGTATTGCTTTACGGAGCGTAGATATGGGCAGACATCCTGAAGCAAACGACATAACGACGCAAGACAGCAGCAGTACATCGACGAGGCGCTCTCAGGGTTGCCTTTGCCTACCGTACGGTTTCCGAAGCGGTTGTATTGGTCATAGCGGGAGCCGCGTCTATCGACTTACTAGTATTTGAGTTACAACTCTAAGGAGACAAGAGCGAAGATGAAGAAGAAACCGCTACACGAATGGCAGGGCCGATGGACATCGCCGGAGACGGGCAGGTCGACTGGCTCTCTCGGAAGCACGGGGATACGGACTTCTTCTTTACCCAGTTATTAACAGGACTCGAAAATTTTAACGCTTATCTCTTCAAAATAGGTCTGCACTACACGCTGAAGTGCAAAATGCAAATACTGCACAGACAAAATCGATTATGCCGAACACACGTTCTTCGAGTGTGATTAGTGGAAGGACTACAGAAGCAGCACTGAAGAAATTACAGGCACCAGCCTCTCCCCCGCGAGCTTGTTGACCCATGTGCTCAAACAACAAGATAACTGGTCAGCTGTCGCAACTTATAGATAGCGCCTTTTAAAAGAAAAAGCCGCTGAAAGGAACCGGTAATCAGAAGCAGGCGTCGTGAGATGAAAAACGGGCTAGATTGAAGTAATGCGAACGCGGTTCCAATCCCGTTTTTCTCTCATCTTCATTCGGGGAGCAAGAAGAGGGGAGTTTAGTGGATGGAAATCCTACATTATCAATAACATCATCTGTCGGTGTCTTTAAAAGATTCCCCTCCTGATTTAAAAAAATACTCATACATGCATACATACATACATACATACATACATACGGACGTAGTGACATCCTCGGCAAAATGATTTTTGAAAATCATTGATTTTCTTAGTGGGAAATTAAAAATAAAAAAAAAGAACACCTATCGTTTCATAAGTTTAGATTTAATCGTAAATCAATAGAATATTACTAAACGTTTTACTATTCATATCAATTTAATTAAGACCTTTAAGATGATTTGAAATTTCACTATAAAATTTCTTTTGATCTTGATAAGTGCATTTATGTCCGAACAACCGTAAAAGCTATTATTTGAATTTTATCGTTTTCAAAATTTTTTAATTATTGTATGAAAAACACTTTTCTTAGGAGCGGTTGATAGTTAATTTTCAAACGTATTGTACTCATGTATAAGATAAAATTTTGAAAAAAGCGCCTCACTCTTCGATAGATAATTAAATTATCTATCGAAGAGCGAGCCCTTTTCTTGAAAATTTTCATTTGTTTATGCATAAAATGCGTTTTGAGATTTCATTTGTTGTGGAAATGTGTCAGAGATACTTCCGTTTGTCCATTTGTCCAGAAAAAATACTTCTTAAAGACTCCTCTATTGAGAGTCCCCAAAAATGAGGTCGTTACGATGTCATAGTTAGACGTCTTATATACGTTTTAAAGACGTCTTTAAAAAACCCTCATCAAGACGTCTGTCTGACTTTTATGCTGGCTGAGACAACATTGGAGGCATCAACAGATTTGATATCAGAAACATTTAACGAGCATTCAGCTTTTAGTGACATATTAACAGAAATTGACAATTGTTTAATGTCCAGAGTTAGTAGGCTCTTTCCTGAAAAATAGATATACAAAAAAAAAATTTATAATTAGGGTATAGGGAGTAAATGTACCAGTGGTTGACCGATTAAGGATTTTTGGCATTTCAATTGATTGTGATTTAATCATTATGTGTTAAAAGATAACAATTCAAAGTTTATTTAAGCTTTAAATATTTTTTAAATGTGATGTTATTTGTTTGAATTATTAATAAAATTACATATAAATTCATATTTAAATGGACGTAAGATAAAAACACCAGTAGTTGACCAGTTTGATCCAGTAAATTGACCGGAATGTTCCAGTAGTTGACCGATTATAGAACATTGGTTATTTTTTTACCTTTAATTAGTTTTTTATGTTTAATGTATAATGTTTTTATACTCATTTATTTAAGTTAGATTTGTATTATTAGTAAACAAAATTTGTTTAATTTAGAACAAAACTAATTACAGTAAAAACGTAACAGATTAGTAAATTAAACTTAGATTCAATAATGACAAGGAAAAAAAAATCGTTGAGGTGCATACATGCAATTATTATTAAAAATAATCGCTATTGTTTAAAATAAATCATTAATTACTCTAAATTTATGTCTAGTCTTTCTAATGTCAACAAAAAAATTCACATTTAACAGTCGATCCCATCTTTTTCTCGCGTCGCACTCACGGAGAGAAACGGTACTATCCTTGTTGCACTCGTGATGATAAAGCTAATTGCAGTTTTATGTTTTTCTTCTAAACAAATGAGAATTTTGAAAAAAACGCTCTGATATAAAATAGATTGTTAAAAAATCTTTTACGTAGCAGAGCATTTTTTTTTTTCCGAAAATCTTCTTTGTTTTAAAGGGACCGGCTCTTAAATTTATCACAAATGTAAACTTGACTCAACTGCCACTAAATCAATTTAAAATTTATTGTGTTAAATTAACACAAAAAAAGTGTTAAATATTTAACATAAAAATTTTTAACACAATTTTTTGATGTATTGACGCAAAATTTTTTACTGTGCATGCTTTCCTTTTTCTGTTCAAGTAATGAAGAAATAAATATTTTTAAAAACTGTAACTAAAGGTTCTATTAAAAATCGGGTTGCGGTCAACCAGTCAGATCGACAACATTTCGATTATCAAAACTCTAAAAAAATTTTAATTCCGCTACATTCAAAGTTTATAAAATACATTAGCTTAAATAGAATATCAGCCGAAAAGCAATTTTGTAAATGATAAAATACCGAGCTCTTAAATATAGATAAACATAAATCTTATATGTAGAGTTGTAAAATTAGACTGTAACTTATTTTTTTTAGTTTTATGATCAGTGTAGAGTTTTCACTTTTGTAACCAAGGGTTTAGGGTATTGTAAATTATAAGATTTAAGTAAGTACGTCGAACATGCTGTTTGCAGATGTTTTGACAGATAGGTAAGATTGTTGTAAGTAAAAGTGTGAGTGTGAATTTTAAAAGTATTTTGGAAATGCGTGGGAACTATAAGTTTAAGTTAGTTTTGCGCATTGTAAAAGTATGACTGAGTGGGATGAGAGGACCAAGTAGTAGGTAGAGTAATTAAGAAAAAGGACTTGAGAAGACAGTCCTGAAGAACTATTCATTCTAGACATCAGACCTCTGCATTATTTCCTAATAAACACAACACTTAAATTATCTGACCTGTGATATCCTTTTTAGATATTAACAACATCAATATCCTATCCAGTATTTCTGATACTACATATATTCCTTAAGAGTTAAAACTAATGTAATTTCGAAAAAGGTTCGTTCCAACGTATATTCATCCGAATAATGATTCGGAAATTACTCACCCAAATAACTATACATTTACATTTTTCGGCTCAATGAGTATTCGTCTGTTCATTCACGGAAAAAAGAAATAGTATATTACATACCTAGGCCAGTAAAATAAGAAAAGTCTCAGATCACATGTAATTGTTGGCCGAGGCGAAGCCGAGGTTGACAAACATGCGGTCTGAGGCTTTACTTTTTACTGGCCAAGGTGTGTATACTATTTTTCTGCTCGACGTAGCCGGAATGTGGCAACTTCGTTTAGCACAGCGGCCAGAAAGTTGCCACTTTCCGGCCGGAGGGCAGAAAAATAGAAAAATTACAGTATATAATGTAACGTGGCGCTTCGTGATGAAAACTGGAAAAATTACAGTTTCAGATTGTAAGTATTACAGATTTTATAAGAATTATATTGTAAAATGTAATATTTACATTAAAAGCTTTGAAAATTAACATTCAAAGTTTGAATTACAAAAATTTTATTTCGAACTGTAATTTTTCTAGTTTTGCATACGATGGAACACTTATTACTATTTATAATGTAATTTTTCAAGTTTTCTCTTTTCCATGTTTATTTTAGCATGAAAATTTTCGTTGTTATGTTTTTTAATTTATTGAGACTTTGTGACTTAGAAAGATTCTATTAATATAGCTTTAGTTTTTTCCTCTATTCAACATAATATTTTTCGGAATTTTAAAATTTGTAAAATTAATTATTTTAAATTACATTTTATATTAACTTTCGAAGTTCTAGTAATTTATGAATTCAGAATGTTGTCAGTGTGATTAGTTGACTGCAACTCTAAAAATTTTCATTTTTCAAATTCATCAATTTAAAAAAAGGCGGGATCATAGATGGAGTGAGCAGCATATTTTTTTTCAATTTTATTATATTGAAAATAGAATTATAGACTAATTGAATTAATAGTTACGTGAATGTTTTTTTTTTATTCTCTATAAAGTATTAACTAATTGTACCAGAATAAATAAATGCATAGGTAGTCATAAATTGTATTATTTTATTTTACGTCCGTGAAATTGCATTTCCTGCACATGGATGAGTATACAAAAATATATATACCTACATGCAATACAAAAAAATATGCAATGTGTTGACTCATGTCTAGAAGTTTTGTATACACATGTGCAGTGCAGATAAATGACGATACTTTTTGATCTATGTATATACTATTAATTATTAAAAAATAAATATAATTGGATAATTAAGATAACTTAGCATAAACAAATGTCGAGCTCAGAGTTTATTGCTACAGACACAATCGACGGTGTTTGGCCTTTTTTGCAAAGTGTGAGTATTTTATTTATTTTCTATTATTATTTTTATTATTATTATTATTATTATTATTATTATTATCATTATTAATTATTGAGATGTTTTTTTTTTTAATTATAATTATTTCTGATTTCAACGGTACACTTATTAGCATAAATGCTTTTTTTGCATAATTAATTTATGGAGGTTAAAAATTTAGGTTATACTGTAATTTTTTAATTTTAAATATTTTTTTGGCATTAAAAAATTTAAAAGGACAGAAATTTTTCATCTTCTTATTTGTTTATTTCTTTATGATTGACTTGCTTTAATAATCCGGTTTTTAACATCTTATAGAATTATTTCAAGAATATGAAATTCTTTTAAATCTTATAATGAAATGTTGTGATTTTCTTTGATTGATTTTATATTATTTGATTTCAAAATATTAAAAATTATTATACTTCGATATTTTCACTGTAATAAATCATAAGTTTATTTAATTCTCATCATAAAAGTACTTTTGTCCTTATTTAAATGACCCTGAAATTAGCAGAGGTCTAAAAATTTTCTGATTTTTTTTATTAATTGAATTACAGCTAAAAAGATATTTTTAAAAAAATGCACTTATAGTTTTTCAAGTTTTTTACATGTGAAATGTTTGTTTTAATTTTTTAATTGAAATTTTTTCAATAAAAAATTTCTAAAAATTTTGAAATGTCGGCTAACTTCATTTTCATTTATTTAACACTTAAAATAGTATGAATGAAAGTTCTATAAATTTATCTTTTACAATTTAGAGATAATAAAAAGTAGTAAATTCTTTTAGCAATAATTATATTTTTTTCCTAATAATTATTTACACGATTAATATTTATCACAATTTCAATTCAACTAATAACAATTTATCTTAACATATTCAGATTGAATGGAAAGATCCATGGCTAGCAATTTTATTAGCGTTTCATGTCGCCGTAACAATGACTGCCTTGATGACCAGAAATCACGCTAACTTCCAGATTATATTATTTCTAATTCTTTGTAAGTAATTTATTAATTAAATACCTTACTACATATTAACGTAATGTAACTTAAATTAAATATTCAATTTACCCTTAACGTTTTTAAATAAACTTGAATATAAATTCCTTTAATTATTGCAGTACTCTTAGTTTATTTCTCCGAAAGCATAAATGAAGTTGCTGCCAGTAAATGGATGTAAGTACTATATCCGAAATTGATTCTTTAATTGCGGACATAACTTTATTTTACTTTTATATTAATAAAAATTCTTTTTATTTCAGGTTATTTTCAAAACAACAATACTTTGATTCTAAAGGCCTTTTTATATCTATAGTATTTTCTGTTCCAATATTAATGAACTGTATGATAATGGTAGTAAGTATACAACAAACTTTCAAGTTTAAAAAGACGGATAATTTATTTAATTCATACCGCATGCACGAAAAAAAATCAACTGTAGTAAATAATAGTCGATTCATAATAAGTAATGGTCAACTGCTAAAAATTACCATTTCAAACAGTAAAATCGTGATTTTAATTATCACTATGTAATATTTATTATTTAAATGCTACAATTTATTCTTTACATAGAAGAAAATACTATTTCAAACAGTAATATTCGCTACGTAAATGTCGAAAATGTCAAAGTACAATAATTAAGAATTTTGACTTTGATATTCATCATTTCGTACCTAAAAAATGATCGTATGATATGTAAAAAGTATAAAATACAGTTACTAAATTTCTAATACAAGCAACGTCAATATTTACAAAGTAAAATGGTAAATTTTAAATGCAGCGTTTTTAAAAATTTTAAAAGAACATCCTTAATCATTCTCACTTTATTTAAAATCAATTTAAAAATTCAATTTTTTTTCTATAACTGCTGGTCTAAATTGGTGTAAAAAAATAATTTTATCATCAAAGTTTTTTTTTCTAAAATTAGCTTCATTTATAATTAAAAATGATCTTGCCTACAAAAATTGATAATACTATTTATAATCTATTGATGAGTGTTAAGGTGTCTGGGTTCCATTTATTTCAACCTCCCAAGATATTTTTAGTAGTTTTTTTAGCTATAATTATTGAATTATCAATAGTAATTCAAGTTTATTCCCCTTCATTTATTACTGAATTTTTTTTTTAGGCAAGTTGGCTTTATCAATCCAGTCAATTAACAACAAATTTAAAAAGAGCTCAACTTCGACAGCGAGCTAAGATACGCCAAACTACTGAAAGCCCGCCTACCACGACCAACAAGTCAAAGGATGAATAATTATGATTTCTAGTCAAAAGTAATTGATTACTTATTAAAATAATTATTTAAATTTCAGATATTATCATTTAATAGACAGCGGATTTTACCAACAAAAAAACGTGATTTATTGAGTTTTGATCATCGGAAATATTAATTGAAAAACAATTCATTTTATATTTTATAAGCTTTATTTTATAAATACTAAAATACGTTACTATTTGTAAGTTGCGTTATCTTATTATTAATCTACGCGAAAAGAATATATATAATAGGTTACAATAGTAAGATTAATCTAGGAATGAAAAAAAAAAAAAAAAAAAAGTGACTTATTAGTTATTAATTGGCACTAAAATCTAGTATGGTACGTAAAAATAGCTTTGTACATTTTTGTCAAGATCTTTGATGTGTAATATTTATAAATTAAAAGGAATAGATGATTATTATTTGTGATATTTAAAAAATTAGGTTATTAATTTTATTGTAAATTTTAGTACAGTATTTGTTGGCTTAAATTTATCGACTTGACGTCAAGAAATTATTTTGTAGATTTTTTAACTTTTCGCCATGAAAATCAATGGTTTTAAAATCTGGGAAGTTGTTGGTTTCAACTCAATTGTCGAAAATCAACTTCTCATTAAATATCCAGGTTTTGAGTTCCTAAGAAACAATTCTAATTATTTATACGGAGATGTCAGTACGTAAACTTCTCATTACTGTAGAACGATTTGACGGAATAAAATACGGTTCCGTGTTGATTGAGTCACTTCGGCTTTGTAGATTTTGAGAAATCTCAAAAATAAAATTTTCGAAAAAAGTGGTTTTGGGACAACTTTCAAACTAGAGTATCGATCGACTCTAAAACCTAATCAGCTCTTGACTCCATAAAACAACATCGATTTTCACAAACCTCATCAAAATCAGTTAATTCGTTTGAAAGATATCGTCTAAAAATATAGAAAAAGTGTTTTTTTTTCGCATGCTATGTTTTTGTGCTTTAAAAAACACATAAAATTCCCCAGACTTTATCAAAATCGGTTGATTCGTTCGGGAGTTATTGCATTTCTAAATCTTCAAAAAAGTTCTCTATCAATGCAACTCGGAGAACTCGAAAATGTATAAAAGTTGTATCGAACTCGAAAAGTTCAAAACTTTGGAATACGAAATTTTTCAAGCATATTAAGCTCGAATATACCAGAAAGTTTCCGAAATGGTCTGCAGGGTCAACCGTTTTTTAGATTTTTTTTTTTTTTTATTAATTTTTGCCACTATATTTAATACATTCCTAAATGCATATTTCTTTTTTACAAAAACAAAAAATTGTATTTAATTATCTTTCGATAATCCAAAAAAATTGATTATTATTATATCAAATTTAATAATTCATCGAATAAATTGAGTACTTAATTATTTAGTAAACAAGCATCTATATCGCGAGAAGAAAGTGTAGCTAAACATTTAGTACAACGAATTTTTTTTCATAATCTTCTCTGTTACGTTGTTAAAAACAATATTTCATCACGTTAGTTTTTAATAATACAATAAGTTATGAAATGATACTTGCCTACTAATTGTATAAATTTTTATGATTTTTTGCATAATATGCCATATGTATTATTGTCAAATCAAATTTTAATAAATATCTATGGATTTATATTTATGAAAATTCTTAATTAAGGACTAACCACATCTGCTTGAATGTAAATTACATTTGTTAACGAAAGTATGAGGTTGTTAAAATTTCTTTATTATTTTGATTATTACTTTTATAGCTTCTAATTTAAAATAAAAAATGTTAATCACTCATTTATTATTTGTTTTTCTTTTATTTAAATTGATATTTTTACAATAATTTTTATTTATTAACTATTCATTATTATTCCAAGTCAGGGGGTCTAAAGTTAGCACACAAATTACATTTTTTTATTTTAATTGTAAATATTTTTTTTTATTTGGAAACATACCTTGAAATTGAAAAAACCAAAAAATATGCTTTTAAATTTTGAAGAAACAGAAGTGTATCAATTTTTTATTTTGTTTTTTAATTGTAAAGAAATATATTTATAATTAACTCGTTCCAAGTCATTAAGAAATTAATAAAATCGAATGTGAAATAAGAAAACAAAAGAATGATAAAAAAATTAAGTTTAGTAAGTTTTTTTGATTTAAAATAAAGTTTTCAGGTATTTTTGCATTTTGAAATAAGGGAGCGAAATTTAATAGAGTTACCGATTTAGTTTTAGGTATGATATAAAAAAAAAGATTGGAAAATCTAAAATAGCACATCGCCAGTGTTTGTGTTACCACGAAAAGAATCAGTTACAGAATAAAAAACAATAGTAAGAAATGATACTAAAATCAGCAGACATCTGACGGTTTTTTTAATTTTTATAACCAATCAATCATAAAAAATGTAATTTAAAAAATTCGCACTTAAAATTTTTTGTAATTTCTAAAAAAAAAATTTAAGAATTTTTTTTGTATTGATAAAATCATTAAAAAAAAATTTTTTTCACTTGCAAAAAACTTGAAAAACTATAAGTGCAATTTTTAAAAAATATTTTTTAATTTTAATTTAATAAATGAAAAATAAACAAAAAATTAAAAATGTCGGCTAATTTTAATGAGAATCAATTGAGCAGACAATAATTAATTTAAAAAATTTTTTTAACAAATAAATTATGACAAAAAAAATGAGAACAAAAAATTATGACTCTGAAGTTAGCAGACGTCTAAAAATTTTTGATTTTTTATATTAATTAAATTACAACGAAAAAGATATTTATAAAAAATTGCACTCAGAGTTTTTCAAGTTTTTTACATGTGACATTTTTTTTAAATTGTTTAATTGAAATTTTTTCAATAAAAAATTTTTAAATGTCGGCTAACTTCATTTTCACAAAAAATTGACATTTAGAAAATTAAGAAATGCAATTTTTCAGAAATAATTTTTCGGAGCAAATTTATTTATTAAAAAATATAAAAAAATTATAATAGTGACAGCTAACTTTAATGTCACTAATTTTATTATTATGAAATTTTAATTAGCTTATGCTTCTTTTTATATCATTATGTGATTTAAATTTTTCGCGCCTTCTAACTAGTGGCGCCATCATTACAAATTTCGAAAACGATTGTCGCCATTTTGTTTTGAACGTGTCACCAACTTCAGGATTTTTCTCGGTGTTACTGTTTACCGGCCTGAAAGTTAGTGTGTGGTGTTCAGAGTGCTTGCAGTTAACATTAAGTCTAACAACCTCTTTCATTGAATTTGTGTTGAATAATTTTTTTTTTAAGCACTAAAATATAAAGTCATTATTAAATAAACAAGTTGAAATTTAATTGTCACAATTGACAATATATCAACAATTAAAAACGATAAAAATAAAATAATAGTTGATAATAAAATAAATAAAGTAACAATAATTAACCCAACAAAATGGATAACCCTGAGGAAGTGTTACAAGCTCTCGATGAATTTTCTAAAATGCGACCATCTGAAATTCCACGTGAGCTTGAAGATTATCTCTGTTTTGTTGCTAAAACTGGTGACCCAGTATATCAATGGTCATTAATAAAACCATTATTTCGTGAAAAATTAGTACGAGTGATGACGGATTTTTATGAAAATTGTCCGGCGCTTGATTTGGCATCAAGCCCAAATCTTGAGCATTTCAATTACGACATTATGAAATGCAATCTTCTTGAACTTTTGGAATCATTTGCAAGTGCTCCATTCACTGTTCAAAGAATATGTGAATTATTGACATCGCCACGTAAAGAGTATAACCGTGTTGATAAATTCATGCGAGCCATTGAAAAAAATATACTTGTTGTGTCAACAAAAGAACCTGGTCCAGCAGCAAGACGAAGCGAAAACGGTGAGAGTATGTTGAATGGATCTATTGACGATGATAATATTACTCCTAACAATCAATCCTCCCAAGAAGTTGAAATGGAATCTTGGGTTAAAGATTGCACTGCTGACGCTAACTCATCATCATCACTTACACCAACAGACCATGATCAATCATTAGTTGATACTATTTCACCATCAAATAAAATATTGACTAAAGATGTTAATACTAATAATCAATCGACTGAAGACAGTAGTAATTTATCAATTCAGGATAATAACAAGGACCAGACATCAAGATTAGAAATGACCGTCTCCGGTTTTATATCTGCTGCTCATGATTTGTCGAGTACCCCATTAATAACAATTCCTAACTCTGTTCACGACACAATCACTACTGTTAATAATCTTTCTAACTCCACAGATCAGATATCATCAATCAATGATGTTTCCGAAGCAATCATCAATGAGGATACCAGCTCTCAACCAAGTTTGGACACTGAAAATGACAACAACTCTGAATCAAACGCCAATAAAAAGCTCCAAACAACATTTGAATCTAAAGATTTTGCTGGTAAATTAAATAATGAACTTACTGATAAATTTTACCCGGGAAGTAATTATAAAACTGAAGCTGAATCGATAATTAAAAATGATGATTTAAGTAAGTGCATTGATGAAAAATTACACCAAGACTTGAAAGATGAAAATTCTAAATCGGATGATGAGTCTAAATCATGTTACGACAGTAATTTGGAGTCAGAGTCACCGGAAAAACGCCCACGTTTAGACGCTGACATCGATGAAGTGAAAAATAATAAAATTGATAATAATCGTAGTTTTTCAGTGGTTTCATCTCAAGAAGAAACTGAAATAAACGACAGTAGTAGATTAATTGTCAGTGATACGGCAATTAAGTGTGACAAAACAGATAATTTATTAGGTAGTGACAGAAATGATCAGGAATTACAGTCTGCAGAATCATGTTCACATGATATAAAAGCAGAAGCAACATTTGTAGCTGAACAAACGCCAAAATTAACATCTGATGAATCAAGAAGTAACCCGGAAAAATCAAATGAAGAAACCACAACAGGAGCACAGGAATGCCCAGAGGATACTCCAAAACCAATTATTGAAGAACCTCCTTCAGAATCATCATCTTCGTCTTCATCTTCCTCTTCGTCAATGTTACCATCGTCCTCAGTAAATGAAAGCACACAAGAGAGTTCAAAGGCTGATAATAAACAAAATAGTAGTGTTGTTATTCAAGAAGCTATGGATGATGACAGTAAGTTATTTAGTAATGCAACAATTAACGATCCTATTCCAATTATTGAAGAACCTAAAGATGAATTAACTAATATTGACGCTGCACCAAGTACTCAATTAGAAATATCTGATTACACAAAAACTGATTCTGAAGTTCCTGCTGATTCTGGTACCAATGACAATCCTGATAATACTGAAATACAAAAACAAGCTGAATCAGATGAATTAAAAGTAGAAGATAAAAATTTAGTTAATTTAGATGGCAACAATGATGCTGTTGCTGTTGCTGTGGCTGCTACTGTTTCTGCCGCTGATGATTTGAATAACATGTTACCTACCATTCCGGATTTGTCAAATACTCCAATGGAGAAAGAAGAATCAATGGAAGTTGATAATGAAGAACCTAATCCAGTATTTGAACAAGACGAACCAATGGAACAAGAAAGTGGAGATCAGATAAGAAGTTAATAAATATATATCTATATATGTATATATTTTATACATATATGCATATATTTATATAAATATTTCATGACTTATTATTTTTTTACCGTGGCTTAAATCTATTGACATTTGAATGAAAATAAAATATTAAATTTTCGACATAAATTTTTCATAAAACTTAGTGGATACATTACTCATTATCAATTAATATATTATTACTAATATTTTTAATATTCTATCGGTTAAAATCAATTATTTATAAGAATTAATTTACTTCAAGACACGTGCCCCGACAATTTTGAATTATTTGTGTTTGTAGTTTTTTTTTTTTTTTTTTATAAATTATTTGTCTGATGTATGTAGTTTAATTATTTATTACACGATAGAATTATATAAAAGTAGATCTTTCTTACTATTAGTTAATAAAGTGGTCAATAGTTTCATATGATAATAAAAAAAGAAAAATGCACCAGATATCGGCAGTACGATAGTAAAACCTCGTACTTTTCTTTTAAAAATACATAGGGGATACGTGGTTCTACCAAAATACCGTCAAAATGCCATTAACTTTAATGTC
The DNA here is from genome assembly GCF_013202065.1 of Cotesia typhae. NCBI lineage: Eukaryota > Metazoa > Arthropoda > Insecta > Hymenoptera > Braconidae > Cotesia > Cotesia typhae. The sequence goes on from NW_027423711.1 coordinate 477,211, forward strand.
ACTGCCTGAAAATTTTTTTATATCAGTAAATAATAAAAAAAAAAGAATACTTGAAATTAAAAAAAAAAAAAAATAGTAGTAATTAAACTTATAAATATTTGATAAAAATAAATCGTGAAAGATGTTACGTTAATAGTTATGTAAAATGGAATTAATTGCTATCAATAAAGGGGTACACGTAATATTAAATATAATTATAAATAAAAATTAAGTAATAAAATTACGATAGTAAAATTAATTTAAGTGTATATTAACTGTGTATAGGTAAAATATATGCAGATTATTAATAAAAATTTAAAAATAAACATGATTTTTCTAATTATTACGTAGATTAATTAGTCTAAAATAAAAAACATTTTCATTTAATTTTTCAACTTTTTTATATAAATAATTTTAAACATATATTTATAATTTTACATTTCACCACATCCAATTTACATTATAACAAAAATGTTCATTTAATCAATAATTTACTTAAACGTCTGATGCTGAACTAATTTTTTAAATAATCCATTATTAATCAACATTAATTCATTATAATTACCAGTTTCAACAATCTTACCTTTATTAATAACCGCAATTTTATCAGAATTTTTGATAGTACTCAATCGATGAGCTATCGTCAATACCGTTCGTCCTTGAGTAGCCCGTTCTAATGCTTCTTGAACATAATTTTCACTTTCAGCATCTAATGCACTTGTAGCTTCATCCAAAACCAAAATTTTCGGATTCTACAACAAGGTAAGTATTTTATTAAAAATGATATTAAAAATCATCTGATATCATGATGAGGTTCATTATGAATCTCATATTTTGACTCATAATAAATAAAATGCTTATGGGAACGAATTTTTTTTTAAGTCAATTAGTAAAATTTTTTCATTTTTTCTGTTAATCAAAGGAAATGTATAATAACTGGAAGAAAAAAAAAAAAAAAAAAAAAAAAAACAGTATTTTTATCATGCATTATACTGTTGTATTACTTTATTTTTTTCCTTAATTTTTTTAACTTAGAAGAATATTTAGAAAAACACTATCTTGGTTTAAAAAAATTTTTGACTGAAAAGATTTTTTCGATTTAAGGGGTTACATGGGTTTCACGATTTCAAAAAAATCGATTTTTTTTTCAAGGTAAATAATTTACAAGGTCTTGAACGGAAGATTTTTTTTTCTTTTCAATTACAACTATTTAAAAAAAAAAAAAATTCCGCAAAATTTCAACCAAATTTTCAATTTTTTTGTAAAAATCCAATTTTCATTTTTTTTTCTTCCGTTCAAGACCTAGTTTGAAGTCTTGACTAGAGCACATATTTTTTTTTCACTTCAAATGATCCTGCTAGGAGTTCTACTGATCACGCGGACGCATCTTTTTTCCAAGGGCTGACCGGAAATTACATCACGTTAGCAGAGTTTTTAATATTTTTTTTTTCAAAATTTCAGTAATCCCTTATTAGAAGACATGTATCTTCAAGATAGTAATAAGTTCGAATAAAATATTTCATTTTTTCTATTAAAAATAAATTTTATGCAGATATGACCATCACTTTATTGTGAATTCAAGTTAATATCATCATGATTTCACAATCAAATTACTAGAAATTTTCTTACTCCAACAAGAAAATTAAAAATTTTGTAATCGAGTAAAAAAAAAAATTTCTTCCCATAAACATTTTACTTATTACGAGTATCAAATGTACATTAATATGGATTTTATATGAATCTCATATTTGTGTCAAAATATGAGATTCATTATGATATTCATAATGAACCTCATCATGATATCAGATGATTTTTTCAAACGTATGTGATAAAAAAATTGATATGGAATATAATCTTACTTTTATTAAAGCTCTTGCAATAGCAACTCTTTGTCGTTGTCCACCACTCAAAGTAACCCCTCGCTCTCCAACGACAGTGTCCAATCCTTCAGTCATTCTTCGACTAAATTCTAAAACGTTTGCAAGCTTCGCTGCATCCATAATATCTTCATCGCTTGCATCATTACTTCCGTATCTTATATTTTCTTTAATGGTACCGTTAAATAAAATAGGCTCTTGGGATACAAATCCGATTTGTGATTTAACCCAAGATGGATTTAATTCTTTGATATTATGATTGTCCAATAGAATATCACCTGAATTAGGATCGTACAAACGTAATAATAATAAAGCGACTGTTGATTTTCCAGAACCGGATGGACCAACAATAGCGTTAACCGAACCCGCGGATAAGTTTAATGAAAAATTATTTAATATCCAACAATCATCTCTAGTTGGATATTTGAAACAAATATTATCAAATTTAATATCACCACTAAGTGGTGAATCTAAAATTATTCCACCTTCAATTGGTATTTTTGGAACACGATCAATAAACTCAAAAAGTCTTGTACTTGCACCTAACGCTCGATTTAATTCTGTGTAAAAATTCGAAATACCGCTCAATGAAATACCTGTATAAGCAGCATACAATAAAAATGCACTGAGATTACCAACAGTTATTGTTGACTCTGACATCATAACACCACCGTAATACAATACAGATAAAATAATAGCATTACCCGTAAGCCCAGTTAATCCAAAAAATATCCCTCTATAAAAGCTTTCTTTATAACATAAATTTAATAAATCATCTAATTTTGAGCTATAACGCTTTATCTCATTATTTTCCTGTGCAAACGCTTTAACTGTTCTTATGTTACTTATTTTTTCTTCAGCTGTTGTTGCTAATATTGCCAAACTATTTTGTACGTCTTTTGATATTTTTTTAACAAAACGGCCGTATACTATTGCTAATCCTGTTATCGGTGGAACAATTGCTAGTCCAACACATGCAAGCTGTGGCGATACGTAAAACATCATTGATACACCAGCTAATGACATGATTGATGAACGCAAACCATCCGATATATTACTTGTTACAGCAGCACTAACTAATTGTGCGTCACCTAAAAATATAAATAAAATTCTTTACAGTTAAGTTAATAATCGTAGGTAAAAATATTTTATTTCTGTCCATCTGAATATTTAATTTCATGGACCACTTTTACAAGCACGGATTGTGAATGTTCCATACATGTTTGTAAACAAATAATATAATTATATTATATTACATAATTTATATAATATAAATTATATTATAAAAATAAATATAATTTTTCTTAATAAAAAACTTCAGGTCTTGAGATATAATATATAATAAGCATCAGGTGAAAAGACCATCAATAAATTCTAACACAATTATTCGTTATACGACGTTTAGTTGTTGATGTTTACTTATCAGTAATAGCATTGATTTTATATTAATTCATTTATAATTAATTTTTTTAAATGATTGTATTATTTGTCTGTCAAACTAGATATCTGAGGATATCGAAATAAAATCGACGAAACGTCGTATAACGAATAATTGTCAAATTTTTGTAATTCATAAAGTATTCTAAAAACTAAAAAATTAATATGTATGTATTACTTCAATTTTTTAATTTATTATAGAATTTTTTTCATAATTTTTGCTAAAGAATTTTTAAGAAATAAAAATTATATTCAAATTTTAACAACTATTCAAGTAAAATAACGAACCGAGAGAACTCAGTTAGTTTTATCAACAGCTTTTAGTGAAGCGGAAAGTCGCAAACAGCTGAAAATTTTAAAGTTACAAAAATATTTATTTTTAAATTTACCATTTAATTTTTTTTTTTTTTTAATTACAAAACAATGAAATATTTACTGTTTTTACTGTGATAAAATGACATAAAATAGTTATCTTTATTTAATACTTCAAAATTCTTTTTATCAGAATCTACAGATAAAAAATACTCAAAATAAATTATTTATTAAAAATTTTTTTCAAATGTTTGAAATAATACCATAAGTATAAGGGTGATTCTCTGTAAGGATGTTTTTTGCTGTCCCAGGCATGTTTTTATTAGAAAAATTGTTATTTTGTAACTAGAAAAAATTTATTACGAAAATAAAAAAACATTTCTATTTGGAGCATTGAAAACTAAAATAAAATAAATTTTGGTTTTTTTGCTATAAATTCGTAAACCACCGAAATAACAGTCCCCTGGGCTGTCCCATTCCCAAAATTGAAACTTTAAAATTAAATTTTAAATTATTCGTTCATAATATATAATTTGGTCCATAATGTTTATAAAATTAGTTAACTAACAATTTTCTTCGATAAAAAGTAACGAAAATTAATTTGTTTCATTAAATTCATTAAACCAAAGTTTGTCCCAGGCGTTTTAAAAACAGTCCCCTGCCAGAAGTTCAAAGCCAAAAAATCCAGCGTGTTGTTTTACCTCCTGTAAAGTTTATAAGGATCAAAATAGCCTTAATTTAATAACCATAGGGCTGTTAGAGCTTTATCGCCATTTAATTTAGTGTCAAAAACGCGAGAAACTCAGTCCCCTGGCAACTATTTTTATTTATAATTTATTTATAAAATTGGATCCATAAGTCTTAATATTATTCTAATTAATGTAAATATTCATTAAGAACTTGAAAAGTTGAATGCATCGAAATAGTTTGCTTGATTTTTCTCAATTTGATAAAAAAATCAGTCCCCTATCATGTTATATGGCAAAAGATGCAAAAATATCTAAAAACAAAAATTTAATCGGCTGTGTATTTATTATCATTAATTTGATAATTTTGTAGCCCTTATTAATTTTTTTTCTAATAAAATCAAAAATAATTTGGTTGGACAATTTTGTACAGATTTAAGACGTCCTTACAGAGAATCACCCATATACCTATTCTAATGACATTAAAGTTAGCTGTCACTTGACAATTTTTTAATTTTCTTAAACAAAAAAATTATTTTTAAAAAATTGCATTTTTAATTTATTAAAATTTCTACAAGTCCATCTTTTTAATAATTTTTTTTTGCTATAATTTATTTGTTAAAGAAAATTAAAACAATTGTGAAGTGACAACTAAATTTAATGTTATCTTATTTGAATATTTTTACAAATTGAAAAAAAAAAATAATTACCAGTCAGCCTTCCAACTAATTCGCCAGTGCTTATTTTATCAAACATTCCTGTTTCTTGACTCAGTATTGACGAATAAGCTTTTTTACGTAAACTTTGAGTTATCCGATGTCCAGAAGTTGACATAAAGTATATTCTCCCAAAATTGCATATTCCACCAATAATAAACACTCCGAGTAATAATAAACTTATTTTCTTCAAATTTTCTCTCATTTTATCTGTATCTTCAGTGTATATTACATCGATTATTTTTCCTAAACAAAACGGCACAGCCATTGTCACTGTTGATGATATCAACAACAATGTTATTGCACCAGTAAGTTTCCATTTTTCTGGTTTTGCTAATGAAAACAGTCGCCTTATTTCAGACTTTTTTGCTGTAATATTTTTTACAGCAACACCGTTTTTAACACCATTTAATTTAACTTTAGGTGTACTGCTAGAATTTAATCTTAAAATATTTATATTTTTTATTTTATATACATTATTGTTATTTATCCTCAATGTATGATAATAACAATTTAATGGAATATCTATTTTTATACGTTGAAATTTACGTAAAAAATTTAACACAAGTTATCATTTTACCTGATTGTGTCATCTTTTTTTATTTATTATTATTATTATTCCATAAATACTCATTTAATTATTTAATAAATTTTTTTCCCTTGCCATTTGATTCTGAAAATTAAAATAGAAAAACACTTGTCATTGTTAAACTGTTGATATAATTTATCAAGTTTCAATTACATTAAATAATACTTACTGACGTAATTTTAGGTTGTAAATAAATTATTTAATTTATAAAAATAAAATACTCACGTTTAAAAATCGATTTTTAATATTTATTATTAAACATTTTAATTTATCTTTCCATAAAGTTATTTTTTTATTTATTTCATAATTTCATTGTCGAGGTTATACACCAATTTCTCTGAATAAACATCTACATTTGCGTTTGTATATACCTATAGCTAAAATAGTTAATTATGCCTATCACACTATATATCTATCATTTATTCATACCACTTGATGTCTGTTTTGTAACTTTCTTTGATAAAATTTAAAATTACGTTACATACACTAAGTTTATCGTGAACAGTGTAAAAACTTTTCTACATTCACCAAATTATATTTAAATTAAATCTAAAAATACTTTTTGTTTGAATAATTACTCATTTATTCGACAATTAAAAGTTTTTTTAAATATTTTTATTTTATTGCTCAACAATCAAAATAATCATCAATAAAATATTGCGGTAATTGAAAGTACAATTGATAGGATAAAAATTAAAATAATTATGAAAAGTAATCAGCTAAAAAAAAAAAAAAAAAAAAAAAAAAAAAAAAACTCTGGCAGTAATTAATTTTATGTATTTTACATGATATACTTGATACAAATTGAAATTAAATTGAAAGTTGTGAGAAGTTATTGTAGGACCTGGATTACTCCTCCATGTCCAGGTCCCCGAGTTCATCTTCTAAACCTTCTAAATCGTCTTCTGTAAAGAGGTTTTCATTGATTGCCAATGCACCAGCACCTTCTCCAACTACAGTCACTGTAATAAATAATAAAAATGTTATGTTTTATAATTTAGATACAAATAACGCGTTACTAATGCCAAAAGGGCGTATAAAAAATTTTTTTCACTCCAACTAAGCTAAAAGTGTTTATAATATTTAGATCTGTAAGAAAAGTGAATAAAAATTTTTTTGTATCCGCCCTTTGGCTCTAAGACAAAAAAATTCTAAAACCAAAAGGGCGTAGCATTTTTTTTTAATAATTATTATTAGCCTTAAAAAAAAAAAAAAAAAAAGAAAAGTTAAAACACTGGTAAAAAAATGGACTTTTTTTTGAAAAATAGAATCATAACGATATTATGCAAGTCGTATTAAAATTTTAAAGGTCAAATAGTTTAATTACTATTTTTAAATAAATATTTTCGTCAGTCGAATCCCATTCAATCAATGTTAAAAATGAATCGTTTTTACTGCCTGCTGTAAAATTTTCTAAATGTGAGATACGACATATTAGAATGGCAGTATCGATATGTATTTGATTAAGAGAGAAACTAAAATATCAATTTAGCTAGGCACTACTCTAATACCGTCTCCATTATCATTATGATTATCATTATCTTTTGCTTTTGAAAGTAAAAAATTATAAATATATATTACTTGTAAATCTAAACTTTGAAAAAATACTTTAATCTGATATGATTTTCTAATTTGTACAATTTAACATATTTTATTACACTTTATCAGTGGAGACATGATTATTGAGTCAATAGAAATGAAAATTTTGTAATAGAATGTTACTGTTATTGTAGATTTTTTAAAATTCAAATCTATATTTTTTTAAATGAAATGAGTTAAAAAGTCATTATTTTTACCGATGTTATAACTTTTTTGTTAAGGCTAATAATTAATTATAAATAAAAAAATGATACGCCCTTTTGGCTTTCGGCTTCGCCTCGGCCAACAATTACATGTGATCTGAGGCTCTTCTTATTTTCCTTCCCAAGGGGTATAATATACTATTTATACGCCCTTTTGGCATTAGTAACGCGATAAGTTTAAGAACTAATATTAATTTACCGGAAGATTCACCATTAACTTGATCGCTTTTAGATTCAGTAACGGTACTCTTCAATCTATCAGCTTGAGCAATTGTAATTCCAGCAGTATCTAATTCACTCGCTTCCAGTGCTAATTGATCCATATCGAGCTCACGGTACTCAATGTTTTCGGCATCTTCTTCATGCAATGCATAGCTGTCGATAGCTTCGTCACCATCATCAATACCTATTAAATTTTTTAATTAATAATAAACATTTAATTAAACATTAAAAAACACATAAAAAAAAAATTACCATCTCCTGCAGCAAGCTCTGGATTAAAGGAAAACATCTCACGACCTGATATACCAACTTGTCGACCAGCTTTGAAATCGCTACGTTTTTTCTCTTCATCTTTTTCAGCTTTTTCTTTCTTTTCTCTCAATTTACGCTTCTTCCAAGCTAAGAAAGTCTCTAGCGTTATTCTCGTCTATTAACAAAGTAATAATCAAACAATAAGTTCAGTTTAAAATTAATTAATACTCTTTAAAATTGAATCAACGTGTATCTACTATTTCACATTAATAACTGTCCCAAGAATTTTAATCACTGATTTGAAAATTTTTTTACTTGATTCAATTTTAGTAATTTAATTAATTACTTGATTAGGTCCTAGATTAGCACGTTCTCTTTCAATCAAATCTTCAAGAGAAATTTCATCCTTCTTGTCTTCTTTTTTTTTGTCTTTTTTAAGAACGAAACCTGGTGGTAGTGCATGTCTGTAAATACATTTCGCTTTTGAAGGACATTCCCAGAACCATCCATACTTGGATTTCTCCACAGCTTCCAAGAAATGTTTGCAAATCTATAAGTATCATAAAACAATTAATATTCAAGTTACTAATAAGAATAAAAAATTCTGGAATATTAATAATAATAATAATTAATAAATCTACCAATTTTGTTAATTATGTGATGATTTATATGACTAAGGCAACTGTGCAATGTAAGATAGTGATTGTTAGAATTCGTATCATGGTAAATATTGTAATTGTAGCAATTGTTATGTTATTTTTGGTTATTATTATGTGTAATTTTTAGATGCCTGAGGAAGGTCTAATAAATTACCAAAATGTCGCAGAAATAATAATGTAATTTGTTATTATGGTCCTATCTTGTCCACATTCCTGATATACAAATTATTACTGATAATTATGGACGATAATATTAACAACATTAAAAAAATTTAGTTTTCAATCTTTCTAGAAATTTCAACAGCATACTACACGCGCGTCTTAATTTTATCTAATGATGAAATTTTGACGAAAAATTTTGGATAAAATTCAACTTTTTTTTAAAAACGCCGTCATTTTGTCAATTTTTGATATTTTTTTTTCGATAGAGGGTCATCGTACGGACAATATCTTCTAGTTTAACGAGAACTATTTTTTTACGTTTCATCTACGGAGAAGGCCAGAATTACTCCGGCAGTGAGGACCTTTTTTTTTAGCGCTGTCGGAGATCGCGTGTAACTCGAAAAATATTTAATTTTTTTCTTCAAAAAGATTACTGTGCATTCTCAAAATATGTTTAAATATACCCTTAAAATTTCAAAACAACTAATACAGTATTTTTTTAATTCCGAAAAATCGCCTATTTTTTGGATTGTCACACTAGTTGTGCACCTTACCATAGATAGATAGATAGATAGATAGATAGATAGATAAATAGCTTTATTTGATCTTGGAGCCATGGCTCCCTCAAGACCATCATATATAAATACATATTTGATATAATACAGTAGTACAATTTTTAAAGCTTATAATTTATAGAAATAATTTTCAAAAACAATAACAAATAATAAATAATAAAATATTTATAATAGTGATAAAAAAAAGTCGTACACTTTAACTTCTTGCTCAAAGATCTATGTGATGAGTGAAAAAGAGCAATTTTCTTATTTTTCATAAATAAAAAAATTACAATAAAAAATATCGATTTTCAATAAAAAAAAAAATAGGTTGAAAACTGAAAATTTTTGTAATTTAAAAGTGAATCCATATCAGTTGATAAATAATATAAGGTAAAAGACCCCATTAGTGGCACTTTTCTTTCAATGAAAAAATGTTCTACTTGGAATAAAAATTAAAAATTTTTTTGATCTGAAGGTCTTAAAGATTAGAAATAATATGTTCATAAAAGAAATTAATAACTTAATTAATTAAATAAGTACAAAAATCAAAGAAAGTGTCAGTAATGGGGTCCCCGCCACTAATGGGATCTTTTACCCTAGTATTTATAAAATTTGAACAAACTATTAATAAAATTTGAACAAACATTTAATAATTCTAATAATTCCGTCAATTTTTAAGTATTGAAAAATAGATTTTCAGAATAACTTACAATATCAGTAGTAGGTCTAACACCTCCACTTCCGTGTTTTTTTCGACAACTTCCTTTAATTTATCTTCATCCCATTTATCCATTGTATCTGTTTCCTTATCATCATCTCTCATATCACAGTACAGTGATCTTTTTTCAGCTTTACGTTCAACAGTTAAATCATGAGAAAATTTACATTTATCGCCCTTAGTACATTGGCCTTGTTTGAAAAATGCACATACTACGGACTTAGGATCAGTACCTTAAATAGTTAATAATTTCAAATTTAAAACAGTTAATAATACAATTCAACTAACTGAGTAAATACTTAAAGAAATAAACCAATAAAAACCTTTGTCAACTTTTTGAGTTTGCACAGGTTTAAATAGAAGAGCCAGCTCTTGTTGTTCTTTTAATTTCTTTTCTTTGTCAAGTTTTTTTGGATCATCTTTCTTAGATCCAGGTTTCACCTGCTTTTCTACTTGCTGAATAAATTTTTGTTGTTTAGCACCTTTTTTGTTTTTCAATCCAAATGTCTTGTCCTAGAATAATAAGTTTTTCATGAGAATTAATTTAGCAGATATTTATTAATTTTTAGAATTTTTTAACAAATAAATTATGGCAAAAATAAATCAGAAAAAAAATTTACATTAAGAAATTGTAAAAAATTACAAATGCAATTTTTTAAAAATAGTTTTTTAGAAAAGATTTATTTGTTAAATAAAATTAAAAAAATTATCAAATGGCTGCTAACTTTGACATCATAAGTTTTTTATATAAATTTGATCATTCAACATATGTGAAAATGAGTGCATTATAATTATGTATTTATTATTTTTTCCTATTTAATTCAATGTTACAGTAAATAAAGTAGCGTACGTGTATGGTAAGATGTGTATATTATGAACATACCTCAATAACTTTTTCTTTTTTCTTCAACTCTGTTTTTTTACTTGGAGCCGGCGCCTTTTTTGGCGGCATTTTGAGTTTGGGTTTTTACTTTATTATGAATAAAATTTAATTAAAAAAATTTAGCACGTTTTATCAGACCAATTTTTAGTGAACATGAGCTAGTAACCCGAAAAACCATATGATTTTTTTGGATGCCAATGAAAAATGTCAATAGTGACATCTAACAGTTTTTATTCTCACCTAATAATAATGACTTACATGAGTTTTACACGTATAAATAATTATATTTTTGAGACTACAACCCAATTAAATTTATCAATTACAATAAGATAAATAAAATAAATTGCTTTTGGTTTTCTTGGTATTGTTCTGGTAATTAACGGATTTGTATATTATTATTATTGTAAATTTATTGTGCGCATTTTCCTCTGCAGACCAAAGGTTGTTGCGACATCTTCTTGTAGAATTTATTATTTTAATTTTCAAATAATTATTTCTTTAAAACTTTGAAGCAACAAAAATAATATTAATAAGTAATGGTTTAAAAAAGAAACAAACTATTTATTTATTTCCTTTAATACAACCCAACAGCCAAAAGGCCAATAACAGGGTCTCTAAATAACTTGATACAGATTACATAGTCCTTCCAATAAAAATACATGAGAGTGTGAAGTTAGTCAATAGTCGAAATTCGCAAAAAATAGGACCTGATTTCTTATTGGTTGAAATTAAGGCGCGCGCTATTTAAGTTTCTAGTATAACAAAACTAAGTGCGCTGTACTGGTAGCTTATACAAAAGAGAAGTAATAAATCAAAAATAATAAGATATATAAAGAAAAATACTGGAGTATTTACAAATATTCCAACAAATATAATATCATATTATAATTGATTGTAATTATAATAAATAAAACATTGACTGACGATGTATAATTAAAAATATATATCTAAAGATGTTTAACTAAAGATGTGAGGAATAAGATGCAAGTGAGATTTACATTCAGATGGTTTAAATATGGACATGATTATAAGTAAAGTATGAATTAATTTTCAATGTTTAATATAAAATACAGTGATTGAAAAAAAAAGCAATTCCTTTATCATAAAAAAAGCGTGGAATGTATGATGTCAATTGTTATATTTAGTGGTAAATACTTAATTGACAGATATCAGTAAAAAAAAGTCATCATGAGAATATCTTTAAAAGTATCCTACGCTTTTTTACGATAAAATGATTTTTTTATTAATCACTCTATTTTAATTATGCTACTGAAATTAACAAATATCTGACAATTTTTAGAATTTTTTTCAGCAAACAATTTATTGCAAACAAAAATTTGAATAAACATTTGATATGTAAAAATTTAAGAAAACTATTAATGCAATTTTTATGAAATATTTTTATGGTACTAAGTTACTTTTTAAGTTAAACTAAAAATGATCATATGTCTGCTGATTTCAGTATCATATTTTTATTTTAAACTTATTGAAAATTAATTTCTACTTTTTTGTTGGGTTTTCTATTAAAGTGTATCTGTTAGTTTTTTAAACTATTATTTAATTTTTACTTTTTAGTTTGATTTACCATTAATTTAAAGCGGGGTTGTTTATTTTTTTAAACTATAATTTATTAAGTTTGCAACTACGTCTCTGTGACAATAGTGGGTATTTGTGCGCTTATTGCCTTTTTTGGATGTATAGCGGTTCCTTGAACTCTTTTTTCGGTTAATTAACACATGTACTTGATGCAAGACTCTATCGTTTTCGGATATAATAAAAAATCTCTAATCATAAAGGTCCTGGCCAGGACAAACATTAAATTATTGCATTATCATAGGCCCTTTATAAGTGTGCAAAGTTGTAATTTAATCCGAGGTTTTGATTACTGGTATTTAATTAGTTCTCTCGTTATACCTTATAAATTTGCCGCTCACGGAAGAATCCAAGTTATTTTAGCGCGTGCGTCAAATCTATTATTATTTATGACTAGTTTATGCGCTTATTTGAAATATTCGTACGTCTCAGTTGTTTGTATTGTTCATTAATTAATTTCCAAAATGAAGAATTAGTTAATTTTCAAAAGAAAAGAGAAATAAAATATTTACACCTTTACTAATAGTATTTACATCTCTACCCTCCGTAGTGTACACTGATAAAAAAATGAACTTGACTCAAGAGCCAAAATTTTGAACCAAGAATACCATTTTGAAGAAAATGATTTTCTCGAGTCAAGAGAATAAATTCTTGAGTTAAGTAATTATTCTTGGTCTAAGAAAATTTTCTTCTTTCAAGAATTTATTCTCTTGACTCATGAAAATCATGTTCTTAAAAATGATATTCTTGGTTCAAGATTTTAGCCCTTGAGTCGAGTTCATTTTTTTATCAGTGTAGGTATAAAAATTGTAAATAAAATTGAATAATAAATAAGTTCATAAAATATTCATTATCAATAGTTAATAACTGTATAGATTTATTCTACATAATTAATAAACTGAACAAATAAATCACTTACCTTTAAAAATTCAATCTCAAAATAAAATCAATATTAAATCATTTCGTAAGAAAAACAATTAGTGAAAACAATGACAGTTCAAATTTAATTCACTGTATCCTTAAATTCAATCTATTTAAAGTTATTCATTTAAATAAGAAAAAAAAACTAGATAGATTATTAAAAAAAAAAATAAATTAATTAATTAAATCATGTTAGTTGGTATTTTTTTTTTTTATTCATTAGAAATCTATCCGAAAACTATAAAACTCAGAGTATATAATAATATTAACCATTAAAGAATCAAAATTTACAGATATTTAATGAGTTTTATACAGTTTTAAGAATAAAAGTGATCGACTTGTTTTTGAATATTCATTACTGAAATTTAGGCTGAAAAAATGACATTACAAATCCGGCTTATACAAAGCTAATATTACCAAAGTGAATGATATAAAATTATTATTGATTTTTTTTTCCATTCTCGGATTAAACATAGATTTTTAAGAATTTTATTATTTGAAAACAATATAGTCCAATTATTTAAGGAATCATTCTGGTTTGTAACTTTTATTGTTTGTATTTACAACGTAAAATGGTAAATTTTAAACGCAAAGCTAAAAATGAAACTATAATTATTGTTAACATTTTCGACATTCACATATCGAATATTACTGTTTGAAATAGTTTTTTTTTCCATGTAAAGAATCAATTGTAGCATTCAAATGATAAATATTACATAGTGATTATTAAAATCACGATTTTACTGTTTGAAATGGTAATTTTTAGCAGTTTATCATTACTTATCATAAATCGAGTATTATTTATTACAGTTTACTTTTTTCCGTGTGTTAATAAATATTAATCTCCGTAGTTCCTGCCATATCTACTCATATATTGAAGGTATATAATTTCAGTTTTTGTGTTTAAGATGAGCCATTATCATTTACGTCAGCGATATACCAACTTTTGGAGGAACTCCATTCACCCGCTTTTTATTCATAAAAAAATTCAAATTAGGTATTTTTTGTATTATTCAAGAGCGTATGTGTTGAGCTGAATAAAGTTTATATCAACATCTGTAATAATTTCTGAGTAAAAAAATAATGAATATTCGCTTCTTTTCGAGCGCCGGAACCAGAATAATCCCTTAAACTACCTTTTAGATGAATTTTAGTTAAAAATAATCACAATATCTATTATTAGCTTTAAATCATCAAATGATTTACTATATATAAATTAAAAATAATATATTTAACAACGAAAGTACAGTATTATTTATTATTTAAATTTAATATAACATCACTAAAATTTAAGTAAAGGATTTATTGTTATTATTTTTCGTTTAAGGCTCCCACAGCAGTCTCACGAAGTACCATATATATATATGTATATCAGTTCTTGCTTCCACAATATAATGAAGAAAAGATAAATTGACAATAAATAAAAAAAGAATTATTTATTGTTACAGTAAAAAACAAATAAAATTCTCAACAATTATTAAGTTGAAAATTTTTTTATTAAATAATTATTTTTAAAGGTACTACTTAATTACTAAGCTAATTAAAACGTCACTTTCATGAAATGATAAATAGATATATTGAATAACGATATATGATCTGTAATACATGGAGCACTTCAACTGAATGAAAAGTTCTCTTTGCAGAAAAAAAAGTTACGAAAATTGTTAAAGATTAATTAACACTAGATTTTATTTATTTAAAATTTATTGCTGGTTCTCACGAGCTTGGGAAAAGACGCGTGTGCCCAAAGAGATGCGATACAAGATCGAACAAGAGTCCATCATGGTGTATATGAAATATGGTTTTTTTCATTTATTTATTTATTTATTTATTTATCTATCCGTGCTAAGTTAATGAATTTACTGTAATGAGTATGGATTAATTAATTAATAATATTTAGCAGCCAAAGTACTCAATCGTATTATTTTGTATATATTTTTTATTTATTTTTACGTAGCTTTTATTGTTTATTTATTTATAATAATAATTATTAATTTAAATAATTATACTAATTTATTAATAAAAGATCTAACGCACGAGCAGAAAAAAATAATTTAATCACTGAAAAATCTATATTATTTATATCTAAATGACGAGGCGACAGACAAATATAATCTGTATAATTTTATATGCATTTATATTTTATAGTTATAATTATATTCCTTAATATTATATAAATATATACATATACATGATGTAGAAATGAAGATATGTATATATTTATATTAACAAACAACGTAAAAATATTTATTTTTTTTTTTAATTAAAACACGAGTTAATAAACAGATTTTTCAGATTATATCTAAAAAGATTAGCAACAAATTATTTTATTTTAATATTTATAATTTTCTTCGCTTTTAAACTAATATTATTGTTGTTGTTTAGTTGGTTTATTATTATAATTATTAATAGTTAGTTATTTATTTATTAAAAATGATAATATTTAATATCATTTGATGTCTTTTTACTCTAAAATTTATGTAATCAGTCCGAGAGTTGGCTACAAAGGCCGTAAAAAATTAAAAAATCGTACCGACGCTTCGTTCATATAAACCAATTATTTTGACAATATTATTCAATGATATTTAATATTTATTTTTCTCTTTCTTTATTATTAATATTATTATTATTATTATTATTATTTTTGCACAGTTCATTTATTTATTTATAAATAGTTAATTTTGTTAATATATATCACGTAAAATAACGAACAAAGCGTGTGACGATTATTCCAAACTATACTGGAAAAATATACCATAAAAGCTAGACGTATTTTAATGTAAAATTTATACGTCTCATTAAATACGACAGTAATGAAAAAGTTTTCTAAAAGGGTAAGAACTTTTTATTTATATTTATTTTTTTAATATTTCTAAAAAGTCATCACGGGATTTATAAAGCAGCTAGACAATCGGCAATTCTATTATTTTTATTCTTAAAAGATGAATATTAATAATAATTCTAATAAATACTTGAATAAAATAGAATTAATTAATAACAATATACAATAATAATAATAATTAGATAATAATCAACATTGTCGCCGTTGTCTTGCTCCTTTTTAAATCTCTCACAAATTTAATTTTTTTCTTGCGCACAATTCGAAAAATATTAGAGGACTTTAGAATTTAGTACAAAAGGCCTTGCTCTCGCTTTAACATCATTAGTCATTTCAGAATCTGTCTCCGATAGTATTTACATTTATTTTTTAATTTAATCATTAATTAATTATTAACATTAACTATTCGAATGTCTGTTAATTTTATGAACATACTTTATTTATTTTAATTTTTATTATTAATTGTAAAGCAATTAATTAATTAATGTTCCAAGTTAAATAAATTTTTTATTATATTTTTTTAATTACACTATATTTATTAATATAATAACAATAATTACCACGGAGACAGAATCTAATTCTTATTAATAAAATCACGTGTACCAATACAATCATTTTCTACAATTTTAAATTGTTAGTTTCTTTAAATCATTCATTCATTCATTCAATTGAAGTAATTTTGATAGTTCATCACACATTTTAATCTTTTTCTTATAAATATACATTCATTTTCACACTCTCTATTATCATAATCATTTAAATATATATGTTGGATGTAAACTGAACAGTTTATAAATTAAAAATTAATGTATAACTATATATTTAATCCCCAACATCCTATTCTTATTATTTTCACTGTTAATAAGTTTTCGTGTTATAATATATAATTATAATAATGCAGGGACTAAAGCTTACAGTGTTATTAATTTAATTACAAATTAATCATAATTCATTATCAATAATCTCCGATCAATATCGTTATTTATTTAAATATAACAATTAATAACTTATGTATATTTATTATTTTCATTTAGTACTCTGATCTTAGTAAATTTAATTTTTTTAAACTTTTTACCACATTTGCAACAGGTACACGTAATTCGTCTGTTTGTCTTGTGTTCTTATGCAAATACCAACCGTTATTTGTTTAGTCATCACAGTTGTCTGGTGGTGTAAAGAGAACACATAATTCTGGTGTTTTATTTGTCTCTAAATGTTTATATGAATAAAAATTAACTAAAAATAATGTGTAACATTAATTCGGTATTTTTGTCCCATTCATTTTTTTTTTTTTTCATTCATGTTTTTTACAATAAATGAAAATAAAAAACAACAAACAGACATGCTAACAGATTAAATACATAATATCTCTTTAATTTATACAATTCGTTGATAATGAATAAAATTATAACAATAAATTAATAAATAATTATTGACACATGAGACTAATAAATATTTTTTTTTTATTATTTTTGACGAATTGCATGGGAGATTACTGTAATGAAAATTGAAATAACTATTTCGTTTTAAACTTTTTATTCCTGTATCAATATCATAATAAATCTTAATTCTAAATCAACTTCGATCCTGCCAGGGCGACGTGGACGTTTACCAGAGTCACTTAGTTCGATATTATAATACCTGTGGTTTAATTAATTATTAATTTTTTTTATTAAATCAATTATTTTATTTAGTATTAAAATACAAATAGTTTAATAGAAAGAAAAATAAAATAAAATAAAAACAAAAATAGTTAAATAACTTACAAAAAAATTTACCATTTTTATATTAATTATATTTAATGTTAATTGATTAATGTATATTTTTATTTCTTGGTTTAAAGATTTCTCAATTAATTATTTTTTATTTAAAAAATTCAAATTAAATTAATAATTATTAACAAAACAAAACAATAAATAATTTAAGTTAATATATTTCTATAAGATTTTAAAAAAAAATTTTTTTTTTAATTTGAAAATCAATAATTAACGCTGAAGAAATCAAAAAATTCAAACTGTAATAAATGATTATAAAAAACAGACAATTTTAAGTACATATTATAACATAACAATATTATTATTATAAGTATTAGTATTATTATTATGTATATTAATTTAAATATTATAAGAATACGTTTCAAATGTATGTGTATTTTTTTAAACAATGATCTCAGTCAATGACCACAGTCGCCCTACTTATTTATGTATATATAATTAATTAAATATAACATTATATTATTCGTCAACTTTTATTAATAATATATAATTATAAAATTTAACTCCAAATTGCGATAATAACTCCTAGTTGCAACGTGTGTATTTTATTATTTCTTCAGGTGTATATAACTATTTTTATTAGCCTAAGATTTGTTAGATTTTTCTACATAATCCGAAATTAATAATTAATTAAATTGTTTATCATCATCACTAATAATTATTGTTATTATTTTTATTATAATTATCATTATAATTAATTATTTATTTAAATTTACGGCACTTACGTAGATTCATGTGTTTTATTATTTTTATTTTCGTGTTTCTGCGAGTGGGAGCTTGTGTATTTTATTTTATTTTTCTACAATTAAATGATTTCTAAATATTCTTTATTCGTTAATGAATATAATAATTATAATAATTAAAATAATTAAAATAATAATAATAATAATAATAATAATAAAATTTATAATTTTTCCGCATTTTAATAATTATAATCAATTATTAACGTATCAGTTGGCGCACCACGGTACATCATTAGTCGCCATTATTTATTTATATTTATATAATTTCATAATATATTTTTTTTTAATTTGCAGCAGCTCTCACATAAATCACTATCTACATATCTTTATCCTTCACCATTTTTATTATCTTTAATTAATTATTTATTTTACTTAGTTTAATTTTTTTTTATTTTTAGCATTTTTTTATTTGTACGTACGGGTAAATATTACTTCCAGTCTTCAATGCCCTACAATTATAAACATTTAAACAACTATTCACCTTATTTTTATAAAATTTTCTAAATATTTATTACTTTAACTAAAAGAACAATAAAAACAAACAAATTAAACAATTCCGCTCGTATTTACTAATTACGTACTCAAATATTTCCTAATTAACTAATTTACAATCAATGATAACAAAATAATAAAATAAATAAATTAAAAATAATAATTAATAATTTTTTGTTAAAATTTTTACAACGAAAATTAATTTATATAATTTAGTTATACTTATAATAGTGATAATATTTTTTTTTTTATTAACAATTTCAATTGTTTTATTTCAGACGATAAAAGATATTACAATTAAAAATCGATGTATAAAACAAATGTGTAAAGGCATAATATAGGGAAGTAATATTTACGTATATAAAAAAAAAGACGTCGATAAAGTGCGTTAACCAAAATGTTAATCCGTTAAATTTACGTCAATTAAGTTTATCTACGTGTCCTGGTGTCATTTAAGAACGCTCCTGAGACAATATAAAAAAAGTTTAAACGTTATACGTTTTACGTACGCACCAATACAATCAATCCTTTAAAGGGATTTTTTTTTACGAGAGATCTTAACAAGATAATAATATTAATTAATTATAATAATGATAGTTATAATTATAATAATAGTAATAGTAATAATAACGTGAATACACTCAATTAATTACATATTTTATAACGATTAATTAAATGTTATTAAATAATGTAAAATATTCAACAATTGAACTCCCTTTCGCTCTACCGAGCATTTATTTATTATTTTTAAATATTTGTCTCAGGACAGTCCTCGTAAGTTATTTAACCATTATTAGTCAATAATATACTTTGTGTATGTACCATAACAACAACTGATAGTTCATCTAATCAATATACATGTATATGTACAGTATTTATCCATTTTATACATATACATGTGTATTTCTATTTATGTATACATATATACATGTACATATATTTATATCGATAAATATATATACATATATATATCATATATTTTTATTTATTTATTTATATTTATATATCTCTTAAATTTTATAATATACTTCTATATTTTCCATATATACTTTATGTTGCTTTCAATGTATATTTTATATATAACAATGTTATGTTTACGTAAGGCCCAATATGTTCAATACGAAGGAAATAATCTGAAACAAAAAAACATTAAAATTAATCACATGTATAATGATTATTGGCTTAATGAAAATTAACTTAGCAGATAGTAGATAATTTTAAGAATTTTTGTAACAAGTAAATTATAGAAAAAAAAATTTATAAAAAAAATTGACATTTAGAAATTTTTAAAAATCACAAATGCAATTTTTTAAAAATTACTTTACGGAGCAAATTTATTTGTTAAAAAAAAATTACAAAATTGTCAAGTGACAGCTAACTTTAATATCATATTGGCTTAAGGGGAAACAACACTGTGACGATCGAAAAAAAGAGGTGATTTTCTTTAATTTTTTTAACAGGGAAAATAAAGGAATTTGGGGATCGGATTTTTTTTATTTTATTAAGGGTCCTTTAAAGATTATTACTCTCAATTTTTATTAAAAAATATTTAATTATTACAAAGTTATAAACAATGTTGTAGAGCACTAGAAAAAATTTTTATTTTAAAGATTTTTTTAGCCGGGTTAAAACAAACAAAAAAAAAACAGTAAGAATAGTGAAAAAATTTTCAATCAGTCGCCATTTTTTTTTTTAATGAAAATTTTCAAAATTCCGTACGTGCGACGATAACTGCATTCTTACTGATTAAAAAGCAATTTGGACTTTTATATTCAGATGATCTGTTTTTGAGTTATCGAACCGACAATGGAGGGGGAAATTTTTTCTAGTGCTCTACGAGATTGTTAATAACTTTGTAATAATTAAATATTTTTCAATAAAAATTTAGGGTAATAATCTTTAATGTATCCTTAATAAAATACAAAAAATCCGATCCCCAAATTCCTTTATTTTCCCTGTCAAAAAAATTCCCGAAAATCAGCTCTTTTTTTCGATTGTCACAGTGGTGTTGTCCCTTAAATTATATTTTGTCGATTGAAAAAATTTTGTAAAATTAAATATCAATATTCAACATTAAAAAATAGTAATGTGAAAAATTAAAACTAAGTAGCTTTTTTTTTTTTTTTAATTTTAAAGTCACTCGCATAGATATATTTGTGTGCAAAATAAATATAACGTATGCCTGCATATATCTGTGCAAAATAAAATAAAATGTTTCATAAATTTATATGTATGGCCGTCATATTAGATGTTGACGCATTTATGCTAAAATGTGCATATAGTAAGGTATATGTGTCAGATATATAATAATATATGTAAATGTATGTTTGTCCAAAGAAGTGTATGTTACATAAAATTTTTGCATATAATATTTCCGTGTAGGCGAATTTAGAAATGTTTTATTCTTTTAGTTTCAACAAGCAATATGCTATAAATGAAACTATTAATACTTTGCTTAACAGGAATAATTTAGAGAAAAAATACTTACTTAAACAGAGCAAGATCCCATATCATTCGCTTTCCATATCATCTGTTAACGCCGGATCGCTCTGTTCTGCGTCAGCCGTTCAGCTATCGACACTGAATAATTCTTTGTGGAGGGCCGGAAATTCTAGATGTGGCTGTGACCGTTTGAACTTAGCGAGAGCATCCATGTGAAGAAGCGAGATTTCTCTTAGTTGGGGTATCTTTGCAAGCATCGCGTCGCATACCGTTACATCACCTTTGATGGGCGCTACATGATTTCGATTTAGTTGAGACCTTAAGGCTGCGATCACTGCTTGTGATAGCTTTGTGATTTCTGCTTGACCTTTCAAACCTGGTCGATCTGTTAACGAAAACAACATTTTTTTATCATTCATTTATTTAACTCAATAATTTTTTAGTTTTATCAATATACCATTGACTTACTAAAAACATTCTATTTAACAATTATTAAAAAATAATGATAATTATACTCACCAGGACTGAGAAGAACTACTGCACTGTAAAGTGCAAGTTCAGTTTCAGTAAGTTTAAGCTCAGCAACACTTCTCGCAAGTTCAAATACGCAGGATACAAGTTTCATCTCAGCTGTATCAGTTGTGTAAAAGGCATCCTGCGGTAGCATTGTATCACCGTACAATACACAGTTTTGTGTAAGATCTAGGTACCTGCTCATACGTAGCACAGCCAATTCAAATGAACCTAAAAATATTATTAATTTAGTTATTATCAACAATTTTATGAAATTATTCTATTTCATTATTTTAAAAATAATCTTTTGAATCTCATGGAACTCATAAATTTAACGAATTTTACACAGTAAAAAATTTTGCGTCAACGCGTCAAAAAATTTTGTGTTAAAAATTTTTATGTTGAATATTTAATACTTTTTTGTGTTAATTTAACGCAATAGATGTTAAATTTACACATAAAAGTGTTAAATATTTAACACAAAATTTTTTTTAATTTTGAGATTTAAATATTTAAAGTCTAAATATTTCACAAAGAAGCAAAATGAAATCAAGTTTTCCAGTTCAAGATGCAGTTACATGTATTAGAATTTTTTTAATTTGTCTAAGAAACAAAAAAGTTTACAAGCTTAGATTGATAAAATATCTGATTTGTATACAAAAGATAAATTAATAAAAAAAAAAATAAACAAATTGATAAAATATCTATATCTAAAAATAAACAATAAAATAAAAAAAAGGTCTAAAAATTTTACAGTTACAATATTTAGAAGTGGGTCAACTTGAATAATTTTTTTTCTGACCGAAATTTTTGGACAAAAATCGTCTGATCGTGTATTTTTTTAATTTAAATCCCAAACAAGTTTTTAGTGTAAAAAATATTTAAAAAACTCTTTTTTTTTTCATTAACAAATGTACAAAAAATTTTCCCAAATTTTAATATAAAAACTTTCATAAAAAATTGATATTGAAGCTTAGTATTTTATCTGCAAATGTTATATTACATATCTAAAAAATATTTATCTATTATTTTATAATCAGTAATTTGAATTCGATAAATATAATAACTTACCAGCTTTGAGAAGGACAATTTGATCATCCTGTGAAAGTTTCATGAATCCGGGGATCATTTTGGCAAATTCGATAATTTGCTGGATAACTGTAGTCAATTTTTGTGCACACTCGAGCCACAATTGTTCATGTGCCATATTTTTGTAGTAGATCAGCTTGGAAAGATCATGAGGCTTGTGAAATAACTCTTGAATTTGATCTGTCGAGACTAAACACGTTCTCGAATGAGCATCTGCTATCGTTTTTGATAACAACTCATTTATTTCTGTTGAATCTGTGAATAAACAAACAAATAAACATTAATATTCTTATTATCATTTTTTCTATCATTATCTTAGTTAGTATTCTAATTTATTTATTTAAAAATTTTCATTTCTCTAGCTACTTCACAATTTTAATGACACAATAAATGGAAGAATGACAGTAATTTTTAAAATCATTAGCTGTAAATTTTCGTGCGCCAATATTTAATCAACTAATTAAATCGTCATGCATAAAAAATATTTTTAATAAAAATTTTTATTTTTTTTTTTTTATTTTTAATACGTAATTAAATTCATAAAATTATGCTTATAATAATTTAACGGTACTGTTGATAAATTAAAATACCTAAATGATAAAAATGCATCACAATTATGAGAATAAAAATGGAAATGAAAAATAATAAATAATCAATATATTTCAATATAAACTGTTAGAGAAATTCTGATGATGATTTTTAAATAAAGTATCTTCATTGATTTGACTAATTTTTTTTTTTTTTTTTTAATTAAAAAAATCTCCCAGAAATATTTCATCCATATCATAACAGTTTTTAAGACATGAAAGTTTAAACTTTTCAACACGTAAAAGAATGCCCGTTACACTCGTTAAATATCCGGTCATCTCTTCAATTGCTTGCAGTATGAACACGGGTTTTTAACGAGATTGTCTAGCTTGTAAATCTGTTCAGATAAGATTTTTAAAATTCATTTTTTCAAAAATAGTTGTGATGCGAGGGTTACATTATTTATTCTAATGTTTATTTTTTACCCGGGTGTAAAGAGCTTTTTTAAATTTCAAATAAATTTTTTACCTAGAAGGCCTAAATAATTTTGATATTTTAGTATTGTATACATTTTACAGTAAAATTTCAAATTGAATATCGTAATAAAAAAAAACCAAAAATTTCGCGCTTCAAGCGTGCAATGATTTTTGTGTTACCATGTTTTTTTTTTTGTCTATGATGCTGAAATAAACACACGGAGGAAGTTAAACCTCATTGATATTGTTATTTTGTACAGTAGTCAGTAATGTACTGTGAAAAGTAGCGGTTAGGTGTATTTGGAGATTAGTCAGCGCTGTGCGGAAAACGACTAGTTATTGTTTGCGGACGAGTACTGTTAAAAGAAATTGCAATCCTATGATGAGGTCAACACACAATTGATTGCTTTCGGTATATAGTACTTAGTTAGAGGCAGAAAAAAATCAATCGTTCGCTGTACAGGGCTTAGTATTCTCCAAATACACTCAATCTCTACTTTTGGTAATACATTACTGATTACAGTGATTACTGTACAAAATATCAACCAATTAGGTTTTATTATCTTCATACATACATCTAATAATCTTCAGGATTTTGTAAAGAAAATAATTGTAAATAAATTAGACATTTTTTAATAAATAAAACTTTTTAAAAAATTTTACTTGCAGAAATTTGAAATATTTGTAAGTGCAATTATTCAAAAAAATTTTATAGGTACTAATTTATTTTTCAAAAACAAAAAAAAATCAAAAATTTGTCATATTGATTTCAGTATAATATTTTTTATAAAATTTTTACTATAAATTTTGACAAAATGCATCAATTTTAAACTGAAAAAATTGACACACTTTTAATTATTTTTTATACAAAAATATTTTTTATTCTGGAGAAAATTTTTTGTTAGTATTACTTTTTTTTAAATAATAAATAAAACGAAAAAACAGTTAGACGTCTGCTGATATCAGTATTATTTTTTAAATAAAATTTCCAACATAAATTGTGTCAAAATGTATCAACATTAAATAAAAAAATTTTAATATTTAAATCCATTAGAAAATTTCTATGAATTTTTATTTTTGCTTTGGTGGTAACTGGTCGTTTCTCAAATAAAATTTTGCACAAATTAAAAAAAATAAATGTTCAATAAAATGAGTACAATTTGAATGATAATTTGGTCGTTATAATTTACAGGATCAAGCTTGTTAACGAGAAGACCCCCTTATTAATTTATTAATTTAATTATATAAATTATAAAAGAGTGAAAATGATAACAATTAAGAATTGGACATAAACACATTACCATGCACGTGCAACAGAAGAAACAATAAAACACTATAGCAAAGAAAAAATGAAAAAAAAGTGAGAGTAGGAGGGTTTGAAAAGAAAGACACAAAACATAGCCTCACATCTTGCATGAGACATACTGGGCAGATTATGAACTTCGTCATCATCCGTAGGATTGTTGACTCTCTGCTGTTGATTGCTGAGGAACGTCGTTGAGTCGACCATCGTGTAAGAGCCGTGACCAAGGTTAGCAAGCTCAATCGTCGTTTCTTGCTTTACGGCAACTATTCCTCCGCCACTTATAGATCCGCTTCCGGAACCGCCACCCCCATTACTGTTACTACCGTTACCGTTATTATTACTACTATTACCACTACTACTTCCTCCGCCACCATTACCACCACCGCCACCACCACCACTACCGCCACCACCACCAGTACTACTTCCTCCTCCTCCTCCTCCTGCTCCGGCACTATTTCCACTGGTGTTGCCGCTCCCGGTTGTTGATGCAGACAAAGATTTTCCTAATTTCGGCCAATTAATATTACATCAATCAATTATTTTCACACTTTTTCCATCGAAAACAAACAAACAAACCAATTATCGCAATGCATTCTTATGGTGAATTTTACTAATGACATTTATGCTAAATGATATGTGATTTGATTAATGACATTTTATTTCCCTCTTAAATATTTTTTGTTTTATTTTAATTTAAATGGATGTTTTAAATTAAAAACACTTTAAAAAAGTACCATTCGGCAGCCGAAATGGAAGTAGATTTCATAATAAATGTAAAAATCTAAACATTACTTTGATCGGAAACGACGATAGCCATAACGAATACGGATCACATTTCAAACTTATTCTACATACTTATTCTACAGATAAATATGAAGGTCATGTTCGAAGATGAGTTTAATTAGTCTTGTTATTTCCACTTTAGGATAATAAGTATTATTATTATATTTATGTTAATATTTGCGGATATTTTATTTATAGTATGAAATTATACAAATTTTTATTCAATAGTGTCAAATTGACAATATTTTATTGATAATAATTTTTTAACAAAATATTTGTTTCACTGATATTCATTTAAGAAAAAATATGACATTTACAAACAAATTATATTGTCATAATTTACTGACTAATTACAATATTTTTTTTTACAATTTTTTGTTTACTAAAAATTTCATAATTAACATAGCGGAATAGGACATAATTTTGGGACATAATAATACTCAAATTGAAGCTTATTTAAAAAGCTTTCAGATGCAATTTACAGAAATTCGATAAATCATCCCATTCAAAAATTATTCAAGTACGAAAATGAAGAAATATAAATTTGTATGATTTTGAAAATTTTAAAATCATGGCATTTCTAAATTACTTGACCGATTAAGCTCATCTTCGAACTTGACTTCGGTATCTATCTGTAGAATAAGTATGTTGAGTTTAGTAAAGATCCATTGTAAATTGGCGACGCTATCGTCGTGACAAACCGCGTTATATCGTATATATTAGGATGTGCCAAAATGTAACTTCCTTGATGGACTTTTTAAAATTGGCATTTTGAGTTCCACTTTTAACAGGAGTTGTGTTTGAGCATTTCCTGACATATTTTAAGCGTTAAGGATTTATTTAATTTTTATAGAATTTTTTAACAGGAGTTTTGTTCGGCCAAATTTTGAAATTTTGAAATTCCAGCAAAAATGCCTAAACAAAACTCCTGGTAAAAAATTCTATGAAAATCAATGAAATCTTTAATGCTAAAAATATGTCAGGAAATGCTCAAACACAACTCCTATTAAAAGCGGAACTCAAAATTCCAATTTTAAGAGGTCTATCAAGGAAGTTATGTCATGAGGACCATTGCAATAGTTAAATTTTTATGAAATCTACTAAAAAAAATTAAAAATTTTCATGATAGAAAAACAATTTGTTTATTGTTAACTAATAACTAATTGGATAAAACAATGAATTAAATGACCGTTTTAAACACTCATTATTTAAAAAATGATGAAAATGATATGAGTCTCAAGACAATTTTAATGAGAGTTACATTGGCAATAGTACTAAGAATAAGTTATTAAGTGGGTTATTTAGTAATAATATAATATTATTATTGTAATGTGATATTTATGAATTGAATTTCATTGTTTAAACAAGCTCAAAAAAGTTTTTAATAAAAAATGCAAAGTTGCTTGAACATTAAATGGATTATTTTCTATTATCGTTGTTATTGTAAGCATTTATATATCATTTTTGTTTCAACGTGAAAATCTAAGTACAAATGACCTGTCTTCATTGATATTTTTATTGACACTTTTTACTATAACGTATTGACATTAGTGAAGTAATATTTTTATTTACAGTGAATTTAAAACTAAATGATGGCAATACTTTTCAGGATTTTTAAAAATAAATCTTTGGTAAAGTATAATATGCCATACAATAATTAAATTTATAGGCCGGTTATAATATTAAAAGTAATTACGAGTGAGATTTATCATTTATTTCGGTTAAAACAAACAAAAAAATCAATATTTCTCAATATTTTTCTTTTAAATATATTTTCATATCTTCTTAAAAAAAAAAAAAAAAAAAAAAAGATTTAAAACGAAGTGGAACTCACTTCCAAAAATTTCTCTAAATAGTGTAAATGTTAGAAGGTCATTGGACAAAGAATTAGACTATCATGTAATTTTTTATATGATGATTTTTTGACCGTTTATTCAGTCTTTTTCGGGTTCATAAATAATCCATTGTGGTAGTCAAAATGTCAAGTATATTGAGATGTGAAACAGTAGCCATGAATATTAAAATATTCGATTAATTAACTAATATATGATTATCTAATCTGGTGTGAAAATATCGATAAGAAACAATTGATTGGACACACAAAAAGAAAAATTTTTTGAGTGGAGAACAAAATTCTTGGCTCAAGAAAATTTTCGGGTGCCTGAAGGAAGACCGAAGTTGTGTTGGCCGAAGTAAATTTTTATTAATATTTTTATTGATGTTATTTGATTACCAATAAAAATATTAGTAATAATTTTTTCTTGAAATTTTATTCTAGGTGGAAGCGATTTTTTCTTCATTCAAATTATCATAAACACTTCAAATCAAATTTTTATATTTAATTAAGATTTTTAGATACTTTAGGGAAGCAGCTCTACCTAGTTTAGCTGAGAAAAAATTTTTCTCACCTTGAGAAAATTTTTTTCTTGAATATTTGATACACATTTTATATTATTTTAGCGTGCAATTATCCATATTGAATGAAAAAAATGATTCAATATTATTTGATCTTCCCACTTGACAATTTAATCAATAAAAATATTAATAAAAATTTACTTCTATCGAGATATTTAATTTTTTGGAGCAAGAGAGAAATTTTCTGAAGACAAGAAAATTTAATTCAATGAAAAATTAAATTTTTGGAGCAAGAGGCTGAATTTTCTCAAAACAAGTAGATTTTCTTGACTTAAATAAATTATTTTAGATCAAGATACGTATTTCTTGAAGCAAGAGAATTAATTTTGTTGGAATAAGTAAAATTTCTTGTGTCAAAAAAAAAAATTTTTTTCTTGCTCAATAAAATAATTAGGAAGAAAAATATTTTCTTGACTCAAGTTAACCTTTTTTTCTGTGTAGACATGTTGACTATACTTTCATGGATTTTTAATGAACTTGAAGACTGAATAAACAACCAAAACGTCGGGATTTAAAAAATTACATGATAGTCTAATTTTTTGTTTAATTATCTTCGAACATTTATAATATTTACATTTTTGGATGTTAACAAAATGACTAATTTCCCAAAATAATTACCCGAAGTTAATTCATTTTTATTATTTTAGAATAAATATCCTGATAAATACGACAAAAATAATTTATTTCTATCATCAACTTATCTAATTTTAAATCAAAATTTTTTTAGTTTGATTTCACAAACACCTTTCAGTCTTTTTGATCAAATCTTTGATTTAGTTTAAAATAAATATTCGGATTGTAATAAATTATTTGCAACGTATTAAAAATTTTCACAATCACATTTCGGTAATAAGAACTAGTATAGATAAAAATTTTTTTTTCTTTTTAATTTATTGAAAAGAAAAAAAAATAAATAAATAAAAAAATCAGTAAATTGCAATAACAAAAGAATTATTTTACCTGTGTTGACGACACTGGCCATAACTCCAGTAGCCGTAACGGAAGGTGTGTCAGGAGCAACTGGATCGACTTGTTGGGTTGGTCTTGGATCGTAAGCAGTTGTACTATCGACGTAATCGGCACTCAGTTCGTAATTAGTTATTGCCTGATGATTGTAATATCCAGATCCTCCAGTTCCAGGACCAGGAGATGCGTATTCACTGCCCCCGTACGTGTAGCTAAATTTTTTTTCCGAACAAACAAAACAAAAATCCAAACATGATTAAAAGAATCAAGTATTTAATTAATTTATGAAAATATAAAACCTTCAATAGGCTTATCTTTGATTTAACGCTATTCTTCAATACATGATTATCCTATTATATTGTAAGAGAGACGTCTTTTGTCCTGAAATGATGATGCTGTCGATAAGGTGATTTGTTACTTTACTTATGATTTAATGATCTTCATGCTTAAGACTATGTACAAATAAAATATTTTTTAGAAATTAACTTTAGGAAACGGAAGTGGCATAAAAAAAAAGTTTATTTATAAATTACTGACGAAGTATTAAGACTAATTTTTTTATCATTTGAGAGTAAAATGAGAGACACTGTCTAAACATGATGTCATTCGTTCTCTGTACAAAAGGCTTGTGAGGGTGTGACGGGATAGAAATAGGCTGCGCCGTTACAATAATGATGTCTACATTTCTTCTTTTTTTTTTGTTTTTTGACAAATCATATTCAATTTCAATGAAAAAAAATTTTTTTATTGTATACAATATTTATTTGTAGTTGAAATTATATTTAATGAAAGACGAACATGTGATGTCTATGAGCAAAGTCGAAGAATATGGTATAAAATTGTTAAGTCATAAGATTTTTCATTAACAACACTATGATAGATTTTTATTAGATTAAGAAAGACATGTTTTAAACATAATTACGATAGTTACTTGAAAGTAGCGTCCACAATATTTCAATTGGTAAAAATGACTTTAAAATTTTTTTTTTAACAATTATTTACAATTTTTAACTTTCCACTAAGAAAATCATTGATTTTAAAGAAGTGTGAAATTGTTTGTTTCTTTTTTAATTTTTTTTTTAATGATTTAAAAAATTGTATAATTGAAATTTTCAAAAATTTGTTTTATATTACTTGTAATTACGAGTAGAATAAAAATTATTATTATTGCGTTTCATCCGTAAAAATTTTTCTTCATGCGTCTAAAGAAGTTTCACTTCAAAAAAAAAAAATTAAAAATCGCTACATTTTATTGATAATTTTTGGTCGACATTAAAAATTCTAAAACTAATTAAAAATTTATTTTTAACGGTCTGTTTTTAATGATTGATTCATAAAAATAAAGTGGACTCCCCCTTTCAAACAATTACCATAATTATTTGTCAGAAAAAAAATATTGCATTAAGAAAAAATCATACAGAGCGTTGTTGCGTAAGACATAGTACATAATTATTAATATTAACTCATAGGTCAAATTTAAATAATGAATTTCTATGTTTTGATAGTGTCTTACTTACTCTTGCGCTGACACAAAATAATAATTCAAATTTAAAAATTGTATAAGTGTAATCAAGCATTGTGCAAATTTTATTTTCATATTGATAATTTAATAAAAACAAAAAATTTTTGCAAATGAATTTTAAATAAAAAAAAAATTAATTGTGTGGATGTAAATGGGATGTATAATGATAATGATAAAAAAATGAATAGAAAGAAAGATAGAATTTTTAAAGAATACTGACCCGCCGTTATAAGAGTGATGTTGATCTGAACTGCTTGGAGTTTGATGTTCAAAGACGCTGCTATCTGGTGCTGTTTCTGAAGCTGCTCTCATTTGCGCTCTATGAAACCTCACCTCATCCTCAACCTTCTCCCTTTGCTTCTTTGACATACGTCCAAATTTAACGGCTAAAAAAATTTATTTAATGTTATATAATATGTCGATTTAAATAAATTTTAATTGTAGATAAAAATAAATAAACAAAATGCTTTTTTCTTTTTTTTTTTTAATTCAATTGTGGATGAACTAACGAGGGAATAATAAATTAACTTTATCTACAAATCAGTGTTAGTAGTGTCATGGAAATTATCAGAAACAGAAAACACTTTTTTTTTAACTGAATAAATTTGTTTAATTAACCATTCCTTTTTTCTTCGTTGAGTAATCATAATTAGAAGCGATCATTAAACAAAAATGGAACTAGTTAAAACAAAAGCCTGAGCTTTTATAATTTTTTAAATATTTTAATAATTAATAAACACACAACAGAAAATTATCAATAAAATGATTAATATGTTTTCCAATAAAGCAAAAAATTTTCTCATTAACGAAACTTTAAAGTCATCATCGTACTTTATCAGCATTAATTAGCTAAGTAAGAAAAAAATCGGATAAACCTCAATGTTTTTCAATTTTGTAAAGTTTACAGCCCACAAGAGAATCGATATCTTCTGTTAAAAAAATAGAAAAAAAATGGGTGAGAAAAATTGGTTCAGTAATCTAGCAGCGAGCGGTGAAAAATAGACGGATCGTTAGTGAGAACAAAACATGAGATATGAAATGCAATTCAGTAATATCAACGTCAATCGTTACATCAGCGTAACGCCAGAGGGTAACTCTCAATGTTTTGTATAATACAAAAAACAAAATAAATAAATAAAAATCAATGGCGCATCAAAAGTGTAGTAAAACAAAATAGACGGATTATCGATTTGTTGATCTATTTTTGTTTATCACACTCTATTTTATTCTTCCTTTGTAAGTGAATAAAAAGAAATTAATAATCGGAATTCTTATACTTTTACCTTTAATAAAAAGTTAAATTCACAAGTGTAATTAGGGTAGATGTCTGATAGTTTTTATGAAAAATTATAGAAATTCTAAGACCTGTTTTTTAAAAACAAAATATCGCAAAATAAATATTTTCGAATTTTATCATTAATTTAATCATTTTAATATTGAAAAGTATATTTTTTCATTGGTTTTAAAGCTTTTAACGTTAAGGAGAGTTTTATGTCGACTAAAAATCGTTAGTACGAATGTCGACCTATCAGTCTCATATAACAATTTCTAATTTACGTTTTCATATTTTAGTTGTAAAACCAAATACAGTCGAGTCGCGTTATGAACTCACATACAGCGTTGTAGGGATATATAACTGAGAATTTTCACATTTCCACTTTTCCGCAGCGGTCAACTGCTCATAACGAGATTCGTTTGTAATTTAAAAAAAATATCAATTTTTGATTCTCTTTATCATTTATTTAAAATTTCTTTCATAAATTACTTAATTAATTAATAAATTAATTAATTTCCCAATTTTAATAATTTTATTTAAAATGACAAAGTTTTAATTTGCATAAAAAATTTTAAAAATGATCTATCTATTTACTTCACACTCATTTAAATTTAGCATCTTGTTAGATCCTTGTAATTAATAAATAAAGCGAAGTGCATTAATTTCAAATGATTCGCGTGTTGTCGTTAACAAGTGCCATTTGAAAACTAATAAAATTTATCTCAAGTATCTAAACATAAAACGTAACGTTAATTCTTTTATTATAGTTGAGTAAGATTTTTTTAAACATACTCCTTATAGGCTTAAATAAAATTTTAACAATTATTTAATTATATTCTTCGCTATAAATAACTTTTTGTGCATCAATTTCTTTCTTCAATAAATTTTTTCTTAAGTTAGTCAAATAATTTAAAAATTATAGATGAAAAATATTGATCACTTTGTTACGATTTTACGTATAAAAATAAAATGAAAAAAAAAATCATTTAAACACCCTAGAAGTTATTCCCCTAACGTTGCACCCAGAGTACACAGATGACGTTGAAGAAATAAGTACGCATGCGTTTCGAGGGAACGCGGAAGCGAGGTGAGTTGACGTGTGACGTCACAGAAGGAGAGAAGACAACGTCATGAATTTATGAGAGAGACAGAAGACATTCCACTAATGCACCCCTGAGAAATCCTTTTGTACATAATATAATGTAATGTAATGTAATGTGATGTGATAAATATATACAATCACGATACATATAAACACTCATGCAAGTGTGCAGCCGTAGAGATATTATATCGGTGGGTTTAGCTGTGTGTCAACAAAGAAAGAAGAAAAACCAAGAAGCATGAGTTCGACCACGTGACGTCAGACCAGCTGAAACGCAGTCTGGTCGACGGAGGTTTTGTAAAGAAGTGGGGGAGTTTATATATATACGTATAGTATATATAAAGTTGAAGACATTTCAATAATTGTATGGAAGAGAAAGAGAAATAATGTAATGTATAGTAAGGGGTGATCGACCGAGGTAAAAAAAAAGAGAATATATATATGAGCTTGAATATATAGAGAAGAGAGAAAGAAAGAGAAAAGCCACCAGGAAGAAACACACGGCCTCTATGCATTTTCTTTAGCTATATTTAGGCAAGTCCCTTTATCAGCAAAACGTTTCAGTTACAGTCTATGAATGTATGTATGTTTTATTCTTAGATTTCGATTATGCATAATAAACTATATTATATTAACCAAAGCTATTTTTGAAAGTCTTTAATAATTTATAAGAAACTTTACGGTGATATTTTACTTGCAAAATTTTTAACAGTTTTACTGTTTCGTTTATTGAAAAAATATGCTTAATATTGTAATAATTTAGTAAAATTTTATTTAACTGCAGCGATAATTGAACAATTTAAAACCGATTAAAAAAACCATTTTTTAATTTTTAAAGCCATAAAAAGAAGTCAAAAACATAAGAAGTAATGGTTACTAATTGTCCACTGAATTTACTCTCACTTGTATTTTATAGGAATCAGTTGCCGGATGATTTTTATACACTGAAAAAAAATTAAATTGAATCAAGAAAAAAATTCTTAAATCAAGAAAATAATTTTGAAGAGTTTCATTGCTTTGATTCAAGACCAAAAATTCTTGAATCAAGTAAAATTATCTTTAACCAAGAAAAATTACTTAGTTTAAGAATTATTTTACTCAAATCAAGAAGATGAAATTCTTCAAAATTATTTACTTGATTCAAGTTAATTTTTTTTCTGTGTCTGAAAAAAGAAAAAAAAAAGACTTTTGAGAAAATAAGCAAAAAAATTAAGAAAACTAAACACCGTATGAAGAACTGTAGTTTTTTTTATATAAAACGATGTAGTTAAAAGAAGCAAAATCTCGTGAATCTAAAAAGTCAAAAACAATTCATTCATAACTAATAATAATTGCATAAAAAATGAAATTTATTCTAAATGTATGGATATAGTAAACTAAACTGTAATGAGAGTGTTTTTCGATATTTCTTTAGTTGCGGTTCTTTTTTTATGGGAAAAAAAAAAAAAAATAGACAGAAATATAGCTTGATAGTATACAATGGAACCATACAAATATCATACAAAAACATATTACATATGAGCATGTTTCTTGAGGAGTGGTTGATGATCTCTGAGAGACTATCAATCGATAAGATAGTGTGATGTGTAAACCAACAATTGACACAGCTTTATTTAAAAAAAATAACAAATTCATAGTTGTAATTATTGAATAATTTTTTTTTTTTAAATATTTTTACATTCTAATCTAGATGAGACATATTCAGGACGCAGTTGAGTTTATTGTCTTATTGCTACCATTCATCTGCCATTTATGGGTGAGATAGTGCTTGGTTGGAAACTACGATTATCGTTAAAGAGAAGAGTATGGAGAGTAAATAGAGTCTCTATTGTTTCTCTTTAACGTGCAAATGTCAACGCTTCACCTTTCCTTTCCTCGCGGCTATACGTTTAATGACTGTGACACGTGTGCTAGGTTTTCTATGCCTGAAGACAATGCGTGTTTTCATCATTTCGTGAGGCAACAATTATTCACCATGTCATTAAATTTTTTTCTTTACATATAATTTTATATTTTTTTAAAAATTTTCTTTACTTTTAATAGATTTCATTTTTGGCTGTACATAAATATTTTGATATAATCGAACCGTTAACTTTGTTTTTTCTTTGTCCATACTCCTTTTTTGTTATTTTTTATTTACCGTTACGTATATGCTTATTTTGGACACCACAACTCTCGAATCTTTACCGTTACATTTTATCTTGCGTGACAACAGTTGAATAAAGTTAGGAAACCGACGTGACTTTGAATTTTAAATAAAGAAAAAAAAATATGTACAATTATTGTACTAAAGGTATGTTAATGAATCTTTAATAATATTTTACATTAAAAGTATACCGCAAGTTAATGGTCATTTTTATTTTTTTATATTATCGAAACTGATCGGTGGACAAAGAAGCAGGAAGTGGTGTACCGATGTCTTGAAACATAATGAAATTTGATAAAGCTATTATACAAGTCTATAAAATAGTTATTATAATTTAATACAGCCACCGCAGTGAAATAATAAAAATATTGCAATTCGCTGTTACTTTAATGTATTTTTTTGTTTTATTTTCTTTTGTGTATAACGAGCATTATCGATACATTTGCTTGCATACGCAACAGAAGTATATTGTCGTTGTACATTTGTCTTGATAAGCTAACAAGTAAATTAAAGGGGCGAGACGTTTGGCGAGAAGAAAATGTTGATAAGGGGTCATACACCCCAGCAAAAGCGCGTGGCGAATGCACCAAAGTATATTTTAAATTTATATATATACACATAATTTTTTTTTTTTTTTTCATTTTCTTGATATATTAAATGTGAGTCAACATTTCACTTTACTCATGTGTTTGCTGCAAATACACTGAGAAATTATTTACTTTTTTACATGATAATTTTTCATCAAATGATTTAATACTTCTGTATAAAAATTATAAGAAATTAAAAAATTGTATTTATAATTTTCAATAAAAAATATCTATAAATAAACGAATTTATAAATAATTTTAAACGTTAAATAAACTGAAAAAGAAAAATTGAAGACATTTTATGAGATGCCTGATGCATCAGTTAGACGAAAATAGAGAGAAAGTATTCGTTAAAAGATACAGGAAGCTCTAAATTTTAATATTTTGAAATTTAAAAAGAAACATTGCAAGTCACTTTAAAGTTTAATGATTTTAAAATTTATTCATTTTAATAATAATTATATTTATGAAATATTTATTTTTAACGAGGTTAAAAACAAATTTGTTTAATGTTCCAGTAAATAGTTGTATGCATAATTTATTTATTTATTATTTTTGAATTTATCAAGCAAAGTCTTATCTGCGCCTTTGATATAACATGATTTTTTTATTTCAACTGAATAGAAATTATTTTTATTCTTTAAGCACTGAATATTTCATCCACAATTACATAATTATATTTAAGAAAAATTTAGTGAGTTATTGATAGTTAAAATAACTTACCATCTCTGGACATGCCAAGTCGTAGGCACTTTTGTAACCGGCAATACTGACACCGGTTTCTGTTGACACGATCTACCACACAATTTTTGTTTCTCGGGCACTGGTAATTTACGACTGATGACTGTGACCTCCTGAAGAAACCTTTGCAACCCTCGCAGGTTATTACACCGTAGTGTACACCGCTGCTTTTGTCGCCACAAACTTTGCAGGGGATTATCTCGATCTGGGCTGTAATTAATAAATTTTCAATTATTACCATTTGTTTATAATAAATAAATAAATGAATAATGAACTATGCAAAGAATTGAAAATCGTAAAAATGACTTTAAGTTTTTATTTAAATTTGAAACTTTGACTTTTTATCTATGACGACAGATGAAATAAGATTATATGTAATCCGTAAACAAAAGCAATATGACATGAAGTAACTATTGATTATTTACTTTTATAATTCACACATTTGCATAAAATTGACACGAGTTAAGTGTAAGCTTTATTGTTTAATTTTTCAATTCTAAATTTCACGGAGCTTGTTTTATTTTATTTGTAAAATAAAATTTAAACAACATAGCATTTTCAATATACTTTTATAGTTACAGTTCTTATAAAGTTTGAAAAAAAAAAAAATTTTTTTTTTTATTGTTTTACACATGTGTTTTTATCATATCAATTCAGGATATATTTTTAATATTTTTGATAAGAAATTTTTTCCTGGAAAGATTTAAAAAATATAATTTTTAAACTTTGGTATCTGTTCGAAAAATCACAGATGGACAATTTATTAAAGTATACACAGAAAAAAAGTGACTTGAATCAAATGAAAAATTCTTGAATCAAGTAAAATTTACTTGAAATAAGAAAAATCTCTTAGTTTAAGAATTTTTCTACCCAAATCAAGAAAATGAATTTCTTTAAAATTATTTATTTGATTCAAATAAATTTTTTTTCCGTGTATATATTTCGGTTTATATTTATTATTTTATGGATTTCAGTATCCACTGAATTATAATGTGTATAGTTAGAAGCTCGTCTACCTCGGATAGATTTAACCTGGACTCTACGGTCATCCAGCAAACTGTTATCAGAACTTGAAGTTGTTTGAATCGAGGATCGCGTTCTTGCCTCTGGAGGCTGTGGACTCGTGCTGTCGGCGCCCCAAGTCGACGTTTCGAACACCGATAAATTTCCCTCCATTTACACTGTACTTTATCGCCGTGTCGTTGCATTCGCATACGATTCTTTCTTACTTTCATCTACTGCTAATTTTATTATTTCATTTATCAGATTTATAATAATTAAGGCGTATATATATAAGAAGCGTAAAAAGTGAAAAAAAAATAACTATTTTGATGCTACACGAAAGGAACAAGATGACACTAGATACCATCTCAGATTATACTCAGTGATATCTGTGGTGAAAAAAATTTTCAGATAGTAGCTAGTATAATCCAGATTATACTGGGTGATATCTGGATTATACTCATTGTAATCTGGATTATACTAGCTACTATCTGAAATTTATTTTCATTCAGTATAATCTGGAATGATATCCAGTGTCATCTTGTTCTTTCCGTGTAGTTATTTTTAAAATTTAAAAAGTATCTATTTTTTTATTTCTATAAAAGTATTCAATATTTAATTTAATTGAATAAAAAAAAAAATTTGCATGGATTAATTTTTATACATTAGTTTTATAAAAAAAATTATAAAATAATATTAACGTCTAAAAAATAGAAGCAAATTCTATCAGGAGCAATAAAATAAATAAAAAATGCAAAGTACTTTAATCAAAGTAAAAACATTGAGCCTTCTCATCGAAACATATTCTAATGAATAACTTTTTTCCACTTTATGTTATATCATAAAACAATTAATAAAAATACTTTAAATCATGAGTTTCAATAAAATCTACAATAATTAACTTTAACTTGTACTTGGTATTAGTATTATCTTTATCTTCTACTACTTGGTAATATGGTATATGGAGAGCGGCACTCTCAGTAGCGTCGAAGCGCTTGCACCATATAGTCAAACATTACATAACTGAGAACGATGAACTCAAAGTACAGTCACTCAACACACGGGCATTTTCTCGCGTTATCTTGTATCACATTACGATGCCTGCAGCTGCAGAGAATTATTTCTTCCAAATTGTTATTTTTATTTATTTTTTTTTTTTTTACAAATAATGTTGTTTTTATTTCAATTAATGTAAAAAATTTGTAATTCCGGGTATAAAATTTGGAAAAAAAGTTATTTACATAATTTTGTATCAATGAGATTTTTCATTAATTAATACTTATAATAATCAGTAAATTATTATCTTCTTAAAATTTAATTGAGATTTTTGTCAAAGTAAATCGAAAAAGTAATTAAAAACAAATAGTATCATCTTATGACTGAAATAATTACTACAGTTAGCGAATATTTAATAAGTAGATGACTTAAAAATTAAACTGCCTTAATTAATATAAGAATAATAATTTCACATAATTTTTTTTATAATTACTTCAAGAGTTTCAAAATTAAAATTACACTTGACAGATAATTGAAAACAATGTTTATCATTTTAAATTATATTATATAAATAATTGATATAAATTTCATATGTTTTCGCATTACTGTAAGTGTTCAAATAAATTAACACAAATACATCCACTGTCACTTATCAGTAGTCATATTTATGAATTTAAATTGATTGTTGATAAAAATCTAAAATTTAAAAAACGATAAATGTATAAATTTGTAATTAAAAAAAATAAAGATAAAATTTATAAAAAAAAGTATTGAACTTGTAGAGCGTTAGTAAGCGGCACTTTCCAACTCCCACACGACACATGACTTTATACTCTATAGTAATACCAATTCACCCATACATTACTCGATCATGAGTATACACATGGATTTACTCACGAACCAACCAACATCTCTTCCTGCATCCTTCTTTCTTTCTCCTTAGACCCTTTCTACTTTACGATCTTTTTGTGTCTCTTTTATAAATCTCGGACACAACACTGAGTAAGAATAATCCACGGAGAGTATATCCACTGATCATGCAATACATTGTTACATCCCACATATCCAATAACATTTAAATATAAAAAAAAATATTTTATTTATTTATTTATTGTTTGTTTTAAATTCAGGCACTAAATATAGCTTATTAATTATTGGAGTACCAAAAAGAATTGAATTTATTTTAAAAAATACATTTTTTATTTTTGGAGTAAACAAACATTATATTAACAATGACACTGTTAGCAAATGTCTAAAAATTTTTGATTTTTTTTATTAATTAAATTTCAATTAAAAAGATATTTATAAAAAATTGCACTTATAGTTTTTTACATGTGAAATTTTTTTTTTAATTGTTTAAGTGAAATTTTTTCAAAAAAAAAAATTTCTAAAAATTTTGAAATGTCGGCTAACTTAATTTTCATTATTAACACCATCTATAATAATAAATATAATGATATGTAATTTGTGAATCAAGTTCTCATAATTTATGTATATTAAACGCGCACCTAATAATGTAACTTACACTTCTATTTGTCCACTAGTATTTAACATTTAATTTAAATTTGAATAAAATGGATTAAATAATAACATAACATAACATAACATAGCACAGTATTTGGAGTACAATATTTTAATATTAAACAAAACAATACTTCGGTTGTTTAATAATAATGCGATTACGGAGGAAATAATTGACAATTTATAGAATGAACAAATGTACATATATGATAGAGAAGAGGTGTTTTTGGGGATCACCAAAGCAAGCCTGGCATCTCACAATATGTCAAGAATCCCCACCATACCGTTGACGTTGTGGCGGGTCACTGAACTGTGCGCCACCGCGAATGATGGTCGAGTGCTTCGTCTCACCCTCTGCCCCGCTAACTGGCGCACCCCTTCCCAGCAAGGCGATTCCCTTCCTTTCCGTCTCTAAAATCCCTCCTGGTGGACAACACTCCCCACTATTATTTCAATTGTAATACTTGCCGGGTATTACCGACAATCTGCGATCGCTACCGAATCTTTCACCACGTTTACTTAACTTGTTACTATTTTATCTATTTATCAATGTAATACATACAGTCATGGGTCTAATGATTGTAATTACAATTATTATCGATTAAAACAGGCAAAAAAATCAATTTTTTACTCCGACTTAGTCGATGATGAGTGTTGGGTTTTATTTCAAAATTTTTTTTGTCAAGATCAAGATGTCAGTGTGACATTAAACTTAGCTGTCACTTGACAATTTTTTTATTTTTTTTAATTAATAAATTTGCTCCAAAAAATTATTTTTAAAAAATTGCATTTGTAATTTTTTTTAATTTCTAGATGTCAATTTTTTTTATAATTTTAGTTGTCACAAAAATTCTTAAAATTATCAACTATCTGCTAAGTTAATTTTCATGATCTCAGTTTAGTTTTAAATAAGAAAGAACTTTCTTTGTTTATTTAAGTATATAATTAATAACAATTTTAATAGATTAGTAATCGAAATTTAACTCATAAAAAAAATTACACTTTATAAAATTTTAGGAAATTATTAATGCAATCATTTAAAACTAATTTATTCTATGACGTTAAATTTAGCTGTCACTTCACAATTTTTTTAGTTTTTTTAAATAAATAAATTATCGCAAAAAAATGATTAAAAAATGGATTTGTAGACATTTTAATAAAATAAAAATGCAATTTTTTAAAAATAATTTTTTAGGACAAATTTTTTTGTTAAAGAAAATAAAAAAATTGTCAAGTGACAGCTAACTTTAATGTCATATTTATTTTTTAAATTAGAGTTAAAAATCATCAGATAACTGCTGATTTCAGTTTAATTTTGATGAAAGTTGAATTATACAAAAGAAGTTAATTTTACGGAGAAAAAATTTGATAGTTTTACTTTAATTTTACTCTATGCACAAAAAAAAGAAGTCAATTTTTAACTTAAGAGTGTGGAAATTGTAAAATTCATTATTTTTCAAAATTTTAAGTTACATGAGAATTAAAATTACTGTCATAAAAATTTCATTGTTTTAAATCAACACAGAAATATTTTTGAATTAAATAAAATTTTTTTGCGTAAATTAAGGCAAATAATTTCTTCAAAATTTCTTAAAAAGCTTTTTCTTAATGAAATAAATAAAATTTATAAATGAAGAGATAAAGAAGAAATTTATCGATTGCAGGAAACTGCATCATCTATAGAGCACGTGTGTGCCGCTCGCTTAGTAAACAAAAGTAGAGACTCCGTTATAATTTAATGTGTAATGTAAGTGATTCTAGATGTCTCAAGTCTGGCGCTTTCACCGACTTTGTAATAATCCGCTTAAAAAGCAGTTTCGTAATAATTTAATGAAAATATGTAATAAATTAATGTTGTATTATTTTTCGAAAATAATTATGATAACAATAATGAGAAATAAAACATAAGTATGAAAAATAACAGAAATGGTTGAAAAAACTAATGGATGAAAAAATAATAAAAAACAATATTAAAAAAATGAATAATTTGTAATTTATTTTCATTCATTAAACACTTGACTCATACTGGTGACTATTCTCACTATATATAATACTGTCACTCTCCATTCTATTTGGTTGCCACGTCCTTGTAGAGATCGTAGAACCTCCTCTCTCTTTTTTTTCAGAGTCTCATTCTTGGTTTAACTCTTTACGTTTAACTTGTACTCACGCTTTAACCCCACTATCACAACATAACATATTACTTTAGTGTACAGTACTGTTGTGTGTTTATAGTTATGCTCGTTGGTGTTTGTATTCGCATATTTATTGCATAACCGACGCGCAACACACGAGGTTGCCAACCTGCACTACGACGCATAACACTCTATAAATATACCACTACAAATAAATAATTTAACATTAAGTCGATTTGTACATTCAGCCAACTATAATCATTAAATTGTTTGCATGGTATTATTATTTTTTTTTTTTAATTTATTTTATTATACATATATGTTTTTATTTTTTATAATAATACGTAATGGTGATGTTATATGTTATATCTATAAGTGATATAGATATTATTATTCGAAGGAAAGTATAACATAAACGTAATGATTATCAAAGAGTGCGAAAGTCGCCGGGCGGTTTGACATTGGACGTGATAAACTTTCCACGGATTATAGATTCATAAATTGCCGAGTTCTAAAAATAATTAATTCCAATTACATAGAATTTATTACTTAGATTTTTATTTTTTTACCCATATTTAAAATTGTCTTATCAAAAAATACTGACTAGATTGTTCTCTCTGCTACTGTATGAATTCTTTTTAGTCCAAGAAAAAATTTTTAAGCCTTGTATTGAAAACCAAATTTTTTCAAGTCAAGAAAATTATTTTTTTTTTATTTCGTTATCTTGAGTTAAAATTTTTTTAACTATAAATTTATTTCGAAAATCAATACAATTTTTGTACTTTTAAATTCAATCAAAAACAAGGTTTTTTATGCCATTAAAGTTAGCTGTCACATGATAATTTTTTAATTTTCTTTAACAAAAAAATTTGTTCTAAAAAATTATATTTTTAATTTGTTAAAATTTCTACAAGTCCATTTTTTTGAATAATTTTATTTTGCTATAATTTATTTGTTAAAAAAAAATTAAAACAATTGGGAAGTGACAGCTCAATTTAATGTCATGTTTTTTTCTATATCTATTCATTGATATGATTGTAGGATTAATTTTGACGTAATGAGAGCTAAAAATACTTTTAAGTACTGGGTTAATATTCCGAGCAGATGAGGATCTTTTATTTTGATATTTACTGCTTATAGTCTGCCGTTAGAATTATTTTAATTGTAAAAATATATAAGAAGTTTATTATATTTCTATTTTGTATAGATACTTTGATGAGTCTAATTGATGCCTGATACATTCAATTACACAGAAAAAGTAGTGTCTTGACTTTAGTACATAATGGTGTAAAAAACATAACTAAACATAATCGAATACAATCTAAAACATATTAGATACAATGTTACATGTTGAGATCAAGAGATGAGTTACACAACCCCTAAATAACTACCATGTTCTCGACACTCAAATAAGTACCATTTTATCAAGACTCTTGGCGAGATCTACGACATGTGACCAGCTAAGAAAGATTAATCTATACATATATATAAAAGAGATTTCCACCTATGTATTGACTCATCACAATATCTCTTGAACCATAAGGCGTAGAAACTTGAAATTTGGTAGGAATATTTCTTTCGCTGAGAAGAGATCACCTAAGAACGGATTTTATGAAATTCCAACCGCAAGGGGTGTTGCGGAGACGTTAACAATAAGAAATTTTCGTTTTTAAACTGTAGCTCCTACAGACTTCAAATTTGTCAGGAGTCTTTTATTTATCATTATGTGAAAAATAAATTTGGCTACTTATTTAAATAGAATTCGTAAAAAATATGTTAAATTCATTTTCTATGAAAAATTGATGTCACTGTGAAAATTTTAACTAAAAGAAAAATTCAACGCACTTGAAGCTAGACAGATTTCAACTTCACTTATGAGACTTGGAATGATTTTAACTAAAGCTTTCAATGCTTTTTGAAGTCTGTGCAAATCAATACAACAATCCAATGAAATTTCAAGTCTAGATCTAAAAATGCAATTCT
This sequence comes from Cotesia typhae, assembly GCF_013202065.1. Classification (NCBI taxonomy): domain Eukaryota; kingdom Metazoa; phylum Arthropoda; class Insecta; order Hymenoptera; family Braconidae; genus Cotesia; species Cotesia typhae. Next base: position 521,954 of record NW_027423711.1, read on the forward strand.
ATAAAGCGCTCAGCGGAGCGGGCAGGTAACAGCTAGTCCTATTATATTATTATTTTATCACAGTTTTTCATTGTATTTTTATACTGCATTATCACTTTTGTATTAGTATTAGATTAAATGAAAACATGCTTTTCGGGGAAAAAAAAAAAAAAAAAAAAAAAAAACCTACATAGCTGAGAGAATCACAAATTATTAGTATCGAATTCCTGGTTTCCAACTTTAAGGTAAAATACCCAGCAGTCGAACATTTTTCAAAGTAAAACGTATTCAACCCGACTTTTAATAAATAAATATTTATCTATTAGATAAAAAAAATGTTTCTGATGAGAATATAAACAATTTTGAATCTATTGATGCATAAAAAAAAACATAATAATATTTTTATTTTTATAAGGTTTTAAAGATATATTATAAAAGCAGTAGTAGTTGAACAAACAATTCTAAAATGCCGTGAAGTGAAAATATAATTTTTAATTACTGCATCAATCATGCAACTACTGCACCCGGGAGTGAACAACCCGGGAGTAGTAGTTAAACTAGCATAGCATAAAGCTAATAAATTTGTCTTTTATTGATATATCACAAGATTGTTATAAATAATTTAAGATGAATAATATCTATAAGATATAAAAAATGTATGATACGTTTATTACTTGAATATTTTTATTTTATTATTCAATTTTTTATCTTTATTTCTTTGCAGCTATTATTATTATTATTATTATTATTATTATTATTATTATTATTATTATTATTATTATTTTTAAGTCATAAATCACTAATAAAATTAAAATTTAAATAGTTTCTTGTCAAATAATAAATTTTTTTTCAGTGATTTATAGTATTACAGATTTTTTATAATTATTTGTCTTTTTTTGTCACTTTAAATTAGACTTTCCTGTAAAATTTTTTTTTTAAATTTAAATTATTAAGTTGTTTTAAACTTACTTTTTTCGACTTAAACAAACAACTCGCCATCGAGTCAAGAAATCTAGTTATCTGCTTGACTTATTTTTGTTTTTGTTTTTTACTTATTAAATTTAACGGGAGACTAACAACGAAAATAATCAAAATGATTATATAAGATAGAATAAATAAGGTAAAATACTCAGTATTTGAACACCGTAAATTCGAGACCAATACTTGAACAGATTTTTGAAATTCATATTAATGCAAAATCGTGATACCTATTATAAGTGATATCCGTATTTTAACATTATTTGTTGGGTTAATTATTAATTTTTAAAAGTTTTTAGAATTTTAAATCGAAGTAATTATATTTTGGTTAATTTAAAAGTTGGTATATTGAAAATATCTGATGGCTGCTACTTATACCATGAAAATGGTACCAAACCTTAAAACTTTCAATCAGTAAAAAAACGGCATATGATCATTTTAAGTAATAAAAATGGTACCAATTAATGAAATAGCCTTTTTTAAACATTACATACTTTTTGCAAAGCTAACAAATATGATTTTAATATTTAATTTTATTGTCTAACTACTAGGGTGGGTCAAAAAAATCGAATAATTTATTTTTGACTTTATACTCTGAAAAATAGGTTCGTAGACACCTAAAAAGAATTCTCTCCAAGTATAAGCTCTTAATTATAACGGGAAGGTCCTCCGCTTTGCGGGTTTCTATTTTTTTCGAATAATCAGATAAAAAAATTTATATCTCGCTTCCAACTGCTTGGAAAAATATTCCGTGGCATAGATTTTGTGAGAAATTGAATGCTTTACAAAAAAGGTCTCTTATGACTTTTTCAAAAACTCAACCGATTAAAAGATATTCATAGTTGAAGTTTGGCTATTTTAAGGAAAATATTCGTTTTTATTATGAATTTTATAAGTCGATGAAAAAAATTATTTCGGATTGCGGAACTCATGATTTTGTAGGAAATTTACTGCTCTACAAAAATGGTCTCTTATGATTTTTTGATTAAGTGAAGCCGTTACGAGATATTCATCGTCAAACATTAACGAATATCAATATTTCCAGTTTTTGATCAATAATTCGATAAATTTTAATTTAAACTATGAGTTTCAGGAAAATTTACATAAATTTAACTTTTTTATAGATAAATTTTTTATTGAATTATCAATTGCAATATAATTGTCTATATTTTTAACATAACAGTACGCTATTACTATAAATAATTTCTTTTATTACAATTTGGGAATGTTTTTTGATGTTCTTTGACAACTTGCAATAAGTACTGGAATTGTTCTTCATTTTTTGTCAAGCATTGATTATATTCACTGACTAATGCAACAGCTCGCTCTGCTGAATCATTGACAACTTTTAGTTGTTGAAAGTATTCTTTATTTTCGAGATAACTCTCATTAGTAGGCCATAATTCAACATCGACATCAAGAAAGTCATACGGTAGATCGAAGATTTTGAAAAGATTTAATGACTTTTTAGACACAAAGTCACTCAGAGTTCTCTGCGCCAATGAATTCAAATCTTTTTTAGCAATTACAAATCTTTTAGCTTTAGAATCTGTACCTTCACGAGTATTAACAGCTTCAACAATACTTTTTTTTACTTCTAATGGAACGCCATCGTCAAACTAAATAAATCTTTTCAAAATCTTCGATCTACCGTATGACTAGACGTGGTCACTTCTTTAATCGTGTAATCTTATCAAACTAAATTTTCTACGAAAAAATATAAAAGGAAGTGAATTTACAAAAATATAAATATTTTTTTAAATATACGCGAAGAAGAAAAAATTACAGTTTTTATAATTTATCATGTATTTTAAGATCCGATATCTTTCTGAGTTTCAAAAACTTCATAAAACTTTAAAAATATTACGATTATTTTGCATTAATATTTATTATGAAAATTTATTGTCCGCAAGTACCTATAAGATTTTATAAAATATAAAAAGAATTGACTGTTTTCCAATTTTCCATACAAAATTAATAATTTAAAAAAATTTCCCGTGTAAAAAAAATTGTGATTCAAAATGAATTTAAAATTGAAATTCATATTTTGAAACAAACATGAATTAGTTTTGAGATCAATCCAAATTTGAAATTGATTTGTAAATAGAACTTAGCACGCCTGTAGAAATTTCGATCCTGCTTTAGAATATTAATGACTTGAAATATTTAGGATAAATTTTATCTATAACATATTCTTAATCTTTATTAAAATTCTAAAGCAGAATCGAAATTTATACAGGCTTTATAATATTTAGCCATATATAATAGCTAAATAATAATAGCTAAATTTGTCATTAAAGACAAATTTGGGAATTAGGGAAATAAAGGATAAGGGGGAAGGGGGGGGGACCTTTACTCAGTAGGGATTTTCGGTTTAAATTAAATATATAAATTTCTAATTAATTATTCTTATAATTATATATTTATTTATTATATACTATATAATATTATAATATATATAATTATTATATAATAATTACGAAATTAATGAACGATATAATTATTTTAATTATTTGTTTAAAAATAAATAAAATTACATAATCATTAAGATTCTACTCTAGATGATAAAAAAAATCAATATCACTTTACTTAATAATTATATGGATGTTTATCTTTATGAGCATCGATTAACTTGTTTCTATTAATAATTCAAACACTCATTTATTTATATATGTAATTATGCATTGCGTGGATCGATATGAGACATGACGATTATTGTTAATGAGGTGGAAAAAAAAAAAAAAAAAAAAACGTCACAATTGACAGATAATTTTTGTTGAGGTATATTAGCAGCTTGTGACGATGTAAACAGACGATAGAGCAACCGGCGTGCGGCATAAGTCGCGAAACGAAATGTAGGTCAGGCATATGAGGTGAGCCGTCGATCCAAGTAGGTAAGTCAATCGATAATGAGATTGTCGGCGTTCTCGTCGCGTTGTTTGTTCTGAATTGAGGGACACTGAGGGGTAACCATCAACAAAGTACAAGAGCGAACTTGAGAAAATGAAAATACCTTTCAAAAATTCCTAAATGTCCGTATCGTACCTATTATTATATACGGTATTTGCCATTAAAATCGGAATTTAATATTCCGAATTACTTGATGTAACACATTGTTTATTCAATTGAATTTTATTTATGATTTTATTATTTAAATTCAACATACTCGATAATTTATAAATAATGATCAATAATGATAAATTTTATTATTTCGTTATTTATTTAAGCGATAGTAATTTTTAACGAGTGCCATTTACACTGATAAACTTTAAAATTGTCAGTTTTATGAAAATAATTTGATATTATCAGCCTAAAGATATTATTTCGCAAAACTCGATAATGATAGCCATTTTTATCGAGGTGGAAAGCATCGAGTAGTCTAAAGTAGCATAGCAGTTTAGTAGTGTATGACTCGAATGATTGAGCCAACTGCAAACTGCAGTATTAAACCGAGAATGACGATTACAATTTTCTTAACTAAGTTGATGTGGTAATATTTGCAACTTGCAACACGTTGTTTGCGTTCGCGCGCAAACTACAGTCATATCAATCGTGTTCTTCGGCCAAGATCCAAGATCGTCTATTCCGGCATTTTAGTTGACAGCTATTCAATTCAGGTCGTTGTACTTAAATAGATTTCTTGATCTTTTAACCATATTTATTGTTTTAGTTTTTCTTTTTACTATTTTTTTCTATGATAATAACATCAGTTGAGATATTACTATTGTTTTCAGTTATTTATGGGAGTACACTTTTACTAAAAGATGCATAAAGATAATTAAATTGATTAAAGGTAAACTACAGTTATAAACACGTGTACATAAAAATATTATGTCTTTTTATAAAATGATCAATTTGATTTACGAGAAAGAATTTCAATGTACCAAAATCATTGTGAAGAATTTAACAATCTTGAATTAAGTAGAAAAATTTTTGAGTTCAATTGAAAAAACTTTTCTGTTTAATTCAAGATGATCTAATTTTTTTTAATTATTTCTATGGTTTAAATTTTTCTTCTTAAATCACGTCACTTTTCTTATCAGTTTAGAGATAGCTGATTTTAAACCCAATATTGTAAAGAAATTTTAATTCTGATTATTGGTAGAAAAAACTTAAATATTATTATTGAATTTTAAGCGAAAAATAAAATTTTCGAATTTGATATTTTAGTCTTAAGTGACTAATAGGATTTTACAAGTGCATATAAGTTTTTTATCACACGTTTAAGTAAAATAATTATTGAGTCAATTAAAATTATTCATTCATAAAACACGTTTTTTTTTTTTAGTCAAGAAGATTTCTTATGTAAAAAAAAAAAAAAGAAAAAGTACGATATGTTGATATTAAAACAGTTGTTACTTTACGTACTTTTTAAACTGTTTGATCTTCTAAAACTCCTATTTAAATGTAACTTATAAAAAAAAAAAAAAAAAAATGCGAATTTTCGTCGGACGCTTGAAAAATTTGTAGATAAAAAAAATAGTTTTTTTTAACAGCCTACCCAATATGACATATATCTATTACATTGATATATGCAATAGAAAAGGAAGCGTTAGTAGTTCAGTGGGAAAGCCAACGTTTTTCCGGCGGTCAATACGAAAGATCGGTTGCGGGTTGGTGGACGCCGCGTCGCCGGAGGGTTAGTAACTCCAACGGTGAACGACCGAATGGTTCTGCGCGTGCGTTAAAATGCAGATGACCCAGAAAACTCGGAGTTTTCCGTGGAGCTTCGGATGTTGACAGCCGATGCGCGGGCGCCGACGACTGACCCACATCACTTCAAGTCACTTGCGCCCGGCACGCTGTACTGGCAGAGTGCACCGATTCGTGCCAATCTTCCTATTAGCCAAATAATTTGCTTTTTTTTTTCTGAAAATAGTCATATAATTGCTCAAATTATCACCGAATGTTTAATTTACTTTCTCAAAGACAACAAAACGCTGCACTCCCACCTAAAAAAAAGACGTACTGACGCAATGCTTTTTCGAAATTATTTTTAGTGGGTAGAAAATATTTAAAGATGATATATCGTGTTACATATTTACTTTACTGACAAGTACAAAAAAGTGTTTTTATTATATTATTTCATTTTTTTACACGTAAGACTTAACGGAGTAATTATTAAGCATTCGCGATGTTTTTTTTTTCTTTTAATTTTAAAGGAGTAATTTTTTTACTTATGATGTGCAATAACGATTTATTTGACTGTTGAGAATAAATATTTGATTATCATAACTTTCATTATCTTCTACATGTTGTGTCAATCAATCACACAATCCATTTACCTATCGAATACCCGATCATGCGTAGTGAAATTTAGAAAGCACCGGTGAAAAGCCACGTGCGCGCGGTTAGCAAATAACTAACCCGATAATCAAATATACTTGGAATTATTTTACAAATTATGACAATTATTTTATAATTATTTATAATTTTCGTATTTGTAGAAATAGAAGAAAAGTTGGCAACTACGAACAATTTAATTCAAATTCTTTCTTTTTTCGGCTCTAAAAGCCACGAAAGAAATTAAATTAGTTTTAATTAAATAAAAAAAAAAAAAGCTTTTATAATTTAAATTATACGCCATGTATTTTTAATCATAGAATAAAAAATATATGGACATATAGTAACTATTCTAGTCGAGGACACTGCCTTTTTATTCTCACCACATTCTCGGACTTTAAGGCAATAGTGAAATAAAAAAAAATCATTTACTCAGATTACTAAAACGTCAGTAATCGATGTCCTTGCAATAGTAAAATAATGATTTAGATTTACCGATGTTATACAATACAACCGAGCGTAAAATGGTAATTGCTGTGTCAAAATCATTAGAAATTTCGATAGCTATTACTTTACACTCAAGGTGAAATGCTGACTTTACTTCTAATTAATTTTTGTTTAATAGTAAACAAATGTATTTACTTTTTTATTTTTTATTAACCATTGAATGATTTATTTCTCTTCAATATTGAAAGTAGCTCTTCGGAATTACAATTAAATGTTGCAATGCCGCTATATAACTAAAATCGACGAGAATTGCATATTGATTTAAATCGTAAATTTTTAGCGTTGATATAAATTTAACAATAAAAACTTGAAAGACAAAATGTTTACAAATTGAAAAAAAAAAAAAAAAAAAATTATGTAAATGTTTTTTTTTTTTTTTTTGACAAACTTTTATTAAATGGCAGTTTTACGATTGAGGGTTATCCTAGGTTATAGTAATAAATTTTTTGTATTTTCTAATTGTAAGTCATTATGTAGATAATAAAATAATTAATATCTGGTGTTATAAAAATTTATTTCTATTTTGACCGGAAATAAATATATCAGCTACTTATTAATAGAACAAAAATTTTTATTTTTGTATTCTGTTATTAAAAGATTGTATTTAATGCCAATCAAATCATTTTAATGGGCGTCGGTTAATTTTGTTTGAATTTAAACTGATAAAAACATAATTACGAATATCTTACATAGTAATAAATTTTAAGTCATTAATAAACACTTGCATCAACAAATTTTTTGTTAAATACACTTCTCCCAAAAATTGAACGAGCAAAAAAAATTTTTAAAGCATTTTCTCGATATTTCTTAAAATTATGGAAGAACCAAAACTCTTAAAATTTTTTAACTGAAATATACCTTATCACAAAATAATCGAAAAATTTATAAATTTTCACGCTCCCTTAATTTTTAAGATCATTTTATTTTACATTTTTGTGTGATGAATTAACACAGTCAAATGATAGTAACACACAAAAATTTTAAATATTTAACATGAAAATTTTCGAATCAAATTTTTTTATTGTGTATGATCAAAACTGTTTATAGATATCAATTTGATCATCACTGCATTATAATTTTTTTTTTTTTTTTTTTTTTTTTTTCATTACACATTGTATGATCTTATCGACTCGATATTTGTGTTATTCAACTCTATACTTTTCTTCAGATACTCAAATATTTACTGTAACATTAAGAAAAAAATTGTTCAAAGAATTGACATGACATGAAAGAAATAAAATACAGAAATAATAAAATTATAACTAAGTAATATTTAATTAATAATTGAATGTACATTATCAGAATTTGTCGGTGAAATTTGTTTTTAAAAAATAAAATTTAAAAGCTCAAAACATTAGCAATTAAATTATGTTTCTTAAGATTCTTAAATACAAAAGTGTTGCATATGTACTGGAGATAAAAATAGTCTTAATAACAATTTGGGAAAAAGATTGCATATCTGCAATGCACGAAAAAGTTTCACGACGTGAAAATAGCACAGTGCGCTGTCATTGGTATTTTATGAGTCGCTGACTGTAAAAAATCTACTACACCCATCTACCACGTTCTTCAATGAAATAAAGTCGCAAAAAATTAAAAAAGTATAAATACATCTACGTTCTACATGCCACTATACATGTGTTATTATCATTGCGTTATCTGATATCAAATGAAATAGATTTTAATTTTTTTGTGCACGATAAATTTTAAATATTATACGCGTCTTAAATTGTTGAATATTTTTAAATAATTTTTTTTTAAATATCAATAATGAATTTAGTGACAGTCACTATAAGCATTTTTGACCAGTCAACTTTCACAAAAAATTTATTGTGCAATACCATCAGAGACGTGTGTAATTTTTATTATTGTTAAAACGTGATTTTGTTATTCAAAAAAAAAAAAATATATATATATATATATATATATATATATATATATATATATATATATATATATATATATATATATATATATATATATATATATATATATATATATATATATATATATATGTTTAATTTGTTTTTTATTTTTATTTTATCATGATATACATATATTTGTAGAGATAATAAAACTTTTTATACTGCAAATAAAATTAAAATCAAGAAACATGCTTGCCTCAACAACCAATTTGAATTATTTGAATTTTTTTAAAGCATCATTGCAAAAAATATGAAATTCTCTATTAGAAATTGTCTAGCTTTAAATTTTGATAAATGACTTTTATATTGTATAATTTAAAAATAATGTAATATTTATAAGTGCACAGCATTTAAGATAAATTTCTTTGAGTAATAAAGATAATGTCAATAAGTGACATAACAATGATAATTCTTGATCTGCCTTTTTTTTATCTTTTATTTTTTTTAATTTATAAATTTGATTATTTAAAGTAATCAGCCCGTAAATATGTGAATAAAAAATATTTTTTTTATTTTTTACTGTAAAGGCAGATGATATTTCTCATTTAAAACTTAAAAAAATTTTATTACCTCAACCCGTTTTAGAACTTGAGTTATGTTTTTTGAGAATTTTTATTACTAACTTCTTGATATTGCTTTCTCTCGCATTCTCGTAATAATTATCAAATATTTTTATTCATCGTGAATACACATGCATAGTCATATATTACATGTTACATGTAGACTATCTTCAATATACAGGAATGATTCTTTATACGACTAAAAGCAAAGCAAAGTAAAACTTTTCGCGTCACTCGGGCATCGTGGACCTGGCTGCATACGATCGTTACCAGCAATCTCGAGTTTCTTCGACCGTTTATGCCATTTGGCACGATCTTCCCAGTTGGATGCGCGTAGCTTTGGCATCGTTGCCAAATTAAAAAAGAAATTTCAACGATAACGTTAAACAGCTTCGCTGAAATTTTACGAAATAACTTTTACAAATTATATTTCAATATTATTACTCTAATAAAAATTTCATCGATATCAAAATATTAAATAACTATAAATAAGATTAAAAACTCTACTCCGATTCAATTACTAATAACAAAAAAAAAAAAAAATGTAATTATCATTTTTCTCAGTGACAGTTTTAACGAAAAATTTATACTCTTCCGGAGATCTTGGTATACTGAATGCGTTTGACAGTATAATGCATATATAGCCCGGTGAGTAGGCTACTCTTTCTTTATTTTTCTTTCTCGATTGCGTTTACAAGCACGTTAATGTCACTATGATCATCGTGATAGCGAGGACGCGTTTGGTTGTTACCAACATGCTTAACAAATTTTTTTTATTTATTATTTACTCTACTGTATACACATGATAATCATCCCTATACTCAAAATAAATTCCAAAAAAAGCAAGTAGTTTAAACCAAAAATATATTTCAATATAATGATTGTGTTTATATATTAATTTATTTGATGATACATTAAAAAGGTGACAGTAGTTGATTGTAATGATGATGATAATACGGTTTGCACCTTGCCCTCTTTGGTAATACTCGAGTGCACTCTAGTCTCAGACGTGTATATAAATAATCCAACTATAATTAATATGACTAATAAATATAATCTTTCACTTATACGTAATTATAAAAACTAAATATTTAAAAAAATTAAAAATTTATTCTATGTTTACTTGGCAAATAAAAATTTTTTCCTCTTGAAAAAAATATTAATTAAAACTATTTTTTTTTTTTATTTTTAAAATGTTATGAACATTGTACTTGCTGGTTGGTGGGAAAACACTTGCCAGCATTTAATAGATAACTTTTTTCCCTCTCATTTTCCCTTTCTTTCACTTTGACGCTTCGTTGTCGTTTAATATATGACGCACAATACATGTGTAGGTGTACAGTACATTACATATATCTATATATATATATATATATATATATATATATATATATATATATATATATATATATATATATATATATATATATATATATATATATATACACGAGTGATGTGTCTTTTTGTCCCGCTCTATCTAATAGTTTTTATGTAATAAAACAGTATATATCTTTGTCAGTTGCTTTTGCCTTTAGTATAATACTGATACACTAGCTGCCAAGGCTTAAGAACGTGTGTGTGTACATAAACGTTGTATGATGCATGCACCACGCAAAAGTGTGGGTGACTAACGCATAACTATGTGTTGGCGCGAACGTGTAACTAGGTCGCGGGTTCGACAACTTTAGCCAAGGCTGCCATACCAGTGACTCTCATTGTCAGTGAGTGTATAGTCATATGTAAGTCATAAGCGAGGTTGCTTTTTTTAAATACATATCTGTTATTATGACATGCTCTTGTCTCTTTCACAGATTTTAACCATATAATAATCTTTCAAGATTTTTTGAATTTTTTTTCTAAATATTTATTATGATATTTTTTATTTATTTTTATTCAAGAAATTTTTTATCTTTAATGTTTGAATGCATGCATGCTAATTGTTGGGTAAAATTTTTCTAAATAATAATAATAATAATAATAATAATAAAATATATTTTTTTTTCTGCATCTAGTACTTTATCAATAGCTGCATCTTCATGTTACTTTAAAAATTTCTTTTAAAAGCTTTCATGTGTTTTTGGAGCATTAATTGAAGTATAAATTCTTACCTGAAACAGAAAAAAACAAATTTTCATTAGATAAAAATAATTTATCAATTAATTATAGTAATGTGTTTACTTGTTCAAATGCGTGTAAATAAATAATAAATAATAACTCAATTGAAGGAGCTTTAGTTTTTAGATCATGCACTTATTCATATTGTATTTCCCTTGTTTTACTGCATATGTGTCTATCATAAATCGTATTATGTACAAGCCAAGACACCCATAACGGTCTATGTATGCATAAACGATATAATATAACATATACCAGAAGAAGAAAGGAAAAAAGAGAGATAAATAAATAGATAACTAAAAAAAAAGAAAGAAAGACTAGACTCAGCGGATATCGACGGTCGACATCCAAGTGTAACGACCAATCATTTTACATATCTATCTAAACTAATAGATACTGAATTTATTTATTTTATATCATTTAATTTCCTCAATATAATAAACAAAAAAGATTTCAATTATGCAATAATTTAAATAATAATTTACAAAATTTAAAATTTCCATCAAAAATAAAATGTAAACTTACTTTTGAAAAGACAAGTAAATGTTACTTGTATGAGTGTATGTAAAAATAAACGTATTATATATTACATGTAAATAGACATCAACGTAAGTGAATTATACGTTTTAGTTTCTGTTTATACATATGATGAGTTTTATAAAACTTTCCTAGAAAATAAAAGAGAACCACTGATCGTACCGCGTTATCATAACATCAGCATGCCTGCTTGCATCTATCTATATTTCAAAGAGTGGTAGGCTAGAAACGCGACTCTGAGGGCTGCATATGCTCTTATCGAGTATAGAGTCATTTCTAGTACTTGGTGCAACACTAGAAACTTCGTTTAAAAAATAAAACTGCTCTTTGTAAAATGATATCTCAACAATTATTTATTTATAATTCAAACAACAACATAAAGTAATGATTAATGAATTATTGTGTAATTACTTATGTAAAAATATTAATTTTAAAGATTTAAAAATTATCAAAATAATAAAAAAAAAATAGTAAGTTTGTATGCAATCGTTTAGGAAGTTAATGCGATTCAACGTTGTTCAGGATCTTATGCAATCCTTTGGATTTCTGTTATTTCTAAGTTTATATTTTTCTTTCATTTTAATTTTATATATGCTGAGAAATTAGACAATATAATTTCATTTACTGATGACACATACACGTATTATTACTGGATTAATAATATTTTTTATTTATTTTTAAACATTTAGTGTTTATTTGAATGTTGAATACTAAGTAAGCATCGTTTTTTATCGAGTGAAAATAATTCAATGTAATTTTAGTAAGAATTAAAATTTCTTTAAATTGATTTCTTATCTTTGTATAAACCTATATCTAATATTATTTCTCAATAAGTATTTTATTTCATTATATATTTATTACAGAAAATAAATAAATAATGAGGCTAAGGTAACGCCTGCAGTAAACTATATCAATTATTACGGTAACAATATAATATTTGAACATTTTATATTTTTGTTCTTAGGTGAATAATAAATATGATCCATTTAAAAAAAATTTAGTAGCTAAAAAATGGTTGTTTTAAATCATAATATTATTTATTTTTCAATGAACTATTATTTGTCCTTCCATAGTTTGAACAAACTGTACGAAGAAACAACGTAATAAAGTGACAAAAAAGTATTAGAAAAACAAAGATTTCATTTTCACTTTTCAAGGGTTTGATAATTGATGTGTAACATCATAATAAAATTTATTATGATCGTAAATGCGTGTAAGCATAAGAACAAGCTCATTAGTATTGCTTAAATGTATAAAAACAAAAATAAAAAAAAAAAAGATACTGGAAAATGCGCTTACGCATACAGTAGGGCTAAGAATACTTGAAAATGCCGTTCATGTACATAACACTATACACCTCTTCACCGCAATAAGGCATCGTTGTCGTTGCTTGAGCACCGCAAAAGTCATTGCATAATACACTACACACTATTACTATTATATGTATACAGTTCCCCAGTGACGTGTCTTTATTCTCCCTCTTAACTTTTCTTTCGCTCACTCATTACCTCTATCTCTGTTTTTCCTCTCCTCTTCTCCTTCTCTTACTCTGACAACACGTCTCTATACTACTTGTCTTAAATAAAAGTCTCTTGACAACACACAACTTTACTCTTCGTATTCAAGAGAACGCAACTTTACAGTGCCATGTCTTTAGCATATAACTTTCTTCTTTTTTCTTTTTTTCTTTTTTTTTTTTTTTTTTCCTATTGCTACTGATGCTAGTGCTACTGTACTGTATGATTACTGCTGCTTTTGCTGCTTCTTGAAACGACTTTCGCCCGGATGCAAGAATGCCGAAAGTAATCTTGCACGGGATATTTTTGTTTTTATGTATATAAATATTCGGCAAACTATTAAAAAATTTTTTTATCCACAACTTTTTTATTTTTTATAACATTATTTTTCTATTTTTAATTACTGAATTTATAATTTCGTTTTTGATAAGTTTTAACAACATTAATAATGATAATTATTATTGTCGTTGTTGTTTACAAACAATTACATAGATGTAAAAATAAATATAACTACATATTGATAAAAGTCCATGATAAATACCAAGGGCTTAGAGTTTATTGTTTGCACTTGGCCGATTTATAGTATAAATCAACAGCATTTTAACGTCATACGTGGTACCTGCACGATGCATCATAGCCTTTATAGAGGCTATATGGTACTATGACTCAGATACCCGAATGTATGACAATGTTGTTGTTTTTATTTAACATCAAAACATCTTGCTTTACTGTTATACCATACGTTACATATTTCCCAAATTATTGATTGATTAAAATTGAAATAATTTTTACGATAATAATTATTTCTAGTGGGATTTTTAAATTATTATTTTTTTTTTTCTACTACTAAGGTTAAATCATTATATTGACATGCTTGAAAGAACAATTTATCTTGATTGATTATTTTTTATTACCTTATTCATAAAAAATATTTTATCAATTATATTTTTGCATAATTTTGAGTCTTAAATTTGCGAATTATTTTTCAATTTAATGAATCGGAACTTTTATTAAATTAAAAAAAAAAAAAAAAAAAAAGAAGTGAACGAAAATACGCATCTAAATTAATCAAAGAATAATATTATGAAATTATGACTAAATTAGTAAAGCGGCATTATGAAATCAATTAATAAAGCTTATTCATAAATATTACCCACTTTGACAGTATAAAGAGAAATTGATAATAGTATGAAATAATGATAATCATCAATCATACATATTAAATACAAAATAAATTAATTAATCATGCAGAAGTACACTGCTTAAATAAAAATTACGATAGTAAAATAAACCAGTGAATATTGACTAATTAATATGAGCTCATTCAATTATTCTGTTCAAAATGGCGAATTATAAACACTAATTACAATTGTCTCGCCGCCGGACATACCAGCTGTATAGCATACACTGAAACTAGAAAATCATTTTTGAGAACCTCATCGCATGTGACCAAATATTCGTTCTTAATTAAACAATCTTAATTTTTTATGTTTTACACATTAATTATTAGTTATTATGAATATTTAAATGTCCTGTACGTGAATGACCTAAGAATAAATTGTTAATTCCAATTTTTACTCGATTGCAAATGAACAATAATCAACATAGAGTAAACATCCTCAACATAAGTGTAAAAAAATCTTCTTAAGCTGGTCGACTTCTGCAACTTTTATTTAATACCTTTCAAACTATTTATTCGATAAAATAAATACAGAAAAATACTGTTAATATCTTTTATTTAACAATATGCAATATAATTTGTAGAAATATTTTTAATCGCGGTCGTAAGGGTATACAATCACTTTCGATAAGCTTGGAAGAAAGAAATAATTAATTATTAGTTAATAATTGTTATGAACACACAATTAATTGTATGTAAGCAATTTATATTATTGCGGTTATATTGCTAATTCAATGATTATGATGGTATGTTTTATACACGTGGGATTTGACCTTTTGTGGTTTTAATCGTGTAATAATATCCTATCAATTCAATTATTGAAAAAAGTTGATCATTTTAGCATAAAGATGATTGGCTTTAAAAACATTTGTTGTTACGAAATTTCATGACGAGTTGAGTTAACTTTTAATTTTAAAGATAATAATAATAATTATTATTATTATTAGTTTTAATATTTAGACAATTTTGAATTTTCGAGTTTGAAAAAAAAGATTATGACAAATTTTTCAGTAGCAATGCTATCTTATAAAATATTAGAGTTGTTGTGATGATTAACTTCAAAAAATTTCCGAAGATAAGTTTTTTATTACTTAAATTTAGATAATTATGAATGAATCTAAAAGAAGTGAACCATTTGTCGTTGTTTACTACACAGAAAAATATTACATTAAAAATATAATAGTAAGTCATAATAGAGATTTATAATTGTTACCTTAATGATTTTATAGTTAAAAATTATTATTTACATGCCAATTTTTATGATTTGATATTTTAATTTTAACTTAAGTTGCTTGAATTTAGTCTAGCTTGAAAAATTACGATACTACAACGTAAAATATAATAAAATAGAAATTCCATGAAATTTTACTTTATCGATTTAGATTTTTCAATGTAAAATTTATTATCAAATTGTCAAAAAAACATTGTTCCCTAATTTTTTATTGGTTAAGATTAAAGCGTGTGTGCACGGCATAATTAAAATTGTTAGTATATTCTTATTTTATATTGTACTTTTTCTTGAAGTGTTTGAAACTTTAGGTTATTCTGAGCAGGACGGATAATTTGCTAAACAAAAATTACAATGTCGCATCGCATAAGTTAGAATTTTTTGCTCTAATTTGCTACTTCAATTTTCAATATTAGAAATTACGATAAATAATTAGATGTGAAAAACCAACCAAGAAATCTCAAAAGTTACTTAAAATAGACTCATACTCAAAAATTTTTCATTTTTTAATAAATTATTCGGTATCACCCTGTATGAAAAAGGACAATTTCTCAATTGTTGCATATCGTATGAATTGAAATTTTAAATACTAACTTTAAAGCGGGGATACCCCAACAAAATGAGATAAATTTAATAAATAATGCGACAGGCCAATTTCTAAAAAAAATTTTCTTTGAAAGAAATGCTTGCCACACTGAAAGAACTCTTTTTTTTAAATTACTGTTAAATTCACAACAATCGTGGGACGGATGACACGACGTAATTATTTAATGATAAGTGAGATAATTTTTAACTTCTTTTCAATTAATTTTACTGCAGTCTACTGTAAATTTTATAAAATCTACCAAAAAAAATATGATTTTTTTGGTAATTTTTATTTAAAAAATGGGAATAAATAAAAGGGCTGCATTATGTACCACGATTACAGTAAATTCAACGACAATTTTTAAATAAAATTTCTTTCCGTACAGATTTTTAAATAAATCGGTTTAATAGTTAAAAGTTTCTAAAAAATTTCTAAAAATCTCCTGAATTAATTTTTTCAGTTTAATTTATAAAAATGAGACTTCAAACAACTTACAATGTATAGTTAGTAGTTTAAAATTGATAAGCAATGAGAACAAATACTACTATTTATTGTAATAAAAAAAATATCTTATACATAAATCAATACTGACATTAAAATGATTTCTGTTGTATACATTGTTATCTATCCTAAGCTTTATTGAAAGTTACGACATTGCCAGACGGGAAGCAGATCCTTAGGCTTCTCGAGTTTCCGTCTGACTATATTTGCTTGGTTACTACTATCGATCCACCACACTACTGACATTCTATACTACTATACAGTTGTATATATTTCTCTACTACTCAGTAAAATCAGCACAACGTCCGACCGTCACGCCAGTTCTGTAATAGTCGTCAAAAATTGTAAATATTTTGTTTTTTTACCAAAATAGTTACTCGAGTAAATTATAGTAACGATATTGAATAGTTTAGTAGCATTAATTTAATAAAAATATTAAATGCAATGATAACTAAAAATTTACATCGGTGTAACAAATAAATATTAATATTAATTATTATTAATGGTATAAAAATAATATAAACTAGTATAGTACATTCTGAGGAGATTTATTATTTATTATAATAAGACAAATGATTGAGCAGTTTAACTAAATGCATAGCATGACGTTTAGTTATCGGAAAATGATAAATAGAACAAGGGGCATAGAGAAAAGAGAGATAATAAATGATAGAAGGCACATTGCTCTCGTTACTAAGTGGGCATCTAACGACTTGACGCAAATACATCTAAATGAACATGTCTAAATTAGCGGTGGTGGTAATGAGCCAAGACTTTTGCTAGAGAGTGACCTACATGTTCGATCGATAAATCGACACATCTTGTCGGGCAAATCCCGATATTTATTTTACATATTAATACAACTCATTAATTATTAAAAATATATCTACATTGAGTATAAACACGATGTTATTTAGACTAAATACATTTTGATGTGCTGTCTATACAACTTTTAAATAGTTGCAATACTTGAGGAAGATATTAAATAGTTGTCAAATGAGAATCTCTTGAGGTGTGCGGTGGCTCTTGTAGGAATTCTTAGAATTAGCATTTCAAGTATACGAATTTCGAGCAGACCGGAAAGATCTTAGAGATATCTCGCGTTAAGGATCGGATAGAATCTGCAGCCAATCTTGTCTGCCCCACAACTATTCGATGTCTATATTCAATACTTTGTAAGCCCTACACACAACTCCAAATATCTTCATGCAGAGCATAGAAAATGACCTTTGGGCTTTTTTTTTTTTTTTTTTTTTTTTCGATTATAATGTAATTTCTTCATAAATTATTGGCTTTTATTTTGCATCGAATGTTCATTTCAATACCAATTGTTGATTGTGTATTATTTTATTTTATATTATTTATGTATACGTGTACAAGACATTTGTGGGATGAAAGTGCTTCTATAAAAGATGGAATGAAAATGAGCAATTGAAATGAAGAATTCTTAGACAATGAGCCATTCAAAAAATGTAGAAAAAAATATTAAAAAGCTTTACCTTTTGTCTTTTGTCTACGTCATTTTCTTTCACGAAAATTAACTCCATCAAATTTATTTATAGGAAAATTTTATATTTATAAAATATTGGAGTTTTTTAATTTTAATAAAAATATTTTGACATAATCACGTTTTTTAAAATAAATTGTCGGATTTTGCGAATCGTGAGTATAAAAATTGCGATTTATTGTTGCCCAAAAATTATAATAGAGAAAATTTTCAAATTTGAAGAATTGACATCTACAAATTGGTTATTTTAATTTATCTACTTTTGATGCACAACTTGTAAAATTACAAACAAGATTGAAAAAATTAATAAATTATATTCAGTTTTTTGATTAAAATTAATAATTCCATTTTTAAATTGCTTAAATTAAAAATTTTATTTTTCGGAAGATAAAAACTTATAAAAATATTTGTAAATTATTTTCATTGATCTAAATAATTAAAAAATTATCAAGTATTAGTTATTCTAATTACAATAGTTTGAAACTTTAAAAATAACCTTAGAAGTCTTAGAAAAAAACTCATACATTATAAAGTAGTACTATAGAATTTTCCACGAATTTCCGCTTCCCTCACGTAGTCTAAACTACATTGTTAAAGCTGTTACTACTATACATTACATCTACTATTATTTGTACTATAATACATGTGGGTAAGTAACATGAAGCTATAGATACTGTTGAATCAATACTAGAGACAACGTTGTCAGCGACGTGTTCCCATGAGCATTTTATTTTTCTCTCCTCGTGCATGGCCACTCCCTCGATTTACGCTTTCCCTGATTTTCCGCTCACCATTTTCTCAACAATAATATCGATACTCATTAACAACATGGATCCTTGGTATTTTATTAATATTACAAATATGTAATTCTAAAATCCGGATATAAATTAAATAATAAAAATGAATAACTATAATAATTTAGATTAATGATTCCTGTATCTCTTAAAACATTTAAGTAATTCACAGCCTAGGCGTTGTGACTATTATTGAAGTGGGTAAAAAGCGTGAGAGCTTTTAGTAAAACTATATTTTTTGCTAGAACACTAGAAAGGCAGCGCTTTTTTATCTCAAACGTAAAGAGAGTGAGTAGACTTAAGAGAGTAAGATGAAAAATAAAAAAATAAAAAATGAATATATGAGAGAGAGGGAGAAAGTGCAGCAGCGCAGACTTTTGCATCAGCCAATCGGGCGACTGTATCGCAGCTTTTTCTTTCAGAAGCGCTTGTTTCAGGTGATACATAAAGGGTGCACGTGCAAATGTATTGAATGTCTCAACGACACAAGCTCGCAGTGTACGGCCGTCTATCGATCCGATGTAACCTACGCTTCTAAGCCTCTTTCTCTCTCATTTTTCTCATACTCTCTTACTCTTCATGCTTTATACTCCCTTATTGCGCACTACCCCAGCCTTATCAACTTTCTCGAATGCCATATATACATATATATATATATATATATATATATATATATATATATATATATATATATATATATATATATATATATATATATATATATATATATATATATATATATATATATATATATATATATATATATATTTCTTTTTTCTCTCTCTCTCATTTTCCTCATTCCCGTCAGAAACTATGCTTTCACCCTTTTCAGTGCCAAACTACTTTCTGCCAAACATCACGACTAAGCTTTATACCAAATATTATATACCTACCTATGAAAATGTCAGAAAATCTTTTCAAGCTATAAATACCTATATGTATGAAAACAATTTATAAAATAATTCATTTTCTTTATTTATTACAAAAAAAAAAGTAATCAAAGTATTATTATTTATTTCCAGATGTTAAGTTTTATAAGCCACGATTCATTCCCTCTTCTTTAAGTCGAGATAAATAGACATATATTGATTGAAGTATATCAAAGAATAAATATGATTAAACTTACAGAAATATTAATAATTAAGTGATGAAAAATTTCATCCATTAATTTATTTTTTAACTAAATTTTATGTTATTTAATAATTTTGTAAAATGTGTTATGTAAAGAAATATTGCTAATATGTAATTATATTTGAGGAGCTGATTTTCAAAAAGGTATCTTTTCATATTTTAAAAGAGCAGTTTTTTAACTTTTTAATATTAATTACTTCAATAATTATAAATATTTCGGACTAAAAATCGAATTGTAGCTTCATAACCGATAACACTTTGTAGCTAAATTAAAAAAGTTCAATAAAAATATTTACAATTGAAAATAAAATTAACATAAAAAGAAATTGATCCGTAATAACCTGAATCACCTAATTATTTAATTATTTTTTAACTGTTTGTAAATATCCTAAAATCAGAAAAATTGTCAAATGTCTATTAATTTCAGTATAATAAAAAAACTTCACCTTAAATCAATACCTAAACAATTTTTTTTCTTTATTTAAATCATGACTTACATTTTATTAAACTTTTTACAAGCAATTTTTCTTCACACAGTTTGGTATGATTGCAATAAATTTACAAAATGAATCATGCACGGAAAAAAGATCAGTGGAAAGATTACAGTTCCTACGGTAACAACAGGTCTTTCGTATAAAAGAGAGTAAAGTTTACAGTTCAAACTATCATTATTAAAGTACATTCAAACCTATTTTAAAAATTACAGTTTGAACTGTGAACTTTACTCTATTTTATACGAAGAACCTGTTCTTATGGTAGAAATTGTAATAGCTTCATTGCTACTTCTTTCATGTGGTTAGAAGATTTGTTAAAAATAGACTGACAATTATTATCTTGAAAAATTTATTGATAATGTTTCTTACAATCCCGATTTATATTTTTTAAGATTGTATGATAAAAAATGGACATAGAAAATGATGTAATATATTTAAAGGGCTGACGAGGAACATAGCTTGGGGGTTGCCAAAATGATGACATTCGAAAGTAGCTGATTTGCAGAAGCTAGGGAAGAGCATTACGACTTTTCCATACTGTAAGAACTCACGAACGGAAGTCGGCTTAAATATGTATAGTGTGATGATGAAATAACTTGTTACTAGGCAGGGAAGAAAAAAATATATATATAAATGCAGTGATAAAAATTTTTCCATCGAAGATTGTAACAGCCTAAGGATAAATATTAAAATTCTAAGAATTAAAAAATTATCATATCATCGTTACCATTTCAAATGAATCTAATTATTATGTTCCTGATTATTTATATCAAATTGTTGTACAGAATAAACCTTCGAAAAAATAATTTTAATGTTGACAAATTACTTGGAATATTTTAATAAACAGTATCAAACAAAATTGAAGAAATTAATAACGATATTAACAAAGCGAGAATATAAATCGTTACCAAGAAATAATTAAAAATAGTTTTTTTTTGTTCAAAGATAAAAAAAAAAATACTAGTGTATAATAAATTTTGTTATCGATACATATGTGTAGTTAATCACTCTTTATTAATTGACTCAAATGTATATCATTCATTAATGCCTGAGGTACTATGTCGTCATTAACAACAAAAACAAATGTTTTGAAATAGTCGTTTTTCTGAGCAATAAAATTATTTTAAAAGATTGTTGATATAATTTACATCATCGCGATATAAAAATTTTCAAATCAACACGTGAACAATTATCTTAAATAATTTATTCTCTTGATTTCCAAATTCTTGGATAAAAATCTATGTATCTCTAATTCATAATTACTGTCATGTTATCTTAAATTAATGCAATCAAATTCTTGAATAAAAAACATTATTTTTTCAAAATAACGTTATTTTCTTTTAAGAATTTTATAATTTGGATTTGAAGTACAAAATCTTATCGGCTTACGTTAAAAAAAAAAAATTAAATTAACATTCAAGAAAATGAAAATTTTGCCTCAACACTTTCCGAAAAATATTCAAGACTTTTCTGATGATAAAGAAAATAACAGAACTCGATAAATTTTTGGTTTTAGTGAAAAAATAAAAACATATATGTATTATTTTAATTCAAATCAATCGAGTAGTTAGTTGGCAGGCTAATTTTTCGAGCAAAAAAGTTGAATTTTTTTTTTTAAAGTGGTAATATGAAGAAAGCATTTTTCTTGAGTTTAATCATTTTTGTTATGATAGATATCAAAGTTGGATAAACAAAATTTAATTCACCGTTATCAGCATGATTCGCTGAAATTTTTCTATTGTATATTTAATGACAATTGAAAAACATAACTTGATTTCTAGGAGTAAGCTGTACAAAATTTAATTTTTCGATCGATACAATTTAATCTCATATAATAGGTAGCATTCTACTTAGACGGTTTTTATCAAAAAACCAATAATTAACTTGTCAGTTCTGTTGTCCAACTAAAATATCATTTTTAATAGCCAGCAAGATTTTCAAAAGGACGATCAATGTACGATATTGAAGGATCACTGTATCTGTGTACTTTTTTTTATAATCATAGTTATATGTATGTATATGTATATATACATTGAAAACTTTTTTTTTAGTGAAAGTATACGAAAGAGTTCATTGGTATCTTAAATTTAGCCTGTGGGACCGGTTTGTAATCGATGTTCATTTCGAAACCGTGTATATAAAGTTAAAAAAATATTATCCAGACGAAAAAAAAAATTAAATTTATTATTTTTTATTTTATTCTACAATACTCAAGCCAATATGCAACAACTATTTATTGAAAAAGTTTTAATTAAATTTTAAATTCAGCGGGTTTTTGCACTGAAAATTTAATAATTTCTAATAATAGGATGATTACCTTTTATGCTGCCTGACGACGTATGAGGTGTTTGAGGTGTATGAGATGTAAGGGGTTGCGGCGAACCTGAGGAAGTCGCGGAGTGTTCCAATTTGGAACTCACCGCGCTCCACATTTCGAACATGTTGAACGCCGTGGTGACCGTGCTTGTCCTCGTACTCCAAACTAAATTTCACGCGCGGGCACATATACGTATGTGTGATGTATATGTCGATAAATCACTTTTATTTTCTATTTTATTTATTTATTATCTATATATTAATTTATAATAATATGTCACATGTCACGACAGCGGTGATCCTGCACCGCGATATCAATCACTTTTTTTGCGTATTATATTTACAACGAATAATATTGCGTTATTTCGATTTGTACTCACTTTTGCTCGAAGATTAACTGTATCATTATCATCATCCTGAAATTATTCAATTAAAATACATTTTAATGTAATTTTTTTTTTTTTGATTTTTAATTGTTTCTCATTTATTATTGAAATCAATTTTAAAATCAGACAACAATGGTCTGTGAGTAAATAAAAGTTTATTTATAAATGAATATAGGCATTCACGCGTCACTAACCATGAGTATATACAATTTTATTATTTTTTTTCTCTAAAACTTTTAAAAATAGTTGGTAACTTTTGTAAAAGTAGGATAACTACCCTCGGGCAAGTAACGCAGCGCCTTCAACTATATGTGTCACACGGTGGGTATAATTCATTTGTTTCATATCTGTTGATAGCTTTAGGGCTTATGTGTATGTTAAAAGTTGTTTTATTAATTTTCATAAATTTATAGTTGAGAAATTGTTAATTTATAGCTTACACTTTTCAATTTGAATAGAAAAAAAAATTTACTTTCCGTCCGGTGGGTTTTGCCAAATCTCAAAAGCAAAATTTTCAAATAAATATATTTTTTTTAATAACTTTAAAAATGATATATAACTTTAAAAATTTAATTAGCTCTTAACCCTAAAAAATAAGGTCGATTGTCGCAAACCGCATCGAAATCAGTAAATCTATTCGAGGGATATCGTGGTCAAAACATTCAGGAGATATCGCAATTCAAAATTTTCAAAAAAGTGTACTTTCGACGCAACTATTAGATTTTTGAGCTCAAAAATACATAAAAGTTGTATTTTTGAACTCGAAAAACTCAAAATTTTATTATAAGAAATTTTTCGAGCATTATGAACTCCAGGGGTGATCTGCAGGGTCAAGCCTTTTTCAGATTTTTTTGTAAGTATTCAGCCGAGTTTTCCTTTAAAATTTATTGAGAGTCCGCGAAAGTTGAAAAGCTCTAGGAATCAGAGTATAATATAAGTACACTTGGATATCGAGCGAATATAAACTCACGCGCGACCACTAAGTAACTCTACCTCCCCTTAGTTCACCTACTTGTGTTAGTCTTCTATACTGTATACTACGGATCCTCTTCAGGGCGTAACTCCCACTGAGCTGATTGTCGGGTACAACTAACTATACCGAGACGTACACGTGCACTAGCGTCTGCACTCAAATACAATACGGTACGTGCATTTATGGTTGAGTTTGTGATTCTATATAGTCTTAGATTAGTGTCTACTATATAGGCATCTGGCACGGGAATCTACTTCTCATCTAACCCACCATTTGAATGTATATCTTTATCCACAATTACTATCTACAATATACTCATATATATCCTTGCTTTACAGTTAATCAGTTATTGTCATCACTTTTAATCATTAATCAAGTAGTCAAAATTAAAATTGGTCAGACATTGCAAAAAGTTAAGCTTAAATGTTATAACAATATTAATATTAATATCAGTAAAAATAATAATAATTATTATTATTATTGTTATTAATATTATTATTGACAAGGTAGAGATAATTTGTAAGTGTATGTTGATTTATTAAAGTAAGTAATCGGAGTAGAGATTCGCGATTTGAGTCCCTTAGATAATATCAGTTAACCGCAGTAAACCGCAGAGGGACAAGAAATGGAGCAGGAGCGGCAGTAATGTTGGTTGTGGCACGCTTCATAGAAAGTGAAACCAACGCGCGAATCCAGGACGAGTCGGGAGTGGTGTTCTAGTAGTACAGAGTATAGAGGCTCTGCCGGACTTCTATTCACTCTTATTCTCTTTCTCACTTTACTCCCAACCACGTGGGCTATCGGGACCTTTAAAGCTCGATCCTAGGCGCTCGCGCGACCCACTTTGATCTAATGCAATGTTATGTCTTTTATAGAGTATACTCATTCAATTACTACTGTAAATTTTCGCTACTCAGACGCTTGATACGTTACACTATTATTTTTTCACTCCATTGAAAGAAAAAAAAAAAAAGATTGAATAGCAGTAGATGATTAATTTTTTCGTTATTTTTAAAACTTTTTTTTACATTTTAGAATGTATAATTTTATTCAAATAGAAACGGCTGGTGCTCTAAGTGTCGGGAGAAAGAAAATAAATCCGTTTTAAAATAATTTTTATTTTGAGATATTCATTAAAAAAAAGGTCGCGAGGCGCGGAAGCGTTGCATCGCTTAGCGCATCGCAGGGACTCTATTCGTCGTATGAATTATTTTCGCCGCGGGGGCATCGCATCTTATTTAGGTCGTGTACACGTAGCCTATACTCTATACTAGCTCTATATGTATAGTAATAGTAGATTTAACGAGGCGGCCACCGACGCCACGGAAGTATATAGACCCGGCTTCGCGACGTTGTACTTACTCTAGTCGGCTACAGCCAAGTATCTGTTTTCTTTTTTCATCATATATACGGTATTATATTTCTTTTAGTCCCGACTTTTCGCGAATATCAAAGACTCGAGCATAATTGATTTCACAAAAATATTTTTTTATTCATAATCATCATAACTATCAATTTTTGAGTAATGCAGCTTACGTAGGTTTACAAATATAAAACGCGTGTGCGTGTTGAGAGTAAATTACTTAATAATATCCATAACTAGGTAGTGCAAAACAAAAAAAAAACGAGAGAAAGCCATGGGAAGAAAAATAATGATCATGATCACAATGATGAAATTAGTATCAAGATAACTAGTTTGAGAAACAATTAAAAATCAATAAATTAATGAAACAAATTTTGATAATTATTTGGAAGTAGAGTCCACAATATTTCAATTATATTCAATTTGCTTTAACAATCATATTTTTTTTAAGTTTGTAAAATACAAAATAATTGAAAAAAAAAGTTTCTCAAATATTTCAATTTTTGAAAAAATTATAAAAAAAAATCGAAATTTTCAGATTTTTTTTATGCGTAGAATGTAACAAACAATTTAGAAATCGGTAGGCAGATTTAAATAACAATTTTCGGTCGAAATAAAATGTTTGTGAAATTAAATGCTCCAAAACTAATTTATGTATAAAAATGTCTATTTTTGCAAAAAAAAAAAAATAGAGTGGACTACACTT
Organism: Cotesia typhae; assembly: GCF_013202065.1. Taxonomy (NCBI): domain Eukaryota; kingdom Metazoa; phylum Arthropoda; class Insecta; order Hymenoptera; family Braconidae; genus Cotesia; species Cotesia typhae. Next base: position 548,520 of record NW_027423711.1, read on the forward strand.
TCTAATAATTACTGAATTTTAAAACTTTTCAACCCACCAATTTAACAGACACTTAAATATTAAAATAACTCGCTAGAGATATACAATGAAACACAAGTAATAATAAACCAAATTACAATTAAAAATCACTTGTTTTTAAAATTAGTAGAACACACTTAAATCACAGATAAATCCCGTTGAAAATGATCGTTGATATAAAACTCGACGATTACTCTTTTACTATCACTTTTGTCGACTCCCAAGTATCATTTAAATCACTAACAATGATAATAATAATATAATTACAATTATTTAATCAACAATATATCAATATATTCACTCCATTTTATTGATGGTAATCAATAAAACTAATAATATTAAGCCATGTTTCCTTCACAGCCTTTGTTTATTTAAATTAAATTTAATTTATATCAATAAATATATAAACATATAGATATATGTAACAAATGGTCTAAATTTTAAATCACTATTTTATGCAATAAGAACACAAGATATCTCACAGACACTTAAATTAATATATTTATTTATTTATTTATTTATTTATTTATAAATTCACTAGTATCAGGTACTACTAATAATCGAATCAAATATCGAATAAATGGTATAAACGCACGAGTATGTACTGTTCGTAACTCCCGCTCACTGGCGTCTGTTCACCGCACGTTATTTGTTTGTTATCTCCTCAATATAATAGATGCGCGCGCGCAATTGTACTCTGTCCCCTAACTAATATAACTATATTTCTCTTTCTTTTCTACATACTTATTTCCCTCACTCTAAATTAATAGACATATAATAATGTTAAAAGTTATTGCTTTTTTTTAAAGTTCCAGCGGTATACTATTCTCTACGATAAACACACTGAACGTTTTTAAAATAAAATTTCCACCCTTAGTGATGATTAAAGAGTTAAAAGGGTAAAAAGGTGTTTGGTACCAGGAAGTGCGTTTTGGAGAACTCTATTTGCCGGTAAGTAACAAGTATGTATAATGTATCGTATCGTGATGTTATGTTACTTACTACTGACGATACGACAGTAAAGATAGAAACTGCCAGTTGGCTTTAGAGTTTAGGTCGGGTGTACACGATTCTTACACGACCGTAGCTGATGGTTGACTGGTGCGGCGCAAGACCAGACAGCCCCACCATTATGTTCTCCTCAAGCGTTAGTATGAAAAAAAACGAATGAGAGTGAACAAGTGAAAGAGAGATAGACGTGAGTTATTGTACTAGGGGGTGGGAGGATAAAGAGGTAGGGAAAACGGAGAAAGGGGAAAAAAAAGAGAGAGAAGGAATTAAATGGCTTAGAGGGTAGCCAGAAGGGTGAAGTGATGAGTTGAAGACTAGAGAAGACATGATGATGCTGCTGAGGAAAAAAGAAGGATTGAGAGGATCACTGTTGGGGTAGGTTCTGCTTGTTTTATACTTGCTCTATGCTATATACCTTTTTTCAACCCTCGTCGTTCAATAAAGAGAAGCGAAGGGAGCTTTAGATAATGTTTTCTTCAGGGGAAAACCACCACCAGCTTCTAACGGAGCAACGAGAAAGATTACTTGAATGGAATTCTCATGTGGAAGATGACAAAAGGGAGAGCTTAATATTATTCGGACAATTTATAGATATAGATGGATTGCAACCTATAGATAGTGATAGGGTGATATAATGGTTCATTCATTACTTCGTCGGTAAATTTATGCTGGTGAAAATTTCTTGTAGCAGTAATAAAGTAATCTAGAGAGGATTTGTCAATATATTTAAGTTGAAAATGATTAAGTTTTTATTGTAGTTTGATATTGTTATTAATAAGTACGTAATTAAATTTTATTTAAATGAACTTTGTATGTCATTTGCCGTGAAAATTTTTGAATTTTTAATTTTGAAAAAATGACAAATATCGTTAAGAAAAATTATGAAAAATTGGAATTGTAACAATATATTTCATTTATTTAATTTTATAATAAAATATTGAATTTAAGTTTTATCAAGATTTTTATTCCAAATATTCAAAAAATTGAAATTTTATGTTTAAAACCAAACACAAATTTGTTACATTGGTTTTTCTTTGTTAGAAAACTATCTAATTTAATGATAAATATCTCAGAAGGAAATTATCTGTGAATATAATGTATTGTTTCTTCAAAGTATATGTTTAAAAAAATTTGTAAAAATGACAATATTTTTATTCACAATCTTGATACTTCGAAAAGCTGCAGTACTATGTCAAATTTAAATGATTCTGGTTTCATTCTTATCACATTTTTTTGTTTTATTTATCTAGTATTGGATCTCTTTTAATAAATTATTAGGCTATAACTAAAAAAAATAATAATGCACTTTAATTAAATATTTATAATTGATCAATGAAAAAATTTGAATCAGTACATTTTTTATTTTTAGACATGCGCTTTTAGTAAAGTAAACTTTTTATTGACGTTAATTTCTACGTAAATTATAGTAAATTTGTCGCTATAAAAGATTTGGGATTATATAATGGTGGTGAAATGAAAAATTTGGTAACTGCTCGAAATTTTTGAAACATTTGTAAATTTTAGATAAAATAACACAATAATTAAAATTTTAAATGTAATAACTTTTGAGATAAAAAGTTTAGCCGCAAAAAAATTTTATCCGTTTTTTGGTTGTATCTATAAAATAAATTAGGACTAAACAATTTTTTTTCTTAATTTGCATAAATAATTTTTTTAATTTTTTATACATGCGTAATAATTTTTTTGTTCAAAAAATTATTGAATGTCTGTTAATTTCAGTTTAATAATTAAATTTTGTCGAATAAATTCTTTTTGATCAAAAACATGAGGGAGTAAGGTTAAATCCTTTTATTAAACTCGAATTAAAAATTATTTTATAACAAGTGATTTTATTTAGCACCTAATGTGTTTAATCAAAGCAGAAAAAAAGTTTACTGTTGCATGTTTAATAAAGATTAAAAATGATAATAATAAAAATGTCTCAAGAGCGAAGATATGAAATGAAGTAGTGAAATATTTGGAGTATGCATATCTCGAAGATATGATGGTTATTGCTCAATGGATCGATAGGTGGTGGATGGTGGAGTGAAATATGTAGGTAGTTGGTAAGACGATGGTATATGATAGTAGTAGGCAGTAGGCAGTAGGTAGTAGGGCTTGTAGGGCATACCGAGTAGCGATGAAGGGGATGCATTGAAGCAAGCCTTGAGGATGCTACCTGCTTAGAATAAAGAGTCCCTATTTAACAATGCCTAGTCAATTCGTGCTTGTCGACAAGGAGCCATAGTCCCGTCGACAACTTGACAATACTGCTCTGCTTTACTACGGTACCAAGATATGTATGTATGTATGTATATATAGTTTTAAGTAAGGAAAAGATAAAAAAAAAAAGATCGGGGGTGGAAAATAAAGCATATGGATGAATTTGAGAACTCAGTATAGTTCTATATAAAATAGAAATATAAAGAAACTTAGCGGTAAAATAGCAGTCACTGGATATCTACGAAACCGTTAGGTATATCTTATATATTTTTTAACAATTCGCGATTAAACGGATCGAATTTTGGGATCGAGATCGTGGGATAAAATATTTCATAATATTTTTTGTAATGTTTCTATTGAAATATAAAAATTATTTTATCGAGGAAGTGCCACCTTGAAATGATATTGTCGTCATCAAAGAAGGTGGAATGAACTTTTTATCTGTAAAATATTAAACATCTGGTTGTAGATGCTTTTGTAAATAAATAAAAAGGGTTTTTTTTCCCTTATTAATTCACATGTTCTATTTCTGTTGAATAAATTTATTGTTAAACTTTTTACAGTTACGGTTTAGAAGAGCGAAATAGATCGATATATTTGATTTTTACGTGTATGTTTCTGTTTATTTTTTATTTAAAATATAAATAATATAATTGGTTGTATTTATACAGAACGTGGTAATGTAGTATAACATTGATTATTGTATTTAATGGAAAATTATGGTCTGATCAAGTATTTTCAATTACCTGTATATGTAGTAAGAAATCAATATTCTTGGTATCGTTTCAATCGAAGCTTTAAAAAAAACGGTAATGCACAAAAATGGTATTACATATTTATTATTCCAAGAATTTGTATTATTACAGTGTAGATGTTCTTCACTCAACTCTTTTCACAGTAGTTTTCGACAGATTACAGTTATCTAAGGCAAGTTCCTAATGTTCCTGTCAACGACCTGGACTGGCTTTTATGCTTACAATCCCATTTTCATTCAATAGAGGATGAACACGTGTACTGATTGTCAAATCAAAGTACATAAAAAATTTAGTGAATGCCAAAAAAAGTTAAATATTGATTTACTTTTTTTTTTTTTCCAAATAACAAATCGATTAAATTTTTTTTTTAAATAATTATTACCAGTGTTAAGTATCAACAAATATTTTTTGAAAAGAAAAGTTGTGAAAGAATTCTTAAGAGTCAAAGTATGTATCAAATTTTCGTTTAATTATTTACTCAAGAATAACGAAAATTAAAAAAAAATATTTTTCTAAAATTAAAACAACTAATTGATTATTTGACTTCGTTTTCATAAATTGAAAAAAAATTTTGAATATTGAAACTCTAATTAATATTTAAGTAGATATTAACCATCGTAGTTGGAGTGATTGATTAACAGAAAAATAACTGGAGAATGAAAGGCTTTTCTACTTTAGTAAAATTAGACAATCATCTGATTTTTTTTTCCTTTTATCTAGGACAACCCATCGTATTTACGTATGAATGTACACCCACACACACATTCACACAAAATTTAGTACTCAACGAATGTGACACCGCACGTTTTGACAAGTAAAGGCGTCACGACGCTTATCATGAACCTGATTGTCTGCCAGTTTTCGGTTGTGGCCCAGGGTCATTAACCTCATGGCTTGAGTACACTATGGATTTACAGTTATACGTTAGTCGTCGCTATATATTTACTATGTATATATACTTATGTGTATTGTATAAATTTGTAGTAAGACACTTATCTTAGTATCACAATATATGTATAATACTGAAACTACGAGATGACTTTTTTTAGTTGTTTGAATTACGTATACATTTGTTCCCGACCTTTATGTTATGACTCATCAGTTTAATTTTTACACTTTTATTGAAACTGGTGCCTAAAAAATTTAAATCGGAGTTTTATTAATTTAAATATTATCCATTCATCAGCTTAAAAAAAAATTTATGAAAATATTATAATTTTAATTTTTTAAATGTACGAGTTTTCAAAATAAATAAAAAATAGTTATGAGAATTATAGTTGTAAATATTTCACAGCATCATCATTTTCTTAGAATAAATCTCAATAGTGTAGAAAGTTAGGTGGCCTTCAAGGTCGAAATTCTTAAATGGAATTTACAGTTCGTCTGATTTTATGAAAACAAATTTACGAGTTGAAATCGTTGACCGTATGGTCTAGTCGTTGCTATACATCTATTATTAACTAATACACCTCACTGGGAAAAATAAAAAAAAATTTTCCTCGATTATGAGACCCAAAACGTCTGGTAAAAAATTTTGCGTTTTTATATACATCTATTTTTATCACTCTTCTTCCTATTTTGTATTTTTCATAATTTTAGATAATTTTTTTTATAAGTTAAAATAACAATTTTCTTCATTAAACTTTTCTTTAGGAATATAAAATACTCATTACTCAATTTAACTCAAGTTTTCAATGTGTCAATGTCAATCATCTGAAATTAAGAAAAAAAAAAAAAAAAGATAAGAAACGAGGAAATGATAACGAGAAAGGAAGAGAAATAGGTTTATTGACCTTTTAGGTTTTTAGAAATTAAATTTAGAGAAATGATATTTTTTAAGAAAATTGCTAATAAATTAAATAACGTAATTTTTTCATCGAAATTTAATTTTCTAAAATTTTACTCTGTTTTCTATATATGTGGAATATATATTTAAAGTTGTGAGAGCTAAGACAATCAGTAGCACAACATAGTTATTATCTTATACGTCGTGTGTTATGAAGTTACGAGATCGAGAAATGTTAGTTGAGAATAACAATAGACAAAGAGAAAGAGAAAAAAAGAGAAAAAGAGAGTAAAGAAAGGGTAATATCTGAAACAAAGAATTTTTGCTGATGAACGTCATGTTATACGCGACATATGGTCATTCACCCGCAAGCAAAGGATAGATGTAAATCGACTGCTCACAACTCAAGTCATTCTCCGGGAGTAAAACGTCACCCGAACGTGCAGTATGCAGTGGAGGTCAACGTACCAATAAAATTTCCGATTGTTTATTCGATTACTATTTAGTTGAAGAAAAAAAAACCTCATTTAAATCATTTCATTGGCTTTTATTTTTTACATAACTCAACACCGAAAAGCATTTAACAACCATTGTTCACACTCATCAAGTTTTATTTTGAAATGTTATAACATTTTTAACATACAGTTTAAGTTTATCGACTATTGTTGGATTATGAGTTGAATTAAAAAAATTTATTTAAAAATATTAAACCCTAGTTTCATAAATTGAGATTCTGTGACCGCTAATTTTTAAATAAGTACATTTATTATCAGTTCATTAGTAATGTTCTAAAGCGAACTATTGTTTAGTAATTTGGAGTCAAATCTTATTCTGTTGAATTTTTTTGAGTAACTAAATAAAAGAACTTGAAATAAGATGAGATTTATTTATTATAGTGTTTTTTCTCATTATTTTTTATGCTATATAAGTGACCTTTTTATACTTAAAAATACTATTCGACAAACAAAATGGAAGTAGTTTTCCTATTATTACTTTTTGTACGTATATTCTAGTTATTTTAGAGCAGAATAATGAAAACTTTAATTTCTTCGTGTATCTCTTTTTACATATCTTCCAAATAACTTGTTTTTTATTACAACAGGTAAAAATTCTTGTAAGAATGTATGTCTTTTTAAAAATTGATTTCGTTTTTCGATAAAAAATTAAGAAATTTTTTGTTGCTTCAAAATTTTAAATGTTCAACTATTTGGAATGAAATATCCTATATAGCCCAAGAAAGTTAACTTTTAATCAAATCAATTGATTAGCAGTCCGAATTTTTTGACATAGGTTACTTTGAAGTATTTAAGAACGATACATAGAGCTAATTTTTTTTCTACACCCAAGACAGAATAAAAAAAAAATGTTTTTCTAAGATTTTACAAAAATGGTAAGAGCTAGAATGTAAAATATCAAATAGAAGTAGTATGAACTGAAAAATTGATGTATACAAAAAATTTAGCAGATAAACTTTTGAACAATATGATATTTTCAGAATAAAAAGTTGAGAATAACAAAAGTGAGGAAAATACTAAATAGAAATATTTCAGTTGTATATTGTGATTTAACAATGACATTGCTAAACTTGATAATAAATGACGTAATACAATAGGGGTTACTTAATAATGAGTAAAAAGTAAATCCTGATGACGATTTGACTAGATGATTGAATGCTACGCTTAACTAATTCAATTAAACTTCAAAAAAGTTTTTTCTCTGATAGATGTTGAATAATTTGAACGTTAATACCGTAAAAAAATTTTAATGTAAAATATAATAATCTGGTATTAAGACATTGTAACAGGGAAAATCGAATTTCTCGCGGGCACATTTGTCAACCGTTAATTGCCCTTGTGGTGGGTAAGGGTTTTCCCTTACCTTTCAATCGATCTATTGGCTAGTCAACTCGTCTCTGGGTCGTATAGATCAAAAAGTTCTTCACCGCCGTCCCCGGAAAATTATGCGTAGGAAAATGAATAAGGAGGTTCGAGAAGCGTGGACGGAGAGGTTACAAAAACGCCGGCAAGAAGAAATAAAAGGCTTTTTGAGATAGTGAACGGTCAAGTGGACACAAGAGAAGAGGGTTAAATTGTCATATAAACTAAAGAGCATGGAGGAAATTTATTTTTTGACATTCATTACTGAACGGAATTTATTGAGACCACACAGTAACAAATTTTTCGTTATTGTGTTGAGTGTTAAAATTTGTATGTAGAATATTACACTCTAGTGTGTAGAATTTAACATTCTCATGTGTTAATTTAATGATTAAACACACTAGAATATTAAATTCTACACACTAGAGTTTAATATTTTACACTCAAATTTTAACCAACCATCGTTGGAGTCTAACAACATTATACCTCAGGTATTCTACAATAATTTTAGGCCTAAATTAATTACAAAAATTAAGAAGCTGAAATAATTATAGTGCATTTCGTCTGCTGTTAATCGCGACCGTTTTCTGGCGTTCTTATAGGGTAGAAGTACCGTTTGTGGCCACTGTACCATTTATGGCCATTTATTGTTTAAATAAACGATAGAAATGAATTTATATTAATAAACCATTACAAACTCAATTTGTTTTAATATAAATTTTTTAAGACTCAACAAAAATATGGTTATAATATTATAATTTTTTATAAATTAATTCAAATGCTAATTGGCCAAAAACGGTGCTAAGGTGGCCAAAAACGGTACTTCTACCCTATTAGTTGTTTCTCTCACCTGTTAATTTATTTTTTATCATTGTCTCTAGGTCATAGATTAAATTTATTATAGGCTTCATGGCTATAATAAGATATTTTAGTTAAATTTATTACGACTTAATGGATGTAATTGATAAATTTGTATGTTTTTGAATAAGTTTATGCCCTTCTGGCAATATTGTAATTCGAAAATTAATAAATCAAGATAAGACATTATTAAATTAAAATAATAAATTATCGAAACTAAATTTAGGCCTTCTGGCTGAATTTAATTAGTGTGATTTGAAATTTGTGCTGAATAAATGCTGGTTATCAATTTTAATTTAAAGTAAAATAAATTAAGAAAGTATATAGATCCGGTGAGTCTAGTTATTTAGCTAGTAAGGAAAATTTTGATGATTAGAAAATTTAGTATTATAAGTCAACGTCCGGTGAACGATTTTATTGTAGAATTAAGTAAGTCCGGTGGAGGATGTTAGTTTAGAGTTAAGTCGAGTCCGGTGGAATTTTTATTATGGTATTGTATAGAATCCCGTCAAGTTGACGAGATTAATGGAAAATAAAGATTTATCCGGTGGATAAAATTTAGTAAAAAATTATGTATAAATTATTATGTAAAAATTATTTAGTAAAAAAATTATGTTCGGTGGACATTAAGTAAATTAAGTAGATTGAGTGATATTTAGGTTAATAAATTTTCCGGGCAGGTTGCCTGTAGGCTGGTAGAGAGATTCTCAATTAATTAGTCGTTCAAGTTAATTTTAAGAATAGCATTGTGAAAAATAAATTGTCAATGATCGCTCAATCATATAAATTTTGAATAAATAATTTAGTTTATATTAATTGTTCTTAGCAAAGTTTTACTACGGCCTGCCTAAACTTTTCACGACCTTGACTACCTATTTATGTTTCTTCGGTTCCTGGAATACCGGGTCTAAAAATTCAGTGGCGCCCTTTACTCATCAGGAGTCAAAGGGGTGACCAGTGAGCGAGAGCGACCACTCTCGTTTTAACATTTTGATACTGAATTTCTATGAAAATATTTGAGTATATGAAAGTAAAGATCACTTGCAAACGCGACGTTTGTTGTGAAATATTCAACGAAATGTCTGGAAAAATGAAATTATTGAACAAATTATGTGTGTCTAGACGTTCAATATAAATTATAACTAAATTCAGTGCAATATGTATGAAAAATTGTGATAAAAAATTTTAATAATTTCCACAATAATTTATTTAATGTATACTCAACGTTGACAATCAATATTTAAAATATCATAAAAAGGAGTGCATAGATTAATTAAATGTGAATAACGCAAACATAAGAAAGACAGTTATCATTTGTTGGAATAATTAAAATATGTAAACTTAAAATTTACAAGTTGACGGATCAGTTAATGAGTTTGTTATTTAATATTAATCAATTGTATTTAAACATTACTGTAAATTAATTCGGTAATAATAATAATAGCAAAAAGATTATTAAATTACCAATGAAATATCGGTTATCGCGAAAATAATTATGATAATTAAGAAAGTTTAAATATATAAGTATTTATTTATAATAAATGTATAGAATTTAAATTCGCGTCACCAGAATACATACGTAGTGTTCTTTGCTTGCTCATCGTTTAATTACGCAATACCCATCGTGAAAGCTGACACTGCTCTCGGTACAAATATGTATATTTACTCAATATATACATACTCGGTGATACATATATATATATATATATATATATATATATATATATATATATATATATATATATATATATACACAAATTGACTGTTGTACACCCGCATATAATAAGTTCTGATTGTTTTTTTTTTTGTAAATGATATATTTTATCTCATTTTTTATATTCATTCGAAAATTCTACTTTTAATAACCATAATTATAATTAATTTAATTAGTTTTGAAAATATTTTCCAATAACTGATAACAGTAAAAATAAAATTTACATGGCATAAAATTCTTAGTTTTTTTTTTTCGCGATTATAAAATAAAATAATAATGGTTTTACTCTCTTTCTTGATATTATATTCACTTAAACGCATAATTGCTCATACGCTGCACGTGGAAAGTTCCAATGTGCGATATGAACGTACAATGCTTAGTATACTAAGCATAGTATATACTAAACCATACACAGCATGAGGCAATATTATAGGTGAGATGAGAAAAATAAAGTATATAAACATTTATATCCCTTTCGCTTCTGTTATTATCCATCTATCAATATTTTGCTCTCATGCATGATAAAAAAATTATATCATCGCTACTCATGTATTGAAATCCCTAGCGTATTACAAAGGTTGCATTAACATAATCTTTTAATAAATTATAATTTTAGAAATATATATAATGCTTTTTTTAGCTACTGATACAAAAATAACAAGTTTCGAAACTGTAGTGTGCTTGTAAGTATTTTTGAATCTTTATATATCTTTTTCGGTTGAATCAATAAATTCATTGATCTAATGAATCTTACAGTCACCTAAGAATTTTTGACATATCGACTCGACAGAACTTTTCGATAATAATGAAATCTTTCAGTAATAAGTAATATAATTAATCTTGTATTTTTCTAGATTCATTTGAAATGGATTAAAAGATGAAAAATGTGAGATGAGAATCCGAACTAATATTTAAAAGATTTATCCTACACAGTAAAAAATTTTGCTGTGTAATAAAATTTTGTCAATGCGTCAAAAAATTTTGTGTTAAAAATTTTTTTGTTAAATATTTAACACTTTTTTGTTTTGATTTAATACAATAAATGTTAAATTTACACATAAAAGTGTTAAATATTTAACACCAAATTTTTTGACGCAATGACGCAAAATTATTTACTGTGTATGTATTTTGAAAAATGAGTGTCTTTTTTAGCTTGTACAATAAATGATCAAAATTACAATGAATATTACACTCGATGCATTAATAAAAAAAAATTATCTGAATAGTTAAAGTAAAACTTTTCTGGATAGAACTTTCTTATTCAAGAATTTTGAATTATTAATTCAAGAATTGATTTCTTGAACAAAAACGTTGAATATTTTTAAACAAGAGTGAAATTATGAATAAAATATTTTTCTTGAACGAAGTAGTTTCTTTGAGTATGGAAACATATAACTCATTTTGAGATGAAGATCAAAAACAATTTTTTCTCGAGTTTAAGTTGTATCCCTTTGGCTAAATAACAGCCATATCTTTAAAATTTTCTAGACAACGCTGAAAATATTATAAATATTCCATGTCTTTTCTTAGCTTTGACACCCATAAACAGAAAAAATATATATTACTATAAGCAATAACCTGTTCTCCTAAAAATTAGCAGCTCATTTACCTGAATCGTTATTTCAAAGGGTTCAAATTTTAGTTCAGTGAAAAATTCAGGTAGCGCTCATAAGTGATAATGCGTAGAGTGAACCTGAAAAGAACTGGAAGATTGAATTACGAGGGACGAAAAATAATTTACAGCTACCGTCAAGGATTAAAAAAAAGAATCGAAGATAAAAGGAATGAGAAAAATTTTGAGCATTTTTTTTTTCCAATTGTGCATCGTTGTCTGTGCATGAAATAAAGAGCAGTAGTATTGGGTCGATTGGGAATTTTTTTGTGTTGAAATCTATTTTATGTTTTTTTATCCTCTCTATTGATCTCTTATATTTATATAGTTTGGTTGGTTTTGTTCAAATTTTCTATGTGGTGAACCACACAACAATCGTTTCAAAGTTGCGAATGTATTCAAGTGAATAAGAACATGATTCGTTTCATTTGACGTGTTAAATTTACTGCATCGCTATGAGAAAAATTTTTAACAATTTACTGCTAATTTAACTTTTTTCAAACTCCGATGAATTAAAAATAAACTCTTTAATTGTAAATAAGATTTATCACATTTCTATTTGAATAATAAAGTGATTCCTCTCAGTCTTCTATAGATATTATATTTATTACCAATAGAATAATTAAAAAACTTCAAAAATTTCTATTTTTTTTAGAAAATGTTTTGATAAATTTTAAAAAAGAAAAAGATGTGATATTTTCATTTAAAAACTTTTAACTAAAAACTAAAACTGATAATTCTTTTATCGTAACATTAGTGATTTTTAAATCAGATACATTGAACATAAAAAATTATACGGTAGGAATAAATCCAATGTTTTTCTCTCAAGTGATTAAAAAAAAAATAACCTGGGTAAATTGCACGAAAAGTTCAGCTTAAATAATACGTAAAAGTATATAATTATATCCTAAAGTAAAAAAAATTTAGATGGTGTTTTGATAAAATAATTTCAGATAAAGTTGAAAATGAAATCGTCAAAATTATTAATTATAACAAAATAAAGCTCGAAAAAAATCGTTAGAGTTAGTCACACGTGGACACGCGAATCACGACTTTCGGCAAGCGGCCCAGTGGAGAAATCGGAATTAACGAGAAGCAGCTGTCGTGATTTCACCGGATACATGTTTGCTTGGCTGAAAAGAGAACAAATATAAAAAATAACCACCAAAGAATAAAAAAAAAATTAAATAAAAGAAAGGCATTCACGAATCACGTAATATGTAAATCATACCTAAAAGTTATAAAACTAACGAATGCCTTTGCCTTTTTTGTCGTATAACTAAGTAATACACAAATATTACAATCTTCAAATAATGATAATTGATTGACTAATAGTGAAGATTGTTCTTATATTATCTTGTAATTATTTATAAATAAATAAATAAGATTATCTTATAAATAAATAGCTAAAATAAATTATTCAAATTTAATAGTTCATTAGTTTATATTAACCACTTGCGGGTGTGTTTATATAAGATGATTAACGAGAGAATGTTGAGTCGGAGAACAAGATAAAAAAAAAAAGAGGTGACGAAATAATGACTTGGGCAACATTGCTCGGGAAGTTATATACTGTTAAGATAAAAGAGTGACTGAGAGTGCAATGAATCTTTACAACACGAGTATTCGAGCCTTCTACTACAATTGATACTATATTTCCCGTAAAATGTTCTAGTGAATTTGCTATTGATTTTTTTTTAATTCACAGTGATAAGTTGATTAAATACTACGAAATTTTAACTCTAATATACAAACTGTCAAATTGTTATCCAGACAATTTTTTTTACTTTTTTTTTTTAGTTGTATTAATTTCTTTCTTTGAAATTCAAAATAAACGACTAAAGATTTCATGATGAATTTGTTTTAAATATTCAGGACTGTCAGGTATAAAAATAATTTTCCTGCACAGAAAAAAAAATTTCTTAAACCAAGAAAATTGTAAGGAAGACCGAAGTTATATTGGAGCAAGAAGAAATTTTTTCGGCTTAAAAAAATTTAACTTCGTTCAAGAAATTTTAACTCTATTCAAGAAATTTTCAATCTTTCTTAACATTTTCTTGATTTAAGAAAATTTACGCTTTACTCAAGACTTTCTTTCTTTCTGTGTGTCTCCTAATTCTTGGATCAAGATCTTTGCATCTTCAATCGACTACTATTGTGACTGAATGCACAGGTATATCACTTTCAGTCAGTAAAATGAAATTCTCTAACTAAAATTAATAGTCTAATAGTATCTTTGCACTGAGGTGCAGTAAGTTATCGATTAATCTTTAGACCAAAAAAGAAATGAATACATTCATTTTTAACTATCATTAAAAAATCTAAAGTAGAAAAATTAAAATAATAAAAGTAATTTTATTTTGAGCAATTTAAATGTGCTAAATAAGATATACAATAGAATATTTTTATAACTTTTCTTTAATTTTTAATTTTTACTCCATTTTCATCTTGTATTTATATTTAAAAAGCGTGGGCTGCTTTTTAAGATATTTTCATGATGACTTATTTTAATAATATCTGTTAGATAAATATTTAGAACAATTGACACCGAGTCAGGATAATAGGACAAGCTTAATAAATTATTTCAATTTCAACAGTCTTTGACAAGTATGCAAAGTTTTAATTTAATCCGAAGTTTTGCAGTGGTCGAAAATCGAGTTCAAAGACTTCGTTACATACGTAGATAGATAGATACAGGCGAATCTAATAAGAGTTAGTTGAAAAAAAATTTACATCTAAAAGAAAGTTAAATCTTTCAATGATAAATTTTCCGCCCTGTATCTAAAAGTTATAATTTATGCAATTAATTTTATAATTTATTTAAAATAATTAATCAATTAGCACATGATAAAATCTTTCTCTTGTTCTCATTATGGGTCTCTCTATAAAATTGAAATTCAAATCGTCGATTTTTTATGTCCTAATTGAAGAAAGAAATAGAAGGTTTTTTTTTTTTTTTTTTTCCGGGAAGTAGATGTACTGTGCAGTATAAAGCATAATAAGCTCACATTTGATACAATATTTATTTTTTTTTTTTTCATTACTGTTTGTTAAATATCTTTCACATAACTATCAATATTGCAATAATTTTATCTAAAATAATTACTGCTCCACTTAAAATTCTAAAGGATAGTATTTCAAAAATGACAATCTAATTTTAATGAAAAAATTCTAATCATCACATGTTTTCAAATCTTCGTTTCGAAGCTATCGTCATATGTAACTCTACACTTTTGACAATAAAAAAGAAATAAAGTTAATTGATGATTTTTTTGGAATTAATTGAGGAGATAAGAACTGATTACAAACTGATTGCGAATTAGGTGACCTTCACTCGTCTTACTCCTATGAAACATTCATATTGTCACATTTCATATTGTTATTAATATTTACTCAGCCGCTTAAAGAAAGTGCTGTCTTGATCTTACTGCTCTAAATTAAATTAGTCTTAAAAACTGCTATGATTTCCATTCAAGTGGAACTAATTTCTTAATAAAATACATATTTTATTAATTATTATAAATATACATCATCATAAAATTAAGTCGATGGTAATGATTTTTCCAGGTGCTATAATTGCAAAACTTCCAAACATTTGGTGAAACATCAATCAAAATTAATGATTTGCACAGCAATAAGTATTGTGTATTCATGTCAAAATCGGTCTGTCCTAAAAATTTATTTGTTGATTGTTGTGTGTGGAAGTATTACTGTTTTGTTTTACTTAATTTTTAGTACAATAAAAGTGTTATTTGAACATAAAATCCAAGTTTTTGTTAAATTCTAAATAGTACACTGCCCATTAAGGTGTGCTAAAAAATCAACCAATTTTTTTTTTTTCAAAAGTTTTTGAAATTTGGTTAGAAGAGGCAAAAATAAGAATTTTGTCGAATGGTAATTATTTCACAAATATTGACAGGAAAAATTGATAAAATAAACTGATTTTTCAACAGTCCAAATAAAAACAAACTATTTAATTGATACGAGACAGTTGATAAAAATAAATCCAATAAGTATAAGTGAACATTAATTCTATGTGGACATTTAACAAACTGTTCGTGAGTTATCGTTGACGAAAAAAATCGAAAAAAGTGATTTTTTAGAATTACTTTGAAATTTTTGGTCTGATCAATTTGTGTTTAAAGGGAAGTCATAGGATTCAAAATATTCAGTTTGAAAATTGAAAGAATAGAGTTTTATCAAACTTCTAGTAGACTTTTGAGCTCGAAGAGCTCAAGAGCATAGAACAGCTAATTTTTTGAGCTCGAAGAGTTCAAATAACACAAAGCTAATTTTTTTGTGTTGAGATGTAACACCATCTTTATAAAGACGGTTTTTAAAAAAAATTGTGTTGATTTTGCACAATATTTTTTACGATGTGGACTCAACATTCTAATTCATAGTTGTAAAAAATAAAACCCCAACAAGAAATACGTCATTTCTTATACGTCTTTAATTATAGTAATACATTACTATCATTCTTATTAGATTCTGTAATATTATCTAAATTAAATATTTAATCAATCAACTGCCAGTTACTGAGAATAAAAATAAGAATAAACGCCGTAGGGGCTTTAACAACAAGTTCCATCGTCGGCATGTATTGCTCGTGCATGTATTAATTTATATTATGCGTATTTGGTACATATAACTTTATTACAGTGTATCCTAATAGAGGATAACGCAATCTCTGTACAATGTATTATGAATTTCCTCTCGAAAGGTAAAGCAAGAGCTCATGTTTATCCAAGGAAGACAAAGCCCTTGAACAAAACTTTCTGTCGTAATACTTGGATTAGTTTCCTTCGTAAATTCACTACTCTTACAATGTATTTGAATAGACCGTTAGGAAGTTATTTGTCTTCAGTTAGTACATCAGTTAGTCTTACTCATAAAAATAATAACTATCTTAAATTATTTCAATAGAACATGCCTCGTCGACAAACAAAAGTTTTATTTTGAAATAAGTTTTGAATCGCTTGATTACAAATCTTTGAAAAAATGAAAATTTTGTAATAATTTATTTACTAGTACTTCTTGGTAAATGTTTCCGTAAAAATTAACAAAAGCGGTTTTGATTAATCGAATAATTGTTAACAAATTTTCAAGGTTTGACGTATGAATTAGTATTATTGTTATTGTATTATTCACGGAGAATTTTAAAGGAAAAAATTGTGCAAATGAAGGCAACAACTAGACTGAATTATATATAAATAAAAGTCCGAAAGTTATTTGCGCCCCGGCGGCGGAGAAAGCAACGGGTTCGGCTTTACTTGACAGATGGGCAATTACCCTCATATTTTTTACTAAGATACGACATCAATGTGTATTTGTATCCACATTACTACGAGCTGTTAAAAGATCATCAATAGAGAAAGTGATTTAAAATGTATTATGTTGTACTTTTAATTCATTGCTCCCCCATATACCATGAAAATGTAAGAAAAAATAGTTAATTGTAACTTATTATCCCACAGGTGATTCACTAGTTGTATCAACCGCAGTGTTAAAGCATTCATTTGAAAATCTATTGTTATTCTACAGACTATTTAGTTCGATACATTCTTATGTCAATCTTCCAATTTTTGTGACCAATTTTTTTTTTAATTATAATTTCCTTGAATTAAATCAAAATTTCAAGTTTTTAAGACAAAAAAAAGTGAGATTACTGAAAATAGCGGTACCGTGACTAGATAACCGCGGACAAAATAACTGCGATAAAATAACCGGACGACAAAATAACCGAAAATAAATAAACCGTGGACAAAATAACTGGATGACAAAATAACCGAACGACATTATAACTATGTAACAAAATTACCAAATAATAGAATAACCGAACGACAAAATATTATAATCAAAATATTTTCGCATCAACACATACATAATCTATGAAAAAAGGGCACATCTAAATAACAAGCTTCGTTTAATGGCCTATTTTTGAATAAACACACACAAAAACCATGTTAAAAGGGCGCAACATGATTACTCGCGTTTGTGTTGGTCTAATATCGAATAAACACACACAAAAACCATGTTAAAAGGGCGTATCACATAGTATGAAATTGCATTATTATTTTATATTATTTTTGTATTTATAAATTTAAAAATTATTTTCAGAGATTAATCATAAAATTTTATGTTCTGGATATTTTGTCATGTAGATATTTTGTCCATGGTTTTTTTGTTACGGCGCCGAAAATAACCATATTCGATACATATGTGTCAAGTGAGGATTTTTGGTATGATTGAATTTGCAATACGAGCTTAAGGTTATGATGCATTCGTTACGAGAGCAAGTACGACGTTACACCAAACCAACGAGATCTTTGGTTGATTTGATTTCTAAAGAGACAAACCAAAGAAATAAACAATCCAGAATTTTAATAATTATTCATATTAACGTTAAACTTATTGGCATATATCGGTGCTTCGATGTATGTAAGGTTTAAGTTATCTTTAGATTTTAGCTTTCCTTAGCGAGTGATCTTGGTAACGATAAAAATTTCGAATGAATTACTTATAGTATTTTAAAGATCTGCATTAAAAAGTAGAAGGGAGATAAAAAAGAGATAGTATAGTTATTTTTGGTACGTATGCATAAAGGGAGGTATTTTAGTAAGCTTGAAGTGACGTCACAAGGCTGAGATTTTTGGTCCATTCTCAACAAAACCGAGTACGTTGTTATACGGTCGAGCGTAGTGAGACTGGATATTACATACAAGATTTTGTTGAGAATATATCCACAACCTCAGACGAGTGTCATCAATTCAAACTTATTACCTATATGCCAACCTTTGCGGATTTGTAACGAACAAAATATTTTGTAATATCAACGACGAAACTCGGATTTGAGAGGATGCAATTAAAATTTTATTCATTTATGAATAAATTTAATAATTTTATCAATATCTGCAATTCAATTATTTTTCATTAAAGTTGAATGTTATATTAGTACAGTCATTCAAATTTAAAGCAATATTTTTAAACGGATATGAAAATCTTGACAATGAAAATAAAGCTGTCACACGTAAATAAGCGACGAACTAAAATATATGTGAATATATTTATATTTATCGAAAATAACTATATCGATACTTGTGCTTGAAAAAGATTCGAACTACAAAAAAATTTTATCAGATTATGAATAATTATAAATTTTTTTAACTCAAATTTTTTAGAATCTTAAAATATTATATGTACTTTTACTTAAAACATTTAGGGTTTTTACTAATCAACATAAATTTAAGCGTAATTGTAATCTTTAAAATCCAAAAAATAAAAAATGTCAAAATTTCCTTATTATTTGAACAATTATAAAATTTACGTGAAAAATAACAAAACTGCTTAAATGTAATGATAATAATCGTCAATGTTAAAAGCATAGTAAAGTTTCATACTTCCGTCGAAACTACAAGAAAGTTTGTTTTCTCTGAAAATCATCGAAACTCGAAAGTTAAAACTATTCAACTTCTCGACGTGCAAAATCCCTCCATACAAACTTATTGTTATATACGTACTTACCAGTTGACATGACAATTCATCTTAAACATATTTATAAAGCACTCTCAATCTTCTAAAGCTCATGCTCAAATGTTGTACTTTACATCTGCGTAAAAACGGTAGTAAATCTTACCTGAAAGCATAAACAGAAAATTTGTTAATAAAACAATTCATCTTCATCAATGATCTATGTTTATTTATATATATATATATATATATATATATATATATATATATATATATATATATATATATATTTATTTATATAAAATATATAAAATTTTCATTTTCATTTTTATTTTAAAGTACTTTATTTATAAGCTCGGATAAAAATAATTTATTCATCAGATTTAGCTTCGCTTGAATTATATAATAATTTAAAGATTATAAAAAGACTTGATTTAGTAGTACACGTTCATTGGCACAGTAACTAAGCCTTATATAGCTCTAACAACTCGTGTTCTTTAAATGGAAGAAATAAAAGGGCTTGATGAAAGACTTCTGTACACAGAATCAGAGATATATTTCAAATAAGATATTAATTTCAAAATCTTGTACATTACTTAATAACTTGTACGATAAAATAAAATAAATTTGTAAGTTGAATAAAAAAACAAAATTTTTGAATTTTTTATTGTTACAAAAAGGTAAAAAATAAATAAATAAAATAAAATGTGATTTAAATTGATAACAAAAATAATCGACTCTCGTCCTTACTTCCAAATACGTATAACTTGACGACGAAGCACTTTCCATCGTGACCCACATTCTCATTATCTTCTCTCTTTCTTTCTACCGAGTCTATCCCACTTCCACTTATAAAGCGCTCACCTAACGTAACCATGTTTAACTTGAATTATTTTTTGAACAAACAAATAAATAATAATAAATTTATGACTATTAAATTGATACTAGCAATAATTAGAAGCTTAAATACGGAGAAATTTATGTGCCGTGTCTTTAGTTCGAAAAAAAAAATTTATTTTCAAGATTTAATAAAAACAGTCTTAGTATATTATGCTATAATAATAATCGAGGAAGTTTGGTACAATTTAATTTTTTTAATTAGGAGAAAAATTGCAAAAAAAATGGTTGAGTAGTACATCATCTATATTTATGTGCGCATACCTTGAAGACTATTATCTTATACAAACGTTTGGGAGACCAGCCGAATATAATGTAAGAGAAGGCGATTGTTGTCAGTGGACGATGTTGCAATAGGAAGTTTCGTCTCTCGTAATACGACATACACTATGTTTGTTATGTTGTTTATTTCGCTATTATTCTTCGCTGAATTTAACTCTTGCAAATATCGCGCGAAAACATTGTTTGTATTCATGATATACTTTACGAAATTTCGAAAATCTTATTCATTTTTTTTCTATCTAATTTTTTAGATGCGTATTTGAAATTTTTTAATTAAATATTCATTCAATTTTTTTTTTAAATTAAGAAAATGATTGAAATCCTGTAATGTAAAAGTGATGATAGAATTACTGTTAATTTAGTCTTGAGGAAATCGAAATAAATCGAATTATCGACGAAAAATAATGGCCCCTGATGATTATTGGTTTAAATTAAGGCGCGGAAAATTTAAATATTTAGAATATATTACAACAAAGAATAAGAAAATTAGAAAGTTTTGTTAAAAAAAAAATATTATTAATTTTTACACAATTACAAGTTAAAGTAAGTGCGCTTTTTAACGCTAATATAAAAATAAATGATATTACGTGAATAAAATAATATCGATAATAACAAAAACTGCTTAACAGAAAATAACAACAATCGGTAACTGAAAATCCAAGCGGTTGGTAATATTATTTCCTCTGAATTAGTATAGAAGATTGTTGGCAATTTTCGACGCCATCTATCGGATAAATTTAGCAGCGACCGGCCTTGCAAGGCTGACTATAAGGGCCATCGAACTTTTGGCCTACTACTGTGTCATGCAATGTTACGATGCGCACGAACAGAAAAATTTGTTCGAAAGGGTTGACGTTGTTAATTCACGAGGAATTCATGGGGGTACCACTAAAAATGGGGTTATTCATAAACCTTTTACTTTAAACTCAATTATTCTCGTAATTAATGATTGTTTTTAAGTCTGAATGGGGCTTAAACATTTTTTTCTAATTTTATGAAACCATATTTGTATGTTTGAAATGGTGATATAATGCAAAAAATAGAAGCTTTAGCGGGTAGATTTTTAAAAGTTCTCGAAAAAGAAATTTTATAGTCAATCAAAAATATTAATTACTTTTTTAGAAATTGCAAAGTAAGAAAAACAATCTATTGTTTTTTTAATTTCAATACTGCTATTATTATTAAACGTTCAGTGTATAGTTCGATGAATAAGTATTGTAAAAAACGAAAGCGTTCCTTTAGGCATTTATTTTAGCATTCTAATTAAAGACATATAACTTGCAGAAAAAAATCCTGAAAAACAGTTGATCCTCCGGGTCATTCCTGGAAATTTCCGATATAATCAGTCCCAAAACGATTAAAAATTTTTTTACAAAATTTTGAGCTCATCATGCTAACAAATACAACTTGTATACATTTTTTTCGAGCTCGAAAATCTGGTAATTGTTAGTAACACATTTTGATAAAAATTTTGATTGCAATATATCAACCCAAAAAATCGATCGTTTTTTATGCATGCACCCAACTGCATATTAAGGTATTCAACGTAGTTTCTTAAAGATAAAAAAATAATTTTTCAGTAGCAAAATAATTCGACCAAACATTCCGAAGTTATTCCAAGAAAATATTTTTTCTGAAATTTTTCGTCAGCAATATTTTCTGAACAAATTAACCGATTTTTAGGCGGTTTCTAGAAATCGAGTTTGTTTATGCAGAGCTCATTAGATAATGGAAACAATTGATATAGCGATTCATAAGTTATTAGCACTTTCCACACATCCTCGTTTCTCGTTTAAATACGCGCGTACATATAGACATAGTGAAATCCTCGCAGGAATAGTCAGAATAGTTTCCTATAGCTTCTCAAAACGTGAAAAGCTGATAAGAGCTCAATTTTCAAAAATCAGGGTGAAACCAATAACTTTCCAATTTTTTAAAACCATTGATTTTTGCAGCGGGAAGTTAAAAAATTATTACACAAAAATATCTCCGTTCTCTAACTGCAACAGTAAAATGTCATTTATGCTTTGTGTAAGTTATACAAAAGAATAATATAAATAGAAAATGGTGAATAGAAGCGAGAACTTAAAGAATGAGCAAAAAATTATTATTTTGAATAGTCATTAAAAATTCTCGTTGCAGGTTCTAAATTCAAGTCTTCTTTGCACGACTCATAATGCGAAGCATCAGAGAGTGTTTTACAATCGAAAATTTTCTTTCGTCTCATTTCAGCAACTATTTATATTATTTTAGCCTTGTTAGTTCACGGAATCAAGATATTTTGCACACTATTGTTAAGATGATTTAATGGAGATTAATTCCATACTTTTCAAAAATTTATCAAGTGCAATAAAAACTGGAAAAAAAAAAAAAAAAAAAAAAACATCAAAATAGTTTAAAAAATTTTTCTGTCCGTCAGCAAATTTTTTTTTTTTTAATTCTTCAAAAGAATTGCAGGTCGGCCAATGCGAATGGCTAAGTAACTTAGTGTCGTTTATTCACAATGAATGAAATAAAAAAAAATTAAAAGATTGTATAACTAGATATATTGTATACATTTATCCCACTAGGGACACTTGCGCATAATCGTCTTATTTCAGCTGTTTATTTTATCATTATTTCACTATTAAATGAGCAATATGAGTCGTGCACCTTTGGATTTTCCAAATTTTCTTTTATCTACACACGATAAAACTCAAGAATAAAAGACAGACGTCAAAGCGCAGTGTTACTAATAATAAAAAGTAATGAACGTTTTGGAACAACTCTATAATCATAAAGGTTTATAATATATTTCTTCAAGTCATATTTCTATTTTTTTTTTTTTTTGATCATTTACATAAGAAGTTTTTTAAAAATTAAGCCTATGATAAATTCCTATCACTTCTACTCTTTTAAAGTTACATTCTTATTTCATAAAGTTATTTATTTAAAGATTAAATTGATATTTTTAGAATTTTTAACATTACATGGATGGCGAAATTAAGAACAAAAGTTTAATTTCCATTGGAAATTTTGCTCTCACTAAGATCATTTTGAGACTTGTCAGTTATTATTAGGCTTTAAGTGACAGTTATAGATTATAGTGAAATAATGTATATGGTTACTGACTGGCAGAAGTAGAGATTTATTCACACATTGTAATAAATTTATTTCTATAAAGTTTGAAAAAAATTTAGCTTGACATACTTTTGGAAATTTAAATAAATTAAAAAAAAAAATTGAAAAAATAAGCCTATTTAAATGCATAAAGGAATAAAATATGTTTTTGCAGAAAAATAAAAAAAAATTTTTTTGTTTATTTTGTAGTAAAATTACTGAAAATAAACAAATAATAATAAATAATGACAAAGAAATAAGTGCACAGTAAAAAATTTTGCTTCAATGCGTCAAAAAATTTTGTGTTAAAAATTTTTATGTTAAATATTTAACACTTTTTTGTGTTAATTTAACACAATAAATGTTAAATTCACACATAAAAGTGTTAAATATTTAATACAAAAATTTTTAACACAAAATTTTTCGACGCAATGACGTAAATTTTTTAACTGTGTAGTTCAGAGATACAACAAGTGATTGCTGAACTTTTTTGATGTTTCTTCTGAAATATTTTTATTTATTTTTTTATAATTCAGTAAATCTTTCATAAATTCTAAATCCTGTCGAGTAGCTTGAACCACTGAAGGCGCACAATACCATGCTTTATGTATACTAAAACGATGAAAATACAAATATAGCAGAGTCCCGAAGCTTCTGTCCGGCCGAATGAAAATTGTTCTTGAAATAGACAAGTTTTTAACAGCCGATCCCATCTTTTTCACGCGTCGTACTCACGACGAGAAACGGTACTATCCTTGTTGTACTCGTGATGATAAAGCTAATTGCAGTTTTGTTTTTCTTTCAAACAAATGAAAATTTCGAAAAAAACACTCTGATTTAAAATAGAGAATTAAAAAATCTTTTACGTAGCAGAGCGTTTTTTTTTTCGAAAATCTTCTTTGTTTAGAAAGGAAATGAAAAGCTGGAATCATAGAGACTGGCTCTTAAGGAATATATTGCTTGTAATTATAACGATTAATTAATAATAATTAGAATTAGGTTATTGTATTAAAACGAATCAATACTTTAATTGAAAATTTTAATATTCAAAAATGTACAATAAAATTAAATTTTTTATTTAAGAATAATAAATTGAAAATTGAATAAAATTTAATGTGTATTCTTTTAAAAAATTGAAAAAAATTTTTTTAGTAACGAAAAATCTACTTAAAACAAAAAAAAATATTTCCTGTGTTATTTAAATGGGAAATCAAATTTTTTGATGAGCTAAGCCGCTATTGAGCTTAAACCCTTTAGCCCAGCGGAATTTTTTTTTAATTTTTATAAACTACTAAATTTTCTAGTATAGAAGTAAAAAAAAATGACACACTTTACTATTCACTATTTTGTAGTGCAATGTATACCAAACGTAATAAGTTGCACTACCGAATAGTGAATACTGCTCATTAAATGATGCGTGAAAGTATAAAGTTTAAAATTTATCTTGCCAACATTTTAATCTTCTCGTCGTATTTACGCTGTGCTTAATATTGATATTTAGAAAACTCTAGATTTAGATCCAACGAAACGATGAGAACTATTTTAAGTTTGTTAATATAAATTTATTAATTATCACCACAAATAATATTCGCAAATACAAAACTTATTGTCCATGAAATGTTAAGCCATGACAAATAAATATGACAGATATAAAGTTATAATCAACGATCAGTTTATAAAACAAGAGAGGGCATAAATATATTATGCATTAACTTATTTTTTCAAATAAATGCAATTTATAATAATTTTTAATAGAATACAAACTCAAAAAAATTATAATTCACCATTTTAGTCGGCTTGATCTTCGAATATTTAGAATTTAAATTGTAGATCAAAAACAGTGTAAGATTTCATATTGAGTTTGAAAACAATACATAACGTCTAAGTACAGATTAACTAGACTAAAACAAATCGAATTTTTTAGTCTCATTAAATTAGAAACAGCATAAAATATTCATAGCTGCTTAGTTATTTTACTGAAAGGTTCTTGAGACTTAAAACGGACATAAAATAATTTGAATAGTAGATCAAATACAGAGGAAGATGTTTTTATAAGTTCAGATACAGATCAATAAGTTCAAATGCAGATCATTTTGCTCAAAATCAGTTGAAATTTTTCGACCTGGGAAGGTTAAAAATAACTTATGTCTTTCGGCTATTGTTTAACTGTACACAGTAAAAAATTTTTTGTCATTGTGTAGAGTGTTAAAATTTGTGTGTAGAATTTAACATTCTAGTGTGTAAAATAATTAAATCAACACATGAGAATGTTAAGTTCTGCACACTAGAGTGTAATATTCTACACGGAAAAAAGTAAACTGTAATATTCACTCGGATTCCGGTTAGTTTTTATAGTTTCATACAGTAAAGCGGACATCGGGGTGGCAAAAATGTAAATATTACAGAACTTAATGTAGAAAGTATAAAAGCCACAATTTATAATTTAATATCCAAAATAAGTAATTAGTAGTTGTCACTATAGTAAATAACGACTCTTTTATTTTTAAAAATTACAGTTTCAAACAGTAAAATTTGCCATTTCAATATATAGTCCATATTATGAAGAGAAGGGGAACTCAGATGAAAGAGAAGGGGGTCTCACTCTGGGAGAATTTAATATTTCAAATAGTAAAAATTATACTTTTAAAATATACATTTACCAGTCTAAGCAAGTCAATAATTACAGTTTGATTTTTAGCGTTGTGTTTAAAATTTACCATTTTACTTTGTAAATATTGACGTTGCTTGTATTAGAAATTTACTAACTTTATTCTATACTTTTTACATATCATAACATCATTTTTTAGGTACGAAATGATAAATATTAAAGTATGAATTGTTAATTATTATACTTTAATATTTTAGACATTTACATGGCGAATATTACTGTTTGAAATAGTATTTTTTTCCACGTAAAGAGTAAATTGTAAGGTTTAAATTGTAAATATTACAATGTGAATAGTAAAATCATGATTTTACTGTTTGAAGTGGTAATTTTTAGCAGTTGATCATTACTTATTATAAATCGACTGTTATTTATTACAGTTTACTTTTTTCCATGTACACAAATTTTAATACTCTACACAATGACGAAAATTTTTTTCCTGTGTAGTTAATTTTTGGAGGATGGTTTTTTTTAATCATTCAAAATAGCATCCCATACCAGATTTTATGGTTAACTAATAATTAGGAATTAGTACTAATTTTAGTGCTAATACCTTCCCTGATCTATAATTAAAATAATTTTCACTAGTTTAAACTTTAAGTTTAAACTCTAGTTTAAAAATACTAAAACTACTATTTAAAACTATTTTTATACAAGACAATCTATGGAAAAATATATAAAAATATAAAGTGTACAAGATCGACCAGTGAAGTCCCGTTGGCGTGATAAGTGTTTAATCACCACGTGATCTCACGTTTTCAAACAATATTCCCAGTAAAATAAGGCTTCACAGAGAAGAGCGTTTTTTTCACTGTTCACTATACATATATTTATTCGTAAAATTTAAGCTCCTTAACAGAACAACCGCTCGCGTATCTCTATTATCACGAGGACGCGGATAATCTAAAAAAAAAAACAAAATAAAATAAAATGTCTCGGAAGAAACATTACAAGTTATGATATCAATCATTTTGTATCGATTACTTTTTTACAAAAAGCACCGTTATTTTCCTTTTTTTTTTTTTTTTACTTAACTTAACTTAAGTCTTACTACTTACTGCTATACGTTACTTGACTCATCACTCATACATAGACTTCGTGCAGCACGTGAATCAAAAAGATTTTAACCTTTCTCATAACCTTATACTCTAATATGATAACTACATAAAAAAATAATTTAATACTTTAATTCCTTAACTTGAACTACAATTTTAGCTTAATGTATGTTAAATAATAAAGGTATAGAAGGTATTGTATTTACCTTTACGAACAATAATGCAAGAACAAGTTGAAATAAAATATACCTTAATGAAAAATATAAACATCCTTTTTATATAAATTTACCGCAAATTTCATACATGTATAATATAATCTTGACTCATCGCTCACCGTTCCGGCAATTAAAACGGCTTACGCTAGACGCCGTAAGACATAAAAAAAGTGCCATTATTACATACTGCGTAGTCGTGTTTCTCATGTGTAAGCTGTGCATCACCCTATAAGTGTATTTGCACATACAAACATATAAGTGTATCTAGTATACATTTGCCAGAGGAGTATCGAGAAATACAAAAAACAACAAGTAAGAAAAGGAGACGAGACAAGAGAAAGATAAAATGAAATAAGAAGTGGAGGAATGCAACGGATTAAAGAAAAGGAGAAGGAGAAGGGGACGTGAGTCGAGCCCTCTCTGCAAAACTCAGAGTAACCGTGGATCGACGTTCATGTGCAAGGATGGTGAGACACCACGTGGGTATCCCCAGCGAGATAACGGTGTTCGGTAACCGCGTCAGAGTCCGCTGTTAGCGGTACTCCACCGCCGACCCGTTACTTGACCAACAGATCCGCTAAAACGGCGCATTTTCTGCGCGCTCTTTTCTCTCTATCCCACTGCGCTGTCTGTTGTGCAGCGGCTTTTGGTTACTACTTGTATACCCTCCTTTTTTATCTTCTTTCTTTTATTATTGCTTATTTATTATGTTGGCTTTTTCGTTTATAATGTATCGTGCGCATCGTGATATTTACTACGTGAAGACGAGATTTTAAATAGCTGATTAACCACGAGGTAGCTGAAAATTACATTATTTCTCAACTGAGGTTTCGCGTATTATTATTATAATAATAAATGTTGTTGACTTTGTTGTTAAGTTCAATTTAATACAAAAATATGCATCATCCTAGCTGGTAAATTGTTTGTATGACAAGATATATCATTCTAAAATTTAATAAACATTTTTTCCTATTTTGCGATCATTGAACATCAATTTTAAGACCTAGAATTTTGATCAGGTCTTTATTCTGACATCATCTGACAAAATTTTATGATTATTTATAAAAATATATTTATCGATTTTTTTTATATAAGAAGTTGAGTTTCAAAGGGGTATCTTTTCATTTTTGATTAATCGAGACAAAAAACTGGTTATCTCTAATTATAAATATTTTTATTGAACTTTTTTAATTTAGCTATGAAATGCTATGGGTTATGAAGCTACAATTCGATTCTCATTTAGAAATCCTTATAATTTTTCAAGTAATTGATATTTAAAAGTTAAAAAAACTGCTCTTTTAAAATATGAAAAGATACCCTTTTGAAAATCAGCTCCTCATATATCTTATTCTATCTATATAATACTCTTTCCAAGCCAATTAAAAATTGCGTTTGAACGATCAAAATGAAATCGTAATTCATTAAATTTTCAATTCTGTATAAATAAAATATAAAATAAAGCTCACTTTCAAAATCTTTTGATCAATATATAATCTTTATACATAAGTGTATATCAAAAAAATAAAAAATGGGAATCCCAAAAATTTATTAATAAGCGATATATACATTCATACACGGAAATAACAAGATGACACTGGATATCATCCCAGATTATACTCAGTGATATCTGTGGTGAAAAAAATTTTTTTTGCCCTCCGGGCGGAAAGTGGCAACTTTCGTCCCGCTGCGCTAAACAAAGTTGCCGCTTTCCGCCTTCGTCGGACAAAAAAATAGTATACAGCCCTTAGGAAGTAAAAAAGAAAACCTCAGATCACATGTTTGTTGACCTCGGCTTCGCCTCGGCCAACAATTACATGTGATCTGAGACTTCTCTTATTTTCCTTCCCAAGGGGTGTAATATACTATTCTGCCCTCCGGCCGGAAAGTGGCAACTTTCTGGCCGCTGCGCTAAACGAAGTTGCCACATTCCGGCTACGTCGAGCAGAAAAATAGTATACACACCTTGGCCAGTAAAAAGTAAAGCCTCAGACCACATGTTTGTCTACCTCGGCTTCGCCTCGGCCAACAATTACATGTGATCTGAGACTTTTCTTATTTTACTGGCCGAGGTATGTAATATACTATTCAGACAGTAACTAGTATAATCCAGATTGTACTGGGTGATATCTGGATTATACTAGTTACTATGTGAAAATTTTTTTCATTCAATATTATCTGGGATGATATCCAGTGTCATCTTGTTCTTTCCGTGTATTTTGATAAATCATGAATTAAATTAAATTTTTAGAATAGTTAATTTACTTTATAAATTGTATTCAACAATTTTTAGTATTCATATAGTGTATATCTAATGAATAATCATTGATCGTATATTTTTGAAATTCGACATAGTGGAAATTCGTGAATGATAACACATAGATACTCTCTTAAAATGAATCAGTGAATTTCAGAGGTATGTATGACTCATTCTTCCCGAGCTATTTTTTCTCTTGGTCACATATATTCTTGCCCGTAATCCTCAAATTTCATTAACATACATATATCAAAATTAACTCGTGTTAATTATATACAAATCAAAATTAATAATACTGATTCGTTGCTTTAATTCAATTGCAACAGTATGTGACGTACATTTTAACTACTGACTACATAGATTCGAATTTTCAAATACATGCATTTAAATTTGAAAATGAAAAATCACATATTTTAAATTCTATATACGGTTTGCAATTAATAAATAATTACTAATGTACAAACATAATGCGTTATATGTGATAATTTGAAGAGAATAAATCTTGAACTAAGAAAATCATTTCTTAGCATTTTACTGTTTTGAATCAAGTAAAAAAAGTTATTGAAACAAGAAATAGCTTGACTTGGTTAAAGATTTTATTTCTTAATTAAATTAATTTTTCAATTCGTGTGTTCATTAAGAAAAAGAAATATCATCTAAATAAGGATTTCTAGGCTCTAATTTTTTTTATCAAAGTATTTTTTTCGGGGTTTTTTAGAACATATTCTTAAAATGTTTTTGTAACAGCTTTTATAATTAATCAAATTACTTTTTAAGTGACGATACTGATATCTACGGTTATTATTAATGTTCATTGTCAGAACTTGTGAACTCTTTGCATAATAAATAGAACTCTTATTAATCAGAATTTGCAGTGAATATACTATTTATACAAATATTACAATATCATTACAAAATTATACAATCATTAACTCGAATAATATTGAGGCCATCGATTTTTTACAGTGCGAAATTCCGAGGTGATAATATTAGGAATAATGTAAAATTATCTCCGTTTACAAAAAACAATGATTAAAAGAAAGATTATTGCTTAAATTCTTTGAAGATAAAACAAAATTCCATGAAGATTTTTTTAACTAGATTGTTTCTTTTTGTTTTATTTAATATTTACGTATTATAAGTAAGATATATACTATAAGATATACTATCTGAAAAAATATTTCGAGAGTTCTAATAGTCTTTAAAGTTCATCAGGTCAAAACTAAATAAAATTCTTCTCAAGTGTAATTTGATTTTCATTTTTTAAAACGTTTTTATTATGCATTCCATTCTAATAAATATACAAAAAAAAAGTTTTGGTATCAATAATAAACATAAATTTATAACTTTAATTGAAATTAATATTTGACAAATGTACATTGAATTTTGTAGAAAATCAAAGAAAAAATTTCTACAAATAAGAGAAAAAACTAATATCCTTGATTCGAAAATAAATAAGTGAATTCTAATGTTTGAGAAGTATGAAATAAATAACGAAAACATCAAAGAAGACTTGACGATTTGAAAATAATTTCCTACAGTTCCACAAAAGCTACTAATATTTTTTTGTGTATTGAAATAAAATAAAAAACCAAGCCACTACAATAAACACTAATCGATGATAAAAATACCTGTTCCAGTAATAGGCGGAGAAGCGAGTTGGGAGCTGCTAATATCCGGCGGTTGTGTTGACGCATTTGTTTGAGTTTGAGTTTGAGTTTGACTTTGTTGTTGCTGTTGTTGAGGTTGTTGTTGCTGTGGACTATTAGCTGTAGTCACAGCAGCAGGACTTCCCGCGCTTTCAGCCATGTTTAATTTATTACGCGTGCCTGACTCGATACTAATAATTCTACTTAAAATTATATTCAAACATTGCACTTTTTTTTTCGTTTCACTTTGAAATAAATATATTTAAATAAATTTAATTATATACTTCCGAGTTTTGTTGGTTTTATTGCTTCTTTACTATAATTAAATTAACTTTTTATAAATTATTATAAACAACATAAGTATATAATTATTATTACGACGATTCGATGCCAGTCGATTGTTTGTCGCTTCAAACTACTTATTATTATTAATATTATTGTTTTTATTATTACTACTATTATTATTAATATTAATATTATTATTATTGTGATTATTATTATCAATATTTATGTACAAATTGACTATTGGCCGTACTATTTTACCGGTAGCAAATATTGATTATTATTATTATTAATATCATTAAAATTATAATTAAAATTTGATCGGTTACATTAGACTAGGTTTATACTTTTGACTAGAGTTTGACGCGGTAAGCGTTACGATTCACCCACGCCGGCGTATCGTTAATGTATATCGATTCTATTCGCGTCATGAGTTGGGTTTTTCCGCGCGCATGACGACTCGCACGATCTTGTTAAAAGACCGATAACGAGTATACACGATGTTGAAGCCATGGTACGTAGGATCAGTCTCTCTTATCGAGAGATCTTTATTATCTACAAAAAATAAAACGATATTTTTTTTGAGTTATCTAATTTCTTTTAATCACTACATTATTGGCAACACACTGATCCTGAGGCTTTCATTATCGTTATCAATTACTTTTAGAATCACATTCTCCAACTTTATCATTGCTGTTATATTTAATAATAAATAAATAACATGCAAGATATTTATTTCATACGAAAAAAGATTTTTATTCTGTTCGAAAATAAACAATAGACTTTTCAATGCGTACTGGATACTCGACCTTTACTTTAACGCGCGCCTTCGACGGCAGGGTGAGGAAACGTCAACTAAGAGACTGGGCTAAAGAGTCAATAGGTCAGTGGGGCTTGTCTATCATTGTATCATTCATTATATGTCCAACAAATTCGCACTTGAAAAAATTTTCATTAACTTGTCAATATTTTATTATTTTATTTGTTTACTAATTTTTCAAGATAATTATAATAAATTTTATTGATAAAAAATTAAATTCGAACTCTTGTTGTTCTCTATTTTAAAATAATGACATTTTTCTTTCCATTATACGGCTTAAAGTTTTTGGAAAAAAGAAAGAATTAATAAATAAAAACAATAAATTATCAACGACAATAAATTGTGAGTATAGATTGTTTATTTACGATATTAATCTCAGTTAAAGGGCGCGTCAGTCGAGGAAATCTTTAGCGCCACCCACCGCCAAGATGTAAAATTCCCGTTGCTTATCTTGTTTCCACCCAAATAAATAAACAGTATTCAAATAAAATAATACTAACGAATTGTTTAAAAGTAATCTTTAGTATTATTTCAGTATATATTTAGTAAGTATCTAAAAATTAAAAAAAAAATAAATGAAAGGGTTGTATAAAGCATAAACTTTGGTTGTAAACAGGAAAATTTCAAACAATAAATTTATGCAAACTGCGAATCGATCGTAAGTGCACTTATGAGAGTCGAGGTCAAACTCGCTCGATTTACATGACCGAATGACTCAAGAAAACAAAGCACGTGTGGACACTTTACAGAGTGCGACCATTAAACTGTCACTAAATTAACGAATGATGATAATTATTCCTAGAAATTAATAACAGCAATAAAAATTAATAGAAAAAAAAAAATAACAGCAATGACGTTTTTAAATTACAATGACTAGAAAAAGCCCCGCGACCAATGCATTTTCCTCTAATCACCTCCACTTATATTAACCTCAAGGTTGATTGACGATTATTTCACTAAAAATCCACTTTTTGATTAAAAACAGTCAGTAATTTTGTTTTTAAAATGTTATTGACACTGTTATAAATGTATTAATTAAAGCGAATGATTTTGAACGTACATTCGTAGAGGCTAAAAAGAAAATGTCTCCGAAAGAACAACAATTGCGATAACTTATTTTAAAAGATTAAGTAAGCCACACGTTATTATAACCAAGTTTTGATTATGCTATTATGAGTATTGTTATTACCATTATTATTTTTTAGTATGTCACTCGCGTATGCTTTACGATAAATCACGATACGAAATGTTTCTGAACACACGAGAAAACGCACAGCAAGCGGAACTGACGTTTCTTTACGGAGGGGTTGCACTTGCGGGGTTCTACACCACCGCTTAAGTTTATTTTACTTGCCACCAGATGGCAGACAACAACAGTACTCTCATACTTTAACGCTACCTTTTCGTAATGTAGAACTAAAAAAGACGGATTATACTTTTATTTATTTCACTTAATGTGCAAGTATTAAATTAATCATTTAAAAAATTAAAAATAATATCTTCAGCAATAAAACTATTTCTAAAACAAAATATTTAGATTTATTTATAAATATTTATCAATCTCATTATTTTTTATTACTTTCAAAATAAAATCTTTATCACCAATTATTTTTAAAATAAAAATTTTTATTGACTCAATTATGGAAAAAAATAAATTAAAAAAAATTTACCACCCCAATTATTTATTTTAGGATACATGAAAAATTCATGTAAAAATGTCTTGTATTGTTTTAATAAAAAGATAAGTATTTATGTGGTACATAAAAGTGTTGATTCAATAAATGGTTATCATGATTGAGAATTAAATTTAACATAATAAAAGTAAAAATAAACAAATAAAGAACGCGTGTAATTATGACAGTGATAGGTTATTGAATGTAATTGCGTTTGGTTTTATTGTTTGAGTATGAGTACGGCAACTTCAAATACCAGCTTGTAATGGCAAGTAGTCTGTTACACATTGTCGGGAGTTTACATACTCAATGCAGGAGTATGCAAGTAGGGCGTGATGAGTCGATATAGAAGTAAGTAGGTAGAGCCAGAAAATCTACGCCGATGAAAGTGAGAGTTATTTCAAAGGGTCGAATGTAATGTGGCCTAAGGGGTCTTTTTCTATCAGTACTAGTAATCTTGTATCAGTAAGAATGAATCACTTCACACGAGTAGTTATTTATTTACTAGATTTTCTCCCTTTTTATGAATCTTTTAATTAAATTTTCTGCCAATATTTGAATTTTTAGATAAAAAGTACGGTCACGTTTCTATAAAATATTAATTTAATAAACATGACGTATTGATTTTGGAATAGTAACTGCAAGTTTGTGCATGATGCGTAATACTTTTATATCTATATTTCGAGCTTAATGATGACGTAGTTTGTTGCATGACTAGTGTAAGCCTGCCTTTACAATAGACGTAATATAAAAGTGCATGCGCAATAGGAGTTGTAAGCTTTTAGCTTGTATTTTTCGATCCACCAAGGTAAAGTGTATGAGATTTTGTATAAAGATAAAAACGAGAGATTTCGTCAACACGAAGGTATATTTGTGTTACTAGAGGCACGCTATGTATAATATAAACAAAAAGCTCTGCTTGTATATATGAAGTATATATAAGTCATTACGAAAAGATGGCGCTCTTTGGAACAGGCTTTCGTTTATTTCGATCGAATATAGATACGCATGCGTACTTTAACTTCTCAATTCGGTCCTTAATTTTTTTTCATTCGCAAAAAAATGTCTTGTTGAAAAAAGATATTTCACTAAAAATTTTAATATATATTGAGTGAAAATACATCAGATTATTTTATATGGCTCATACTTTTATCATGTGATATTTTAGTATCAATTTTTCCGGTTATTTTTATTCAAAAGGATTTTAAAAAATCCTTCTATATCAATCTAATAGTTTTAATGTAATTCAATTTTTTTTTTTTTTTTAACAATTCATGAAAAAATATCCATTAGACTTGACTTTTCAAAAGTTGATACAAAAAAAATATGTTGACAATTTTTTCAAGTACTTGAAAAACGATCTACATATATCATAAAATACTGTTGTCATATTTTGATTCAATTTGTTTGAAAAAATATTAGAATTAGTTTAAATTAACGCGTAGTATAGGTTTGAAAAATTTTTTTAATTGATTGTTTATATCGTTGTATTGTACAATATGTCGAAAATAATTTCCCAAATTTTCGAATTAGTCGAATTATAACTCTAGGAGAAAGACATAAATTTAGTAAATCTTTAGTCGTCTTACATACAAAACTAATAAACGTTGTGGATAAGTTTTAAAAAATGTCAAAAGTTTAAATGTACACAGAAAAAAAAATTAATTTGAATCAAGAGAAAAATTCTTAAACCAAGAATATAATTTTGAAAAGTTTTATTGTCTTGGATCAAGACGAAAAATTCTTGCATGAAGTAAACTATATTTAAACCAATGAAAATTTCTTAGTTTAAGAATTTTTCTACTCAAATCAAGAAGATGAAATTTTTCAAAATTATTTACTTGATTTAAGTAAATTTTTTTTTCTGTGTATTAATAATAATTTTTAGTGAATTCATTTTTTTAAAAATACTAATGTTACTTAAATTCACAAAATTTCTATTAGAATAACAATTAAAACTAAAATACTTTATCAATAAAAATTGTGTAGAAATTGAAAAGAATTTTTAAACTCGGGAAGAATTAAGAAAAGAATAAACGTTATATTTCATAGAAAAAAAAAAAAAAAATAATAAATAAAAAAAACAATTACTGTCTGTCTTGTGTGCAAAAAATGACTGAGAAATAGAATAATAAGAAGAAGAATACGCTGAATTCATCGAAATCGACTTCGAGTCAACATAACGGATTCTACCGCTATTTAATAGTACAGTTTTTCCCTTTGCCTTGTCGATGACTTTCTCCTATAGTAGAACGGTTATGTTTACGTGGGATTGCTATAGTATATTACCAGGTAACTTTTCTTGCATCGCACTAGACGATGATACCTATTGCAATATTCCATCTCTCTCAGACATACTGAGTATCATAAATATCTATTTCTTCTGTGCGTGTGTTTGTCACTGAACTCTTCCTAAACTGCTGGACAGATAGTAATGATATTTTTTGTGGGTCTTCAGGTGGGTTCGAAAATGGTTTAGATTCACTGTTCAGTTCACAGAAAAATGTTTATTTAATTAATTTTTAACTTCCCGCTAAGGAAAATTGAAAATTCGAAAGTTATTGGTTTTACCACGTTTTGGGAAACTTAAAATTAATTGTTCAAAAATAATTTAAAATATTTTTAGTAGATTTTATAAAAATTTAACTATTGTATTTGTCCTCATAATATAACTTTTTAAAAATTTTGCTACACAGAAAAAAAAAATTCATTTGAATCAACCAAATAATTTTGAAGAACTTAATCTTCTTGATTTGAGTAGAAAAATTCTTAAGATAAAAAATTTTTCTTGGTTTGAGTAAATTTTACTTGATTCAAAAATTTTTTGTCTTGATTTAAGACAGTAAAACTCTTTAAAATTATTTTCTTGGTTCAAAAATTTTTCTCTTGATTCAAGTCAATTTTTTTTTCAGTATATATTCCGACTTAATTCGACAAGCTGAGTCAGAAAATAGATATGGTTCAAAAGTTTATACATGTATGCATTTCTATGTATATATATACGATATAACGCGGCATGTCACGACGGTAGCGTTAACAATTTTTAAGGAATTCTAACGAAACTTAAAATACATATTTTATATACGATTACGATGGTCAAGTTCAAATATGAGCTCAATCGGTCAATTAGTTTAGAAATTATAGCATTATAAAATTTTGAAAATTATAAAATTTCCTACTCTTACTACTTCTTCAAATAACTTTTGAACGCGTTAAGATATTCGATTTCTGTAAAATGCATCAGAAAGCTAAGAAATTAAACTTTAATTTACATCTTTACATGTTTTTCTAAATCCAAAAATATCCATCTTAGAATAATTTTTAAGAAATTTTACTTTTGCTAATTTGTTGTTTTGTCGACAGAAATGAAATTTTTCAAAGTTGAGATATTGTAGACCTTATTGCAAAATAATTACCATAATTTTATTATGGTTCACAACAATGCTATTTTTTTTTCGCGAGGGTCATCGAGGCTTTCCGTATAAATATGTGATGTTCAATGTATGACATACAACAACTTACTACTACTATTTAACAAAATATTATTCGTTTTTTTTTATTCAACTTCACCAGACGTATTTTTCCAAACGGTACTTTTAACTGTAAAACGTGAGTTGCTGACTGCGCGCGCATGCATTCGTGTATTTTAGTTAATTCATGTTTATATAGTGTAAATAAATTCAACAAAATAAATAAATAAGTCACGTACAATGAAATCATAATATTGCTTTGAATAATACGTGTTTATACGAGAGAACATATTGTTGTAAAATAAATTGTTAAAAAATATGTAAAAGTAGGTAAGACATTCAAACACTATAATGATAAAATAATAATTATTCTTTTGTAATTCGTTTATTAGCTTGACTGATAATATAATATAATTGTAAGTAAATTTGTCACTATTGAAAATAGTAAATAGCGATGTATAGCCGACAAACGTTACTTAAACGACGTGTGTGTACGAGCAATCACGTAATGTAGGCTTGTCGGCGAAGATACCGTTTGACGTGATTACGTCACAAGTTCGCGTTCCTGTTTTTCGCGACTACGTGCCTAAGAGAGAGGATAGGAAGGAATAGAGACGAAAATAAGTAGAAACATAAGTAGAGAACTGCAAAGGTGTGTTCCAGTAAGGAGTAAAGAAGATGCCAAGTATAGAATAAGTTGTTAGAAGAGCTTGGAGTGATGGGTAAAAAGATGTCTGTCTTTTAACGACAACAATAATGATAAACTCGTTGGTCAGGGATTTTTATAAAGAGAGAAAGAGTTGGAGAAGCTCAACTAGTCAAAAATAAACAAGTAAGAGAAAGGTGAGATACAGGATATACGTTTCTCTTATGAACGTAAGATTACACTAAGAACTTAACTTGTTCTGTACACTCCGAGGTACATCGGAAAACTCTAGGTCAACTAAGTCTAAGAAAAGTTTTACCCCTTCCTATCATCAATAGACTTTCTTACAATATTTTTATGGATTTTCTTTCGAATTTGTTGTTCGATTTATTAATATAAAAAAATAGGGAAAATTGTGGATAGTATAGTGTCTAAAAAAATTTGTTATTATTTTTTTTTAGAGGAACATGGAAACATAAGACAATTTTTTTATCTCTTAAATTTCGTCTTGAATGCAAAATACACAGAAAAAAAAAATTTACTTGAATCAAGTAAATAATTTTGAAGAATTTAATCTTCTTGATTTGAGTAGAAAAATTCTTAAACCAAGAAATTTTTATTGGTTTAAATAAATTTTACTTGATTCAAAAATTTTTCGTCTTGGTCCAAGACAATGAAACTCTTTAAAATTATTTTCTTGGTTTAAGAATTTTTCTCTTGATTCAAATTAATTTTTTTTTCTGTGTAGAAGATTTTTTTTGAAATTCTCAAACTTCATATTTTTTAATTTGTAAAATTTTTAATTGAACATAAAATTTTTATAGAGTTAGAAAAAATACATTTAGTTTTTTAAAACCATTGTTGCATTACGCTTATTTACGGTTGATTCATTTATAGAGATAATTAACTATTTAATTATTAGATAAATAACTAAGATGACAATTATATCTCAAGTAATGTATAGAAACTAAAGTTTTTAGGACAACAAGTAAAAGACGATATGCATAATTTACGTGAGCTCTATCTTGAAACTTACGATTTATAGAAAGAGTTATCGCAGTACACGGACACGGTCGAAGAGAGCGAAGCATTCGTCTCGTGATAATACGTAGCGGTAAATCGCCTGCTCTCATGTGGGCCAATGTCCATGTAAGTAAGAGAAAGAAGGATAATTTGAGTCACTGTGCACGAGAGAGCAAAATATATCGCAGATATACGCGAGCGCACTATAACATATTATATACTTATATATTGGGCTTACAATATAAACTATAAGCTACTCGTCGCTAGCAGTGTTGTATGTCCGGGTTCAGGGGCATTTAAGTAAACAGCTCGTTTATGTATAATGCACTATTGTGCGTTCACGTCTTACGTTTTGCGTTTCGCGAGCCACTCCCTCCTTTGATTTTTTTATTATCGTAGATTCATATGCTCAGAGAATGTTAGTTTATTTTTTGCGTGAGCCACTGATCATGAATTGCTTCTTATTTATCTTTATAATCCACAAATTTCGCGTTACATTTATTACATATTTATTTTTTTTTTGCTATTTTATTTTCATAATGAGCTTTAATATTATGAGACAAAAATAGTTATTGATTTGTTAAAATTTTTTTCAAAAGGTTTTTTTTTTTACTTTTCTAATTATTGCTGAATGAATTTAAAAGATACGGAACAATGCCGCGAGTATGATAAATCTTGAGGTGAGATCCACGGTTGTACAGTTATACGATCCCGGATTTTGTACAGCTTTAAGAGAAGGTAATGTCGTGAATACACAAGCTACTCTTTTCATTAAACCGAAATATCCATCCAGGATAAAATGAAATCATACTCCGGAGTTTTATTATTTATTAATTTTTTTTAGTCAAATTAGAAGGTGTGAATAGAAGAACTTCAAAAACTATAAAATTTATATGTGTAAAAATATCGATCACAAGAATGTTTAAGAAAATTAAATATTTGTTAAATCAATAAAACAAAAATTTATTACTATTTTTTAGCCGTCAGAAAATAAGCAAATTTATGAAAATACAGTTTATATGTCCATTCTGTATTTATATATGGTTCAACAACATTATTCATAGAGCATAATAAAGAAGTTTCTGATGTCATAAATTTTTAAAGACGATTAAATAATAACTTATTGCCTATTAGCAATTATTAATCATTCCTTATTTTCATGAGATAAATGAAAGTAAAGGTATAAGCCTTCATGGTTGTATATATAATACGATCATTATCCGATGATAATGATGAAATAAGGGGAAATTGAACTATATAATCTATTACGGAAGGGAATACGGCTTACTGAATATTTTTGAGAAGTAAATATGATAACTGTAATTCTTAGTCGGTGAATGTCAAGTTTAAATATCTAGTGAAACAAAGTGAGTTAAAGAAAAAGTATTTTCTTTTTAGTTGCGCACAATGTCGTGCAAATGGAATTTTGTGTGGGAAGATTAAACTTTTAAACTTGTATAAACGCTTGTGTGTATTCATATAAATCTTGACTGTGATAATGTTAGGACGGTTCTCTGAGAGTTGATCCACCCTGCGGTCATTGCACGAGAAGAAAGAGAGAAATAAGATGGGACCGCCCATCCTGTTTTCTTTTACTTCAGAAGCCGATCTAATATAACGCCTTTCAACGGTATTACGCAATTTCTTCGATTGCGTAATATATATATATATATATATATATATATATATATATATATATATATATATATATATATATATATATATATATATATATATATATATATATATATATATATATATATATATATATATATATATATATATATAATAAAAATTATTATCTCTATCACTAACTTTTGAGAATTTTTTTTAACTACCAAACTATCATATTACAGAATTTTGTATTTCCATAATTGCATAATTGAAATCATCTTAATCACTTAAATTTAACATAAATCTAATATCTGATAAGGTAATAAAGATAAAATAAAACGTGATAACAATGTTCGAAATCTGGGAAAATTTTATGAGAACCCAAAATTCCAGTGATGAGTATTTTAACAGGTAGTAATAACCTGAAACGTGTTTTTTATATTGTGATTATCGAGGTGAGTGACCTTAAGCCCTTACTCAATATGAGGCAATTCTCAAATTTTTTTCTCAGATTTTTTGTAGTTATTTATTAAAATTTTTGGAGATAATCCAAAAACAAGACTTTAATTTTCATAAAAAATTGCAAAATTGACTTTAAGTTCTATTTTCCTAGTTAATTCAGAAGATGCAATAGATAATATAAAATTCAGTTAATTTCACTAAATAGATAAATTTATGTTCATATCTTTTCAATAATTTCAGTAAAAAAAAACTAATTTCTCACAATAAATTTTAAATATCATTTTTACGGATTGAAATTTTGTAGACTCAACTTTAAATAATTAATACTAAAAAACATTATAAAAGTTCAATGTAAATTCAGGTATTTTTGATTAGAAATTTTAGGTAAATAAAAATAATCTAATTTATTATCATGAATATATAGATTTCATAATAAATTTAAAAACGTGGAAATTATAAATAAAAAACCTTAAGTGAATAATTGAAATGGAACGTGGAAGTATTTCATCATAAAAAAAAGAAATGTAAAGCACAGCAAATTGAAAACAATACGAGTGAATGATTCATTTATGAGACAGCAGTTTAAGTTTTGTTGCAGATAGTTTAAAAATAAACGACATAAAAGTCATGACATGATAAGAGATTAATAATCATTGTTTTGTATAAAGATATTTCCTTGATTATTGAAATAGAAACCAATGAACTTAGCCGAGTATGAGTATGAGGAGATTGTTTTATAGTTTGGTCGGACGAATGTTACGTCGGTCACGTATCAAGACCCGTGACTTTGAACTCAACTCTGACTCGCTCTCTTTCTTTCAGCTGTAGTTAATGGTATACTGTTGCAACGCGACGATAACGACCGACAACGACGTAACACGTGCAAGGACGCGAGTTTAAACCTCAGCGCTTCGGTTGATGCTCTTGAAATTTAATACTGTATAATAATATTTCATTGACACGCGATTCATCTTTTGTTGCAACGATACCATTCCATACCTAACTATGCAATTATTACATTTGCGTATAACTTATGCATCAAAGGGTATTTATAAATGAGTTTACGTTTGTGTTTCAATCGTAGACAAAAGGTCAAGTCAGATGTTCGCATACAGTATAATAGTGACTTACAATGGCATAAAACAAAAAAATCCTCGAGGTAGAGAAAAAAATTAGGTAGTCGAGGGTAAAAAAATTTTACCTAAGAGTTGTTTCGCTGGATTTATTTTTCAAGGTATAAAAGACTTTAAATTGAAGATGTTGGCCAGCAAGCATTACACCTGCGGCCAATGACCCTTGATCAAGCTATCGAATACCTCCCAGCCACAGTTGGGACCGGCGACAATGACCGACTGTGGAGGAATTTATTTGACTACTTAAAATAATTCAACAGTTAAATATTTTTTTACCTACGTTGTTTGACATTCAAACATGCATACACACACGTGTTTAAATAAATTTTATTGATAAATAATTTTTAAATTATCAAACAAACTATTGGTGATTATAAAAATTATATTCGTAATTAAATTATAAAGTTTTATTATTTTTAATTATTTATAACCAGACACTAAAAAGACCGCGAAATAAAGATACGTGATTTGAACGAGCGGTTAAGCGATAAACTCTGGTTTCATTCAATTAAAGTTATGTCTAATATCTTGTGGGATTGCAGTATATATAAGTATTAGTACATGGAAAAAAATATTGAATAAAAACGTAAATAAAAATCGATTAGTTTATTGTAAGATAATGAATAAGATGACGTGGAGAAAAGAAAGTTAGGAGATGAGATGAGAAAGATTTCTTTGAATAAATCATCGAATATAAGAAACAGCTGGTATAGGTTGGTCGAGTCTTGAGTTCAATGACTGAGAATGAAGAGAACCCTGCCTGAGGTGATATGTCCCCTCTCTTCTGTTTCTTCTTCGTCCTCTACCACAACTGCTTTTCATCCAACATCCAACATCCAACTCGTAAGATCATCCTTCTCTTCACTGTTCTTCATCACTATAATCTTTATTTTTTTAATACCTAGGAATTCGTGTGGCTCATTATTTGTTCTCACCGCATAGTACCAGAATTTATAAAAATAATTGAAAATTTGCATGAAATTTAATTCATTACTTTTTTATTTTTTTAGGTGTAAAAAGTTTTTTTGTTAATTAAATAATTATATAATTAAACAAATGAATTAACGGATCATCCAGTCATTATTTTTATCTAATTGACACAATTATAGCGTACGTAATGGCCACCAGTCACGTTTTATTATCATGTTGCACATAACAAAACCGTTAATGCACGCTTTCCAAAAGATTATTACCATGTATTTGTCTATATTATTTTTAATTTATATTACTATTATCAATATTTAAAAATTGTTTAATAGTTTGCTTTACTAGTTCTAAAAAGTCGTATCGCTAACTATTCGCCTTTTTGACTTTGCAGATTCGAAAAGGCACATAAAAAAATTTTGTTTTCCTCCAGTCATCTCTGGAATTTTAGGAATGCAAAAATTTACTATAATAATAAAAAATAAAATTTTGTTTGTTGTATGCGCTTTTGGTCTTAAGAAAAAAAAATATTTTTTTAAGAACGCATATGACAAAAAATTTTTTAGTCAAAAAATTATTGATTTCAGTTAAATTTCTATCAAATCTCGAAGATTTAATATTTCAACAACCTAGTTGTGAAAATTTTGAATTTTTGCAACCAGAAGTTCTAAACTTTTAATTTTTAGAGCAGGAAGTTAAAATATTTTATTTTCCACTTTTTTAGTAAATTTTTACATTTCCATTCCTGAATTTATTGGAGAAAAAAATTTTTCTTTACTTCCTTTTGGTTCTGTAGAGCATATAATTACACAGAAAAAAAAATTCACTTGAATCAATTAAATAATTTTGAAAAACTTAATCTTCCTTTCCTCATTTGAGTAGAAAAAATCTTAAACTGATACATTTTTCTTGGTTTAAGTAAATTTTACTTGATTTAAGAATTTTTCGTCTTGATTTAAGATAATGAAATTTTTCAAAATTATTTTCTTGGTTCAAAAATTTTTCTCTTAATTCAAGCTTATTTTTTTTCTGTGAAGCGATACGCCCTTTTAACATTAGTAAAATGAATTATTTATAGATATTGAATACAGATTTAATTTTTTATATAGTATACAGAAAAATTAATACCCTATCGGTTACACGACTCATCCATGTGCGAAATATTAGAATATTAGTAAGCATCGAATTCGTCCTGAGCAAAACAACACGTAACAATCCGATTTTTCATCATCAATGACTTATGTGCGTATTCGGAGTAATCCTGATTGATATATTGAATCTTACAATCAGTTATTTAAGATTCGAAGATAAAATATTTAGAGTTAAATAAAAAAATAAACGAATTTTAATTAAAGGTGTTTTTAATGAAAAAATATTGTGATTACAAATTT
This sequence comes from Cotesia typhae, assembly GCF_013202065.1. NCBI lineage: Eukaryota > Metazoa > Arthropoda > Insecta > Hymenoptera > Braconidae > Cotesia > Cotesia typhae. The sequence continues at coordinate 593,398 of NW_027423711.1, forward strand.
TTAATTTCTTTTAAGTAAATAGTTTTCAATGAAGATATGTGCATTTTTTTATTTTACAAGAGTTTTCATTTATAAATAGATTTTTTAGACTTGGAAGTAAGCAAAGAGTATTGAATTATAAAGCACTTCACAGTAAGACACATTGCACCCGTGTAATAAGTACAAAGATTTTTTCAAAAATTGATGAGCCAAATAATATAAAAAAGATAATATAAGTACGAAGAAATAAAGAAATAAGAAAGAGAATAAATATTCTTAATGTACAATCGAGGATTTATGTATCGTAAAGATGAGAATGTCGAAATCCGAAACTAACGTAATACAAAGGTAAAGAGAGGACAGAGCAAAAGAAAGGAAGGGACAAAAAGACAGAAAGATCTGTATTGTATACGGTACGCGGTTCTTTTGACTCTCAAACTAAACCTTAAACTTTTAAGAAGAAGCCACGGGTTTTTAACGGTATAAAACCTTCGGCCCGTAATTTTTTTTTATTTCTCATACTCGCACTTCCTGGCATTAATCCATGCTTTTGACTTGGCTTTATAACCACCCATAAACTACACATGTATTTGTACATTATGAAATCAAGTATATATTTTATATTTATATATTTATTATCAAAAATTCTAATCAACATTTTATCAGAAATATAAATTAATAAAAATAACTTACTAAGATGAAAATAAAAATATTTAAAGTATTTAAGGTTACGCATAGGTTCACTGCCATGTCTTTGGTATCTCACGCTACATCTTCTATTTGGCGTTAAACTAAAATACATTTATAGAATATAGAAAGATTTAACGCGAGAGAGCGAGAGGACTTGATATCAGTTGAGTAGAAACCCTGACGTATGCTATAAACCGTAGACCGTACACTTGATAATCTCGAATCTCGATACAAGTAAAGACGTGAGTCCGTCATCGGTATAAACCAAGATACTATAAGTCTGTATAACTAATATAAGACCACAAAGTAGAGTAAATGTCTTATCAGTCTTGGTATTATAGATAAAACCTAAGTCTGTCGGCAGCCCCTGGGGTTTGCGAACGAGTTCTTCAGGAAGCAACTCGCCAACAGAAGAGTGGGCGGTGTAAATAACCAGCTTGTACAGTAAATATCATATCATTTTTTTCTTAATTATATATTGATAAAAAAACTAGCTTGATTTAAGAATTTCATTTTGGCTTTGAATTAAGCAAAAAAACAATTATTGAATCAAGCAAAATTTACTTAAGGTAATATCGCAGATATCACAGTGTCAAATATTAAATACAAAGTCACTTTTGATTCACGTCGTAGATCTATGTATATATGTAACGTTGGATTGGAAAAAAAATGTCAGATAATTTTTGATAGTTTTTTATTAATTACTATCATATATTCTAAATCTGTACTTTTAATTATGCAAAGTATTCAATATATTATTTTTTTTCATTAATTTGATTTTTATTAAAAATTTTTACAGTACTTTTTGTAAAATAAAATAAAATCTGTAATCTCTCATAAAGATCAATGGTAATTCTGTGTGTTTTTTTAAATAACTTTTAAACGGCTTTATCGATCGAATCCAAAAATTGATCACCTCTTAATATAAAAAAAACACATCGATCGTTGTCATGTCGGTCAAAATCGGTTGATTCGTTCGTGAGTTATCGTTGGCAAAAAAATTCGAAAAAAGTGAATTTTTCAAATTTTTCTAAAATTGTTGGTCTGATCAATCTGTGTTTAAAATTAAATCATAGATGATTCGAAAAACTACGTCAAATGCTACTAACCGCGTAAAGATCGGATTATTCATTTAAAAGTAATAGCAGTTTTGAAAATTTAAAGAATAGTATTTTATTAAACTTCTATCAGACTTTTGAACTCGAAAAGCTCAAAAGCATAGAACAGCTAACTCTTTGAGCTCAAAATAACTCATAAATTATATTTCTGAGCTAGAAGAGCTTAAAAACGCTTTAAGTGCAATTTTAAACACTTAGGTATTGAATTAGCTTTCAATAATTTTTTCCGATTTTTTTTGAAGTACAAATTGACATTTATAAAAAATCTATTTTTTAATTATTCAATTTTTTGTGAGCTAAAAAAAAGTATGTGTTTGTTAAAAAAAAATTTAACTACTTGAAATTCTTCAAATCGATATTCCTCATTTAAAATTTTTTTCTTTATAATGTCAATTTAGTTTTTTTATCAGTTTATCCGTTATTAAAAATATTTTACTTTATATTCATTAAAAATAATAATAAAATATAAAACATAGATTATAAATTAGTTGGGAAAAATATTTGCTACTCCTATTTAATAAAATTTAAGAATAAAAAGCGCGCAATTTAAATTTCTAATTCATTGGATAATAACACACACCAAGATCTTTCTAATTCGTAAATATATATTATATAAAAACTTTAAGGTGAATTTTTTTACTCCCAACTCCCAGTTTATTTTCCTCTCTTTGATTTTTGTATCGTGATGTATGCGTGCATGCCTGCAGCGGCGTGAGACTAGTATACAAGTCATGTATGTATTGGTATATTTTTAAAAACTATATATATCTATACATATTTACGGGCATGGTTCATTGACCCCTGCTTTTGTTCATGTCTGAACCGGGAAGAGGCCCGAAACTTGTACGGGGCCAATGAAACCAGCATGTCGACAATACAAGTTTACTCCGAACTTTTAGTCCCTTCCCTTTTCGTTTATTCTTTCTCATTCTTTCACTTAGTATTATGCAGCAACCTCAACTCTTATTCACTCTTGTTGGCTTACCGAGGTTCATCGAAACTTACTCGGTTGGGTAATCGATCGTAATGCGCCAAGGTCTTTGCCACCTGCCGTCAAAATTCCCTATGAACTTGTTGCATTTTCTTCTGCAAAAAAGACACCTCTTTTTTTAACTCTACTTAACGCAGTACATGTGTTTGTAATTCAAGTACCTTAATTGTCATTCTACATTTTTTTTTTATTTTACTTAATACATTTAAACACTACATTTGTATACTTTCGTCAAATTACTTACGATTAAATTAAATAATAAATACATTATTTTAAGCTTTTCTTTAATGATGAGTAACCTGAAGATCATTGACCTTTCGTGGAGATTTCTTTTTATTTTTTTCAAGATACCAATAAAACAAAATTAAATATCCTTAATAAAATGTTTGAAATAAATTAGAAAAAAATTTTATTCATGAATTTTGATTTAAATTGATTAGTTAATGATTTTTAATGTGAGATTTTAATTAATACTCAGTTTTTCGTGTTAATGACCTTAAAGAGCCTTGAAATATTATGCAATAACTAAATAGTGTTTACAGAAAATTTTTTCATAATACACATGCTGGTAAAAAAGTTAATTTAATTGAAAAGAAAAATCTTGAGTCAAGAAAATTTTTTAAACAATTCTGTCTTGAGTTAAGCAAAAAAAATTCTTGAACCAAGTAAAATTTTTTTGATAAAAATCTTTTCTGCTCGATGCAAGGCTACTAAATTCTTCAAAACAATTTTTTTGATTCAAGATTTTTATTTGTCAATCCAGTTAATTTTCTTTCAGAGCAAAACTAAGTAAAATTATTAATGCATAGTGTTCTATAGGGGTATTTTTTTCTAATATCATAAGTAAATTTAAATGCACTGAAAAAAAATTTTTGACTGCAAATTTCTTGAATAAAGTCATAGTTTCTTAAGCCAAGAAAATTTTCTTGAGTCAAGAAAATTTCTTCTTGCTCCAAAATAACTTTTGTCTTCCTTAAAATTTTCTTGGCGCAAAAAATTTGTTTTTTCTTTGTGTAAATAAAATTTCAACGCAATGAAAAAATTATTGACATGTTCCTCCAATTAAGGAAACTAAAGATTGAATCGTTAATCAATTTAAGTACATATAGAAACTGAAATATATATATTGTTAGTTTTTAAGTTAATTTGCGGTCAGTAGATACAAGATTTTTATTATTATTATTTTTGTTATATATGTACATCATATAATAAATCTCGTTATAATTAATGGTATTATTTTTAATTATTATATAATAGACTCGTAAACGAAGAGCATCGCTGTAATATTATCAATAAATATTAATAATTGGCTAATACGAATTTCAAGAGTTTATAATGACTTAATACACGCAAGAAAACTTAATACTAACGGAAGATTCTCGATCCGTTTGTTTATGACGCTCGACTGCTTCGTGAGAACGGTAAAAAAAAACGTATAGATAATAAAAAAGTATTATATTATTTTACACGACTCTATTATAACCTAATCTATTATTTTCTATTAATTATTAGCATATTGGTAATTAATATACATTTGTAACAATATTGGATGATGAATCAGTAAAAAAATAATGTACCTCTTATAGTGCTGGGCATCTTGTACTAAATGTCATATCCTGATATCCAAAATGAAAACACGTTAATATTTCGTGACTTGAGTAAAATTCAAACACATCACTGTTAATGCCAACAATTTTAATCACTCACATGTACTTTGGAGCTTATTAAATCAAATAATTCAAAAATTTTTAATTAAAAAAAATAATCATTGACAATTAGTATTGTAATTTTCACTTAAAAGTTTCTTAGTAAGAGATCCCAGTAATTGGGAATTAGGTAGCAAATGTCAAAGGCACTTCCATTGCATTTTAACGCGCGCTCCAATTTGTATTTGTTTATTATTATTTTATATTTAATGTTATTTGTTATTATTAGAGAAATGCTCGTTCGGTTCGTGATACATAAAGATTTACCATGAATCGATCGAGTATTTCTCGGTTGTCGTGTGTCAGGTGTAGGTCGACGACATTCGTATAAAATCAATGTTAAATATACCACGTCTAATCTTCACATATGACATTCAGTTAATGAAAAATAATTTTTTATTAATTTCTTTTTAATTAATTTAATAGTTATATCATAAGTTATTAAAAATTGTTTGATTTCTAGTCCGACTAACGACGATATATATAAAAAATAGTAACACTTTAATTGTCAATAAAATATCCAATCCACACTGTAATTTGGAGCGAACATTCACACTTTGATAACACTGTTTGTTTAAAAACTATTATAAATACTGTTTCTATGAATTAACTTTATAAAAATGATGACGATAATTAATGATATAAGAAACGTAAAATCAAATAAAAATCAAAATATAAACAATAAATTTTTATATGATAAAATTTGATCACATCAAATCGAGAAATCCGTGCGAGGTTTGGAGGTCTGGTGGTGGTGGTCGGTGAGTGACTCTACCGGCAACGGGGTACAGAGAAATCCACAGGTGCTCTGAGACCGCGGTGGCCCTTACTCTCTCCCTTCCTTTTTCCACCACTTTATCGTCATCGTTCTCTGTGTTTGGCTCTTTCTCCTCCCACCATTATATCACCATCAACATTATGTTGGCTTTGACTTAACTTTTAACTTTACTTTAAATCACCGTCTATACATAAAGATAAAAGGTGCACATGTGTTCAATTTTGACATTTTTTCCCACATTAATTTGCCGCCTAATTTTCAAATTTTGGATGTAACTATACAGAAAAAAAAATTTCTTGAACCAAGAAAATTGTAAGGAAGATCGAAGTTATTTTGGAGCAAGAAGAAATTTTCTTGGCTTAAAAAAATTTTAACTTCATTCAAGAAATTTTCAATCTTCCTTAAGATTTTATTGATTGAAGAAAATTTACGCTTGAATCAAGACTTTCTTTCTTTCTGTGTAATATTTGTCTCATTTTCACCAACCGCTCTTCATATTATTTTGATATGAGTTTTTTTTTTTTTTTTTTTTTTTTCATTGGATCTCAAATCTCAAGCTTCAATTCATTCGAGCAGTTGGAAGCCTCTAAAGTTTTTTAATTAATTTCTTTTTGTGTATGTACTTAGTTTTGTTTTTTTTTTTTTTTATGTTAGAAAATTTTCACAGTTTGAGATTTAAAAAATGATAATGGCGTATGATGAAATTTTTATTGAGATTAACGATTAGTATAATTATGATAAATATTTTCGTGCATATTCCATGAAGATTGATGAGTGTTTTCGTGTTTATAAATTGCGCCGTCAATTTTATTCATTTCTTTCAGTTGTGTAATTTATTTTGAAAATACTTTTTTTTTTTTTTTTTAAGCAGAATGACAGATTTGGACTCTTACCAAGTATTCGGTAGTCTTTAGATAAATTTATACAGATTTTTGTTTTAAGTGCGTGGGTGTCTTTGACCAAGTCAATGTCATTCCACATCATACCGATGTTGAGTTTAAGTGTCAATAACCTTTGCCAAACGTTCTTGAAATCGCAATTCTCAAATTGACAAATTACATATTTAATAGTTCAGTTTATTTTTAAAGTTACAACTTAAATTTAAATAATTATGTTTTTTAAATTGCTCCATTTTGTTTAATTTTGGAATTTTTTTTTATTCGGAAATTGACATAAAAAATATTTTTTTTTTAATTATTTTGTTTGTAAAAATCTACAAAAAATATGCAATTATTTATAAAGATTAATCGTGATAATTTTTTTGTGATAAAAATTTTTTAAGCTCGCAATTTTGAACAACTAAAAATTATAATTATAAACAATTTAAATGTAGCAAATAATTTTTTTTATCGATCATCAGTTTCAGGAGTGTTGAATAAATCCAATTATTCAACAAGTGTAAATATTAAAAGGTTGAGAAAGGTCAAAGTATGAAAGATAATTATATTAAAATAAAACACTTAGCATACTAGTTACCAGTATTTGGCGAAGTTAAAGGCAGAAGTAACACAAGTTTAAAAATGTGGTAAAAGAATATAATAACCTGCCGGCGTCTTGGTATTAAGTATCGTGTCTTAACGTGGCCATTTTGGAGATTGTTGAACTCTCTTGGTTGATGACTCTCGCCGCAATTTCCAACCTGACTCAAGGACTTTTTATCCGAAGAATCTATCTTCTGGATCCTGATGCCCACACGTATAATTGCATTGTGGTCATGTAGGTATTTTAATTTGAAAAGAATAAATTTAAAAAAGTTTCACGAACAATCGAAAATAAAATCAAATAACTGTTATGTTTCAACGTATGCATGTATAAATAAAAGAAGAATATATATGGTATACATATTATGAATAATTTCAAATATTAAGTATCTTTTTTCGCTTGATCAACAGTTTGATAATGGACGATAAGAATTGATTGGAATAACGGACTTTACGGAGAAAACCAACGACGATAAACTTACATTAATACGTCAATCATAATTACCTTTAGGGTAGATATGTACTATTACAAGGCTTTGGGTTTAAGAAAAAAAAAAATACTATGAAAAAATGAGAAGAGGGAGAAGTTCGGCTGTGTCCGTATTACTCACGGTCGTACGTGAATATTCTGGTGGTCATTGACCCCTCAAGTTGTTCCTATAATGCCAAACCTTATACGACCGTGCTGTATAGGTATAAATTAATGCTAACGTACAATTAACAAGGGACTAATTGTGCATTTGATCATTATTCATACGTTATTGTCAAACATTCTGCTGTCTCTGCAACTAAACATTTATTCTTATTGAAAAAAAAAAATATATATTAACTTCATCAAAATATTTTTAAACAGTATTTATAATTGAACGATAAAAAATTGATTTTATAATTTTTAATCAATTGAAATTTAAATGGTAAATGTAATTAATAATCAATAATTTAATAAAATTAAATGACTTTGTCAAGTGGTTTTAATTGATTAAAGTGATAACAGTAATCTTAATAAACATTAATTACGTTAAAAAAGTTATTAGTTAAATTAAGTTAGGAAATTTCATAGCGATCGATTTTGGAAGTGCTGGATGTTATGACGTGTCATTTGATGATTGGTAGGATAAATACGGAATTAAAATAACATATACGTATAGACATGTTATATAGTTTACACTCTCTTCTTCTCTTGTCCTTTTCACTCTTTACATTTCCGTTTGTATTGTTATCGCTTTTCACTATTCATTGCCTACATTTCCTTCTTCTTCCGGGTTCATTTTTTAAGATCTATTATTTTTTTTTTTTTGAATCTGTTGTTTGACTTTTTTTTAAAAAAAATGAAATTTCTAATGAACTTCTTTGACTCATCAATATTAACGATACTATTCTTGTTAATATTTTTGAAGTTATCATGCTCAATGTCGATCGTAAATAAATGAAAAAAAATATTGAGCCAAAAAAAAAAAGTTTCAGCAGAATATTGGGAGGACTTTAGCTGGCTCAACGGTTTGGCATCAGCTTAGTAGTAATGTAAGAAGTCAAGAACCTCTTCTTCGGGCGAGTCTTGGTCGCATCTCTGGTTGAACGAACTGTGGACCGTACGCGTTGGCTCTCTACGTTAAACATGCGGCGGCGAGCCGGACAACGGTAAAACTTACCGGTGTGAGTTGTGTTGCTTGCCGGTATCAGACAAGACCGGTAAGAAAGTATTGAAGTAAGAGAAAGAAAATACAAATAAAATGAAGAATAAAAAGAATGAGGAAGAAGGAGAAAGAAAATAAAGAAAAACGAATAATAGAAGAAGAGAAAGGGAAGAGAGAATCGATGTAACACTGCCACCTAGCGGTAAAGTATCCCCTCCTAATAGTCGAGCTGCTCTTGATGTCTTTTTTCAAGGTTTCGCCCTCACTACTGATTTTCTATTTGTTTTGCTGTTTATTTTTTTTTTTTTAATTTTCTTTTGCAAGACGTAATTATATTCTAGCAAGTAGCTTGGTGAAAACATTTAATGTTACTATTTAATCATTTTTCATTGTTTTTAAGCTACAATTAAAATTATCTATCCATACATTATAACGTAGATTAAATACATGTACATGGTAAAATAAAAAGCATAAAAAAATTTTTAGTTTTTTATTTAATGTACTGTTACCAAAACTTAAAACAGGAGGTTGAAGTTTAGAAGAAATTTTTATGACTACAGTACAATTTTTGCGTAAAAAAAATAATTAAAGGTTATCGATTACTTTCAAGTGCAGTGTAATTTTTGTGGAGTAGTTTAATAATTCTTTGAAAGGTACAATTTGTTGTTTTAAGTCGTACACATAATATGGATACGACGAAAAAAATTGAATTATATTCTTTGAATAATTCAATCGTTAAAGTCGAAAAAACTACAATTTTTTTACCATATTTTTTAACTTTCCGCTATAAAAATCGATGATTTTCAAAAATTGAAAAGTTATTGGTCTTGACCCAACTTCGGAAAATCGAGTTCTTTTCAGATTTCTACGTTTTGAGGTCCGAGAAAGCAGTAGTATTATTTCTGTGGTAGATTTTATAAGAATTTGAATTAATTTTGTAAAGTCGATTTTGAGATATCTCAAAAATAAAATTATAAAAATGTTTTTTTTTTTTTTTTTTTTTGGGACAACTGAAATTAGAGTATCGATCAATTCTGAAATTTCATTAGCTGTTATCTAATTAGTTTTTTTTTTTTTTTTTAAATTCAAAAAGCATTAAAAATTATAGTTTTTAAAATCGGCTATGTGCAACCTTAGCCACTGTAAAGACGAAAAAAACGAAAAATTTGTGAAAATCGGTTTATATTTATTTGAATAGCTGATGCGACCAGTTTCAAAAAAATTTTTTATAATTCTATGCTTGTATAGCTACCTTTGAAGTATTTTTCTGGTTAATAGTCTACTATCAGACAAAATAGGTAGAATTTACATAATTTTTCATGTAAAAATTCTTTGTAAAAATAATAAAAAAAAATTGTTATGAGAAAAATGCGTTTAAAGTTTTTAGATTTTTCTTTACGTTAATTAATCTTAATTTATGTGTTATTAAATATTTAAAATTAATTAAACTATCGAGTCTAGAGCCATATGAGAATTTTTCCTCGTTATTAGCGGGTTCCCTCTTTTTTTCGCGTCACACATATAGCGGAAAGATTTTTTCAAAATTTTTCATTGTCAAGGAGAGAAATATAAAGTTGCAATTGTAGGGACCGGCTGTTATCTCCAGTGGTGACCATAACTTATAAAATTTTTTTATTGAGTGCCCCGAGTAAAAATGAAATTATTATTTTTTACGAAAAAATAATAAATTTCGTTCGACTGCCGCACCACCGCTGCACTACCGCCGTTTGGTGGACTATTACGCCGCTCGCTAAAAATTTACTCTCCCTAGCATCGCCGCTGCACCACTGCCGCACCAATTCTAAATCTTACTTACAATTTCACAAAAAATGGCAACATGTTTAAAATTCATTTTTCAGCGGATTCGACAATTTCATAAAAGCGCTGTGCGAAACCGGCCGGCTTACCTGTTTTCACTAAAGTGACTATAACCCATTTATATACATAAATGACTATAATTCAATAATGAGTCATAGCTAATTGATCACTCTGTAGAGGCAATATGGAAAAATGTCAAAAATTATTATTGCAACCTCTATTGATAAATTTTCGGTCGTAAAACATGTTGATGGCTTGATGATTGGTAATTAAGCTCTCTAGCTAATTGCAAATTGAATTCTAATACTATAATTAATCATCAAATCACCATCTAGAAATAGAATTAAAATTAAAATTTCAAAATTGCCTGACTTTGACATGCTAAAAGTAAAGCACTATTTCAACCGTTTTCGGTCGGAAGACAACCAACAAAATTAACACGTGATCGGTTAGAAATTATTTAATGATTTAGTGATTTTGTAAGAAATTGTCCAATGATCATTTAGAGATTAATTTTTTATCGCTAAGAGATCATACGGTGATTAATCATTGATAATTACCCGATAAAATAATAATCATTAAGTGAACAACTAAAAATCACTCAATGATCAATTAATAATCACGTAGTAGTCAATAATTGATCAATCCATTTTTGTACGAGTATCATAGAAATTTAATAATCTTTTTTGATATTTTTAGAATTATTAATTATTATGCTTCAACTTTTTCAACATTTACATGGCTTATATGACTATTTGAAATGGTTTTATTTCCATAGAATTATTGAATTGTAACATTCGAGTAATACCCAAAATATAATTACCTACTTTTAACTCTGCAGAGTTAAAATTTTTAAAACAAAAATTTGAAATATTTTACTTCTTTATAATCCCCTTCGGGGTCAAATATCGTAAAACCTGTTTCAAATGAATCCTTACTCAACTAAACAAGTCTACCAAATTTCAAGTCTGTATAAGCCTGGGTAGCTTCAGACGAGATGAAATTTAGAGAAATAGTGGATATCTAAGCGACATTATGTATCTTTCACGATCTTGATTTAATCGTTGAACATCTTACGGCTCAAGGTCCCTGTAGTTAGGCTTTGTTTTTAGCATGTGATATGATGAGGTTCATCTCTAACAGTTGGGCTGATGAAAACAACCAAAGAAACTGTTTAGGACATTTTTATATCACAACAAAAAAAAGGGATCGATGAACTCAAAAAAATCTCACTTCGCAAATAATTTTGGTCGAATTTTTCAACTTATCACTTTGAAAATTAACAATTTTTTAAAATAAGAAACAATTGATTTCGGTCCAATTTCGAATGTGTGTATACGTTGAATGTCAGTAAGATTTCGCTTTACGATCGGATGAATCGTTTCAAATAAATTCAAAAAACAAAATATTTATTTCAGTTTTTTTCTAGATATATTTTAAATTCTTCGATCAATTGATTCAACCACTCGTAAACATTTTTTATGTTTGAAAAACTTATAAAAAAAAAAAAAGTTTGTGCTTAAAAAACTGCATCTATTACTGTCAAGCACTCTAATGATTTGCCATTTGAAAATTTCAAGAAAATATTGATCCGTTTGCGGTAACCTACGTTATTTTTTGAGATTATGAGCTCATTAGATTTTGGAATTGATCAGTACTGTAGTTTGAAAATTATTTCGAAAAAAAAACATTTGATTGTTTCATTTTTTGGTTCAATAGCCGTTCAAAAGTTTGAAGCAATTTATCCCATACTTACACACTCAAACACAGACACTATCGTGAAGACGTTGAGAGTAACTATCTAGGACTCAAAACGTGGAGATCTGATGAGAATTCGATTATCGAAAATCGAGGTAAAATCTATAACTTCCCAAATTTTTTTAATCATTGATTTTCATATCGGGTTAAAAATTCTTGAGTAAACTTTTTTTTATTTTTCGCCAAAAAAAATTAGTATTGACTGAAGTAACTACAATATTTTGGGTAAATATTTTATTTATTCAGAGTAAGAGAAATTGTTTTAAATTAAGATAAAAGTGTATTTTTCCGGATGAATTTTATTTATTTCGTTCAAAATTCAAATCACTTTGGTTCAATCAGTTGATGCTTCCATTCAAGATTATAATAACCAACTTCAAGCTTATTACTACTGATGATAAAAAACGAAAACATTAAAAATGAGTATAACAATTTTTTATTTTACATTCATCATTTATAGGAATATCTCTTATTTACATTAATCTTGTGACACTAAAAATTATTTTTTGCTCGACGGGCAGAAAGCGTCAACTTTCGGCCCGCTGCGCTAAACGAAGTTGCCACTTTCTGCCTTTGTCGAGCAAAAAAATAGCATACACTCCTCGGGAAGTAAATAAGAAAGCCTCAGATCACATGTTTGTTAACCTCGGCTTCGCCTCGGCCAACAATTACATGTGATCTGAGACATTTCTTACTTTACTTCCCTCGGTGTGTAATATACTATTCCACACTCATTTTCCCCACTTGATACTAATAATATTCCCTACCCTCTAGTTTGTATAGATATCATAGCTCCCTATAATTTGTATAGCTCCCTAGTTATGATATTTTCATTGTTGTTTTCATAGCATGTGGTATCTTGAAGTTTATCATAAATTTTTATCTATTGGGCCAAGAATTTATTTGAATAAGAGAGAATCTAATGTTTTCGGAAATTTATCTTCAAATAGTAAGAAATAAACCCACTAAGCCTTTTACGTATCAATGTTTATAAAACAAAAGTTAAAAAATAAAAAAATACCCTCAGCAATTGATCGATATAAAAATTTAAGTTTCTGTTAGTCGTATTAATAGTTAAATAATTTTTACACCTAACTAAAAAACTATATTTCCGGTGAAATTATTGACCAATGTTACGATGTAAAGATATAATAATATTGATTTAGTATTCACTATTGATTTCAGAATAATCAGCACCACTATTGTAGTTAGATAACAGACGGTTGTCAACATTATTCAATTATAACTCTACATTTAGCGATAGCAATTCGCACATTCATGTATATCAACAGTCACTCATAATATGAATCTTGTTAAATCAACTTTTGTTTCTACTAATTATATAGCTCTAAGATATTTAAGTTTATGAAGCTGATCATAAAAATCAGATTATAAATAACTGTAAGTTAACAATAGCAGTATACCATTTTTACTATGAAAAAATTCAAATAATCGGAATGATTTTTTATAAGCTACGTCATTTCACTAGATAATAATTTTTCTTATTATTTAAAATTAAAGAATACAATAAAATTTATTTGTTATTCAATAATTCGTTTTTTTGAAAGCAATAATCGTAAATATTCACACAATTTATGAAATGAAGGAAAATTTTCATTTCATGTGTAAATTTTTGAAGTACAAGATAACGTATCGAACACACTCATATATAGGCGTCAAATGAGGTCGATTTAACTATAAAAATTTCCAATAAATCAGAATCCTCCGTTTTTACTTATTCCATTTTTACTTTTTATCTTCATTATTTAAATTTTTATTATTCTGTTACATCATCAAATTAATTATAATAAAAACATACTGAAACATACTGATAACTACACTGAATTTATACTAAAATGAATCAACATCAAATTTTGAACGATAAGCGCAAATATTTTTTCAGTCAAAATATACATTTATGTATCAATGTACACATTTAGATTTTATAAAATCTTAAAGAAATTTTTTTTCAATGCATAATACCTGAATTATGTATAGGTCTTATTAATTATTTTACAAATTTTGTTATTTATACACAGAGGGAATTTTATGGTAAATACTATAATTTAAATCGTAGGTTGAGCGTATTAGACGTTGAAAACGTAGGATCAACGTATTGAACGTTAAAATCGTTATTTGAATGTAATGGACATTAAAAACGTATATGTTGAACGTATCCAACGTATTGTAAATGTGAAGAAAATCAATAATGGGTGAAAATAAGTAATATTAAAACTACTTAAATAACTACACATGCTTGAAACCTAAAAAGACAAAAAATATTTTTTTTTTTTTCAGTTCTGATAGGGAGATTTTACATTTTTAGCTTAAATTTACCATTTTTCTTAACGGAAATGCTTTATCGAAATTTTTTACCCTCGGAATAGTTTCTAAAATTATGTAAAATGTTATGAAATATCATTAATACGATTTTTTACAAAAAAAAAAATTATAATTTTTAACTTGCTGCTAAGAAAATTAAAAATGTGCAGTTATTTAGGTAGTTTTAATATTACTATTTTCACCCATTATTGGTTCTCTTCACATTTATAATACGTTGGGTACGTTCAACATACGTTTTTAACGTCCATTACGTTCAAATGACGATTTTAACGTTCAATACGTTGAATCTACGATTTAAATTTCAACTCGGGACGTAATACCAATCTTGTCAGAGAAAGAAATTTTTTAAAGAGAAATTTTGAGTTATACTCTCTCTCTATATGCATCTACAATACCTAATACCACATTATTAGCATGTCTTACAGCCCCTATTCCTCCATAAATAATTTAATAAGCCTGGTAAATCATTTACCATATCAAGTGTCGCAACAAATCATTTTAAAACAAAAAACATATTCCTTTACCACTAGGAATTAGAGGGTAGATACTATAATCTATATATTTTTTATAAAATATCATCTTGATGAATAGATATTGATTAATAAGTTTAAATGTTTGACCATGATCTATCATGGGGTTTTTATTATTACCTCTTTTTTTAACGCAAATTCGTGCATGTAATTGGCACTTACCGCTTTTGTATAGCGGTATACGGTATATACATATATGTTAGAATAAATCGTAGTTATACACCCATAGTGTGCAATGCTTGTGGGTCTTGTGAGTACACAGCGTCACACGCGACATTATATTGTGCCGTTTCTCGTGGAGGGCATAGAGGCCACAAGGGGCAAACTGTCGAGACTTACAAGTCTTCACTGAATCATCGTGCAATCGATACTATATTGCTTTCTTCCTTTCAACGTTGTTTTATTTTTCATCTTTCGTCTCCCTTCTTGTCTTCCTCTAGCATGCTTAATCTGAAGTTTAAACTCTTTACTTGTTCGCCTTGGTGGAACGAACGTGCAATGAGATACATTATCTCTCCTTTCGCATTAATGTTGCTATATGTTTTATGGAATCGAACAGAGTTGAAATTTACTCTCGCGGTACAATCGTTATCCAGAGGCAAAGCAATCGATTCCGGTAAATTGTAGGCACGTGCTTTGCTTCGTATACTCTGTATTTTATAATATTACTAATACTACTTTGGCCAGTATATACCTCCATCTAATATAAAGAATACAACTAGAGTGTAAGAGAGATAAACTTCTTCAGTCGTAGGTCTTTATATACGACTCTCAGCTTCAACTACAATAGAATACCGTTTCCATATGGAGCGATAAACGGGAATCAAATACAAACTTACGTATTCCATCATGCAATGAGAAGCTCAAACCTTTTTAGTGACAACCTCTCTACGGATAGGATTTCAGAAATCATCATATTAAATTACTTTGAGTATTGTTAAACTTTTGAAATGCAAGTATTAAAATAGAAAAAAAAATCTAAGAAAAAACTAGTTTAAGAGTTAAAGAAAATATCTTTATCTACATTGCCGACAGTTGATATTAAAAAGTGCACGCCTCATAATCTCATTTTCTCTAATGAAATTGATTAAAATAAAAAACAAGTATTTTTAAATCTTCCGCGCTATTGTCTACCTAGAAAAGAAAAGTATTGCGCATGTGTCGTAAGCGAACCTTATTTACATAGATATAGATATAACAACGATAAGTGGATTTTAGAGTATTGCTAATTATAATTAAACTACATTGAATTAGACCGTGATCTTCGAAAGGATTTAGTTTTGGATAATACTAAAGCGTACACGAAAAAAAAAACTCGCAAAATTACATTATAAATAATGATAAGTGTCCCGTTGTATTCAAAACTAGAAAAATTACAGTTCGAAATAATATTTTTCTAAATTTAAACTTTGAATGTTAATATTCAGAGCTTTCAATGTAAATATTACATTCTACAATGTCATTCTTATAAAATCTGTAATGATTACAACCTGAAACTGTAATTTTTCCAGTTTTCATCACGGAGTGTCACGTTACATTATATATTGTAATTTTTCGAGTTTTCTTTTTTCCGTGTATAAAAAAATGGACTTGATCAGTTATGTTTTTCGGCAGTTATCGTGACCACGCCAGTTTCCATAAATACATCAGATACACGGAAGTTCACGGAATAATTTTTTAAACATTTTTTTTATTTATTTAAAAAGCAAAATGTCTTTGAAAAATGTTATCGACGAGAGTATCCGCTTTGCTTATGAGGCGTGCTATAAAAAAAATTCAAGTAACTGATATAATTGTTTATAACTTTCGGTAATTAAAAAAAATTTTGTTGTAAGTTTAAAAATGAAAAGAAACAATTTTGGGAATGTACTTGGTGTGTGTGGTTGCAGAATATTTTACTTTTTGTAAAATTCGTGAAATCGATCTATTAGAACTTAAAACAATTTGAAGTACACAATAACGCACACCAAGTCGCATTTGAGCTGTCCGAACAACGAGTTAACAGACGCTTCGACCAGTAGCCGGCTGTACCTTGACCAGGTTTTCTGTGGTTTTCCTGGTCACTGTGTTAGAGTGGCGCATTGGTAATTGCAGATATAGTAAAAATCTAAGTCGGCCACAGCCGCAAAGCGATTTACTGCGTGTGACTATAGATGAAAATATTGGGACGTAAGAAAAGGTTGAAATCAGACAAGGAAAAAAAATAATAAAACAGTAGCAGAGAGGATAGTCACACGCAAAAAGAAAGTATGACCTTCTAGGTCCTTGTATAACACAATAAGTGATACAAGTAAAATCCAATTATTTAATAAATATTTCTATTATTTACAACTACGTATTTGTATATTGTAAAAGTTGCTAAAAATATTTTAAACGTGGTGTATCGAACGGCAGAGAAGAGATCAGAAAGATCAAAGGGACAAGGTAGAAGTACACTGCCGTAGGCTACTAACGGAACATTCTCGTGGTGTAACGTACTTCCTATTTTTGTAAGCATGAGTCACCATTGCACATCAATCTACTCAGCTGTATCATTTAATTTAATATAATAATTTTTTTAATGTCGTACTTTGAAGCGTTAAATTATGTACTTCATCAAGAAGTATAGCAAAATAGGGATTTTATTTCAAATATTTGTTTTGATGTAAGAAAATAGATATATTGTCTTTCATGTTTGCTTAAGCTGAAACCGAGGCTGATCTTTTTAATAGTTTAAGAATAATTAAAGAAAACTGTAAATTATGTATATACATTTTTATTCTTTTAAAATAATATTTTTACAATGTCAATTACACCATATACTGAGCATTATTATTGTTTTATTTTTTTGTCCCGCTATGTTTTTCATACCTGAAATAAAAATTAGTCTCCGCACACTAGCTACTTGTTATTGTATAAAGAATGTACCTTAATGTTTTCTGCATTATTTTATATAAATCTATGTAAAAAAAAGCTCGATCTTCATCGTCGAGTTTTTTTCAGATTTGATTCAAGGTATAAAAATAAACAACCGATGACCAAAGAGATCCAAGTTCAAGACCCAATCACGCCAAAGACTTGTTCAATAGATAATTTCATCTCAATGCTATTTAAAATCGCCATTTAATTCTAAGATGATAATGAATATCTGATGCCGTATCATTATTAGATTTTTTAAAAATTAGTTTTTTCTTTCAAAATTTATATTGGTATCTGATTGGTGCTTTGAGCCAATAAAAATTTTTAATCCTGTAACAAATCATGAATACAGATAAAAAAGTCAAATAATTAATTCATGTGTAACCTGTTTGTACGTTCGTATGGAAAATCTGCTTGGATCATGCATGTTATATAGATTGAATATCGTACGTAACGGTACAGTAAATTTTAAAAGTTTATATTAAAAAACTAATAAAAAATACACTTTATGAACAAGCCAAAATAAAAAAAAGAAAATAATTTTGATTGATTTTCAATTGATGTTCAAAGTAAGTTTGGAGTGATTAAAAAATTTATTTTATTTTTAACTTTCTACACAGAAAAAAAAAATTTCTTGATCCAAAAAAATTATAAGGAAGAATGAAGTTATTTTGGAGCAAGAAGAAATTTTTTTAGCTTAAAAAAATTCAACTTCGTTCAAGAAATTTTAACTTCATTCAAGGAATTTTCAGCCTTCTTTAAGATTTTCTTGATTTAAGAAAATTTACACTGGACTCAGGACTTTTTTTTTCTTTATAAAGAAAGTTTGAGGCATTTGATATTAATTGTTGTGAATATTATTTGGTAGGTATTTGTAAGATAACACGAAAAAAAAAAAAAAATATCGCGATGGTAGCTACACGGAAAAAAGAAAAAAATACATTCTAAATAGTAATAAGTGTCACGTCAAATTTAAAACTAGAAAAATTGCAGTTCAAAATAACATTTTTAATATTTAAACATTGAATCTTAATTTTCACAGTTTTAAATATAATATTTGCATTTTACAATGTGATTCTTCCAAAATCTGTAAAAATGACAATTTGAAACTGTAGTTTTTCTAGTTCTTCGTATAATGCGCCACGTTACATTGCATAATGTGATTTTTCCCTTTTTCTTTTTTCTATGTATCGAATAGATCGTTAACGTAGTATCGTGTTGAATACAATACAACTTCATAATTTTTACAAAACTTTGAATCCTGAATACCACAATTCAAGTGTATTTTTAATTTGTCAATCCGTATGGTAATTATAAGAGAATTTTTGCTCACTACCGAGAAAAATATCGTGATTATCGCGATCCACGTCCGCAGTGCCATCACTTATAACCAAGTTCTCAAGTTACTCGTATACGTTCATTGTGACAAAATTGATAAAACAATTTTTATTTATTTTTTTCATTTAGGTCCTATAGACCTATGCAAATTTTCAAAATAATACGATTTCTTTAAGTTGATTAAAATGACGTAAAAAATTCTGCACTGATAGAAGGATTTCTTAATATTTAAGAAAATTTCTTTGTATTTAAGAAATCATTTCTTAAACATCATTTCTTAGTATTTAAGAAATATTTCTTAAATACTAAGAAATATTTTTTAAATACTAAAAAATGATATTTAAGAAATGATTTCTTAAATACAAAGAAATCTTCTTGGATACTAAAAATTTTTCTATCAGTGTGTTACATAGATAGATAGATAAATAAAAATCTAACTAATATAAAAAATCTGAAAAGGGGTTAACCTGCAGGCCATCCCTGGAGCTTCCCGCTTTTTTCGAGCTTGAAAATTCAAAAGTTATGTCAAAACAACAATTTTTTAGAAATTTTTAAATCGCTACAACTTTTAAACTATTTGTGGAGTCTTGAGTCGATAGATCGAAAAATTTTTAAGTTATATAAAAGAAACAAACGATAATTTGGAAATTTTTAAATAGCTGTAACTTTCGAACGCCGCGTCGTTCATCTTAATCAGTTGAGATTCGTTCTCAAGATATCGTACAACAAAATTTTATTTACATACAAACATACAAACACACACGGCTGGACATCCAGCCGGAAACAGTCGCAACGGTGTCCTAGGACCTCAAAACTTGGAGATCTGATGAAAACTCGCATTCTCAAAATCGGACCGAAATCGATAACTTCCTACATTTGAAAATAATTAATCTTCAAAGCGAAAAGTTGAATAAACATAAATGAAAATAGTGTTAATAATATTAAAATGCAGTTTGATCATGTTTTGTAACATTATTACTCTCTTGTTGAACCGAAGAATCATTGGTATTTTTTCCTTATTCTTTAATACTGAAATTTTTATTCCAACCGCAGAACATTAGTTTATAACAAAAAAACGTCATTGATGATCTGTAACTAACATCTACACGAAGAAAATTAAATAATAACAATTATTATGTTTTTTTTATAATAATTATTAATAATTCAAATGTTACTAATTAAAATCTTACTATGGTGATAGTTTTCATCATGAAAGTAATAGTTACCATCTCGTGTAGTCAAAAAACTATAAATCTAAGGATGGTACCTATTACTTTTATCATGATGGTACCATAGTAATATTTTAGTCAATAAAATTCCAATACTATAGTAGTTATTATTATAAAAAAGCGATAATAACTATAAACAATTAATTTCCTTCTTGTATTGCAAATATCAATCACCATAAAAATTATCCATAAAATATCAAGTTCTCTAGATAAAAAATATTAATTAATGTTTTTAATTATTCGATGATTTTTGTTTTCTACTTTTTCATGTCTTGAAATTCTTATAGAAACGTCTCCTGTAGATTTGAATTAAAATTATTGAGTAAAATATAATTAAAGTTTTTTAACGTTTTCGTGAATTCTTCAACAACTTTGACCAAAACGAAGCTGAAATTTTCAAAATGGAAAAAGAATTCTCGACAAAATGACCAGCCCATCACTACTTTTTCATGAAATTATGAAATAGGAGGGATTTAACTTTAGAGAACAGAATTTGGTTGAAGAGAATTTGTTGCATAAACTCTTTCTAAACAACATTTATAACGTGTATTTATTATTGTTGATTGTTTATTTTGTAGTACAGTCTTGTTGAACAAGATTGTACCATCTGTAAGTTAATCTCAGAACCTTACTAACAGTCTTAGGGTATTCAAGAGCTCTATCGTTCCGTTTGATAACTTTCTTTTGGAATGATCATTTCAATGCAATCCTTATGACCAGTTGATGTCAAGCTGTTATCAAGACACAATTACGTATATTGTATTTTAAAATACAATATACGTTTTGATAGCCTTACTTTCTATTTAACAACATGCCATTCAATACTTTTAGTAAAGTTATCATAGAGTTTGCGTAAAATCTTTCTAAATCAAAGTTGTAAACAATTTGATGAAAATCTATGATCGGGATTGAAATGCAAGTTAACATCAAGTTTGTAGTCAACTCTTTTACGACAACTTTATTGAAAGAACTCGTGTGTTAAGTATTGACGTCAACTTACAGAGCCTTACTGTTAACTTAACTTAAACTTGCTTTATCAACTCTTTACGTTCAGTTGGCTGCCGATTTCGAACGCAGATCGACGGCAAGTTAGCACAGTTATCGGAGTGTGTATCTCAACCTGAATATCTGAATACACTATTGTACTACAAGTTTTCCTCCAACTTATGTTCGATTACCGTCCGTATATTTCGATCAACTTGCATTCCAATGTTGCTCACTAAGAAACTTACACTGTAAAAAATTTGCGGAGTGAACGCGGAGTGAATGATTTTTAATTGATTCACTCCCAGCGGGAGTGATCTTTACTCCGAAAAGGAGTTAATTTTTATTAATAATAAAATTCACTCCGCATTCACTCCCAAAATAAATGAATTTAGAAATAAATAAATTTTTGTAAAGAAAATATTTTTATAAACCCTTTTTATATTTAATTATTAAAAATTTAATTTATAATTTTTAATAATATTTAATTTTAATTATTATTATAATGTTTTTATTTTATTTTTTTCATAAATTAATTATAATTAGATAAAATTTTGTTTTATTAAATAATGACTTTTGTTAGAATTGCACTGTACTTTTTTAACTATTGACGTTGTTAAAGATATACGCTCATCCCGCTGTTACACTCATTAAGAGCTTTCATTTCAGTACCAACATGCATTTTGATATATTTTTCATATATACATATATATGATATATATAAATATATTAAAAATTGATTATTATTATTATTATTATTATTATTATTATTATTATTTGTTGATTTATAATAAATCATTTATAGTAAATTAATTTTGAGATTTTTTTGTAGAACGAAAATTCATCCTTATTTTATTTTTTTTAAAAACTCCGAACGCGGATGTTTTTCGGAGTGAAATCCGGAATCACTCCGCAAACAAAAACTCCGGATTCACTACCTACGCGGAGTAATTAATTACTTCACTCCGGAACTCTGAGTGATGAGAGTGAAATTCACTTCCGATTCACTCCGGATTTTTTACAGTGTACCGTAAGCTTGGCATCTTTTCGATCGATTCCGGCAGTAAATTTGCATCAACTTGATGAGTAATTTAAAGTCAAGTTCTGTGAGACTTGCAAATGCAAAATTTGACGCCAAGTTTACGTAAACTTGAAGTAAATCATTGAACATCAACTAGTTGATTGTTAACTTGTGTTAACTGGGTGATTATATGAATATTATTACTTAACTAGAATTTAAATTTGCACGCGCAAGCGCGCGCTTGAGTTTAAGGTTATGCATATATTTTTATGCTTATGATATATTCGACCAATCACGTTACAAATAGTTTGCTTACATGATATATTTTCATATTTTTCATCTAAATTATAATAGTGGATTATTTATAAGCTGGTAAAGTTATTTATTTCAACTTTTTTTGTTTCTACCTTATCAAATACCAGTAATAGATATTTTTATCAAAATACAATAAATATTTACATTCAAATTTCAAATGCCCAGCAAACTGAAATATGATTTACATATTATATTAAAATTGAATCAGTTATATCCATAGATATAATAAAAATATGTAAATTGATTGATTACTGCATGAAAAAACATTGATTCCTCTGGTCGAATATTATTTGTTTTCATAGCAAAACTTGCATTTGTGTTGTTTGATTTCTAATCATTTACTAAATTAAGCGACCCTAGAACAAGGGTTCTTTAAGGATCGTGAGTACAATTTACATGAGTATATTATAAACAAATAACCATACATAGATTGTTAACCATTTATATATTATTTTCATAAATAAATAAGGGAAGGTAAACAAATAACCATTTATAGATTGTTAACCATTTATTTATTGTTTTCATAAATAAATAAGAGAAGGTACAAAATAAGGAAAAACTTTATAATTAACGTTACACTGTAAAAAATCGGGAGTGAATTGGGAGTGATGTCAGAGTAATTCGGGAGCAAATCTGGATTTCAATCTGGAAAACATCCAAATCCGGAGTTCTTATACGATAATAAATTTTTATGTAACTGAAAAAAGTTTTATGTGCCAAATTATTTTTTTTTGTCGGTACAAAATAAATAAATCAATATTATTTTTATGAAAAATATCAAATATGTACACAGAAAAACAAATTTACTTGAATCAAGTAAATAATTTTGAAGAATTTCATCTTCTTGGTTTGAGTAGAAAAATTATTAAACTAAGCAATTTTGCTTGGAGTTGTGATGGTAAAGAATCTGAGTGCGAGTGAGACGTCGGAGCGGCAGAATATATTTTCTATTTATTGTTATTATTATTATTATTATTATTATTTTGCTATTAAATGCTCAGGGGGGTTATCCCCGGAGTCCGATTCTCCGAGGGCCCAGCCTGAGCTCCATCCGTTACTGCTGGACCACTCCGCACAACAAGGCGGTTAGTGATCACAGCAGGCCAAAGTCATTTCCCTTAAGAGACAGAGAGAACCAAGTATAACAGCCTTCTGCATCCTAACTGCCAAGAACTCCGCTTTTGATGAACAAGCTGGAACTTTGGCAAATGAGGATACAAAAGACTGTTTCATCCCTCCTAGGACGCCAACAATCAGGACGACAGGCTTGACACGGTAACCTGGGTAAAGTTTGCCAATTTCAAACAGGAGATCTTGATATATTTGTCTTTTGTGCTCTTCTTTGGCTGAGATGTTGTATTCAGCCGGGGCCGAGAACTCAATGACATAAATGTCACGAGTGGCCTTGTCGAAGAGCACAATATCAGGTTTGTTGTGATCTATCCGCCGGGTTGTTGCAAATGGCATGTTCCAATAAATTTTGCAACTGTGATTCTCAACAACCTGGGGAATATCTCCTGGCAGATAAGGCAGCACTGGTGTCACGTCAATACCGTAGCAATGACGAAGATAGTGGTACAGTACTCTCAGGGCAGCATTGTGACGCAGGATATATGCACCTCTCGCCAACACTGGACATGCCGACAAAAGGTGCATAAGCGTCTCCGGATGTTGTCTACACCTCCTACAGGAAGTGTCCGGTAGCTGCACCTGGAGCACCTTGCTACGGTACTCAAGAGTGTTAATGACACCATCTTGGCAGGCAAATATGAACCCTTCAGTCTCGGACATCAGGCCAGCTGACTTTAAGAAGGAAACCGTCAGCTGGGTGGACAAGCCATGATCACGCACGTGTTTAAAGAACACGCTGTGCATGGACTTGTCCATCAGTTCGCCAAGGAGTAGTTTTTCCTCGGCGTTCCTGATGACGCTCTTAAATTCCTCCTTTCGGAGTTCCATAAGAGCGTTTATTTCTCCAAGACCAAGGGTTCTTGCCGCATATATTGATGCCTTATACAAGAATGACCCCTTATGTTCATTTTCATGTTTATGTACAATTTGCATAAGAAAGTCATCCTCGTCTGCAGTGAAATTGACAACTTCGTGTGTTGCACCCAGGACCAAACGGTCGTGAAGCCGCTCCAAACTCTGCAAACCTCTCCCACCGATGGATCGGGGGAGGTATAATCTGGCGACTGATGAATTATTATAATAATATTATTATTATTATTATTATTCTAATTATTCTAATTAATACCGGAGTGTATTCATTATTTAATTATTGATATACTAAAGATGTTTTTTTTGTTGTTCATTAACATTTTTTTGTATTTTGTTTAAAAATAATTATCATTTATTATAATATTTATTTAACATCACGAATTATTTTTGTTTAATGAAAAAGTTTATTTAGTTTTAGAAATATTTGACTGCGATTTATTATTATTTGAAAATGCGCGCGAATTTTTGAGTTCGCCATCGCGGCGAGAGGTGGCGAATAATCTTGCCGTTTGTTCGCTTGCAGTAAAAACCGACAAGCTAATATAAGCGAAACTGCGTGGCGACAATTTTTGTTCTTTAAAAGAACAAAAATTATTTTACCTGAAATGAACAATTAATGAAATATTTCGAATAAAATTCGAAATGTCTGAATAATTTGTAGTCTGAATAGTCTGAATAGTTTTTGTAAATTATTTTCATTGTAAAATTATTTTTTGGCTAGTCTCGTCAAGTGTGAAATTCCTGCCACCTAGTGGCATATTTGAAACTACGTGGTGGCGTCATCACACACTGAACAAGAGTACTCTTCTTGTCATCAAGGAAGAGTCTCTTAATAAATTGCGGGCTCTAGTGGCTGCTAAAAAGTCATTAGAGAAAAGGCTGAAGCGGTTGGTCGACAACGCACTGTTTCGATCCAGCCCCTCACGCTTCCTGACACCAAAGACCGATGTTATCGGAAATTATCCAACACCTGAGCGGGTGGAAGCTTTTTGGACTGAGTTGTATGGAGATCAACCAAACGTGAACGCCAACACGCCAGCTCTGCACGACTTCAACGTATTCTGTCCGGAACACCGTCGACAGAATGCTGATGAAGAGAGCCCTGCAGTCAGTGTGGATGAAGTTCGTTCAGCTCTAAATGGCAGCAACAATTGGGCTGCCCCGGGACCAGATGGCATTAATGTCTTCTGGTGGAAGAAGTTTACTTCTACCCACCTCCATCTTGCCCGCATATTTACATCATACATTAGAGCTGACGATCCGATTCCGGACTGGCTTGTAGAAGGGCGAACCGTACTGATACCTAAAAAAGGTGACTTGTCTGACCCTAAGAATTTCAGACCTATCACCTGCTTGAATGCGGTTTATAAAATTTTTACAAAAATTTTAAATAACCGTATCTTGCAGCAGATAGAGCTTGTATGGCAACAGATATATGAACAACGTGGCAGTAAAAGAGGCCTGTCAGGTTGCAAGGAGAACCTGATAGTGGATCGATGCGTCTTACAAGATGCGATCTGCTATCAACGCAACCTGTCAATGGCTTGGATTGACTATCGCAAGGTATTTGACTCAACTCCTCATGAGTTGGTTTTATATCTACTCAAATGCCTGGGAGTCAATCCGGAAACAGTGGAATGCATTCGGCGTACAATGCAGCTCTGGCGAACGCGTTTTCACATTGAAAGTGGAAACGCATTACACGTAACCGGAGTTGTAGAGTATAAACGGGGGGTCTTCCAAGGCGATTTCTTGAGCCCTCTGATGTTTTGCATTTCACTGCTGCCTATATCTGTTGCACTCCGTAAAACTCATGGGTACTCTGTGGGGCCTCCGGGTGATCGAAACTATTCGATCACCCATCTGCTTTACATGGATGATCTGAAGCTCTATAGTGCTGATAAAGATCATCTACAAGCGGCCCTCAACATCGTAGCAGAGTACACACGAGATGTCGGAATGTCTTTTGGGTTGGATAAGTGTGCGGTCGTACATCTGGCGAGGGGTAAGTGCTCTGATACGGGGGATGATGTCGAGTTAGTAGATGGGAGCGTCTTAAGACAATTAGACGCCGGAGAGTTGTATAGATACCTAGGAATGGAAGAGCACCGTATGCATGCGGTCTCTGAAGTCCGAGCAACTCTCCAGAGCGAGTATGTTAGGAGACTCCGGAAAATTTGGTCCTCCGAACTTTCCGGCAAAAATAAAGTCTCAGCTACTAATATGCTCGCTGTCCCAGTTTTACTATACTCTTTCGGTGTTCTGAAATGGGCCCGAAAGGATTTACGAGATCTCGACATCAAAAACCGTAAGATCATTAATATGAATCGGAGCATGCACCCCAATTCATCAGTCGCCAGATTATACTTCCCCCGATCCATCGGTGGGAGAGGTTTGCGGAGTTTGGAGCGGCTTCACGACCGTTTGGTCCTGGGTTTAACAAACGAAGTTGTCAATTTCACTGCAGACGAGGATGACTTTCTTATGCAAATTGTACATAAACATGAAAATGAACATAAGGGGTCATTCTTGTATAAGGCAGCAATATATGCGGCAAGAACCCTTGGTCTTGGAGAAATAAACGCTCTTATGGAACTCCGAAAGGAGGAATTTAAGAGCGTCATCAGAAACGCCGAGGAAAAACTACTCCTTGGCGAACTGCTGGACAAGTCCATGCACAGCGTGTTCTTTAAACACGTGCGTGATCATGGCTTGTCCACCCAGCTGACGTTTTCCTTCTTAAAGCCAGCTGGCCTGATGTCCGAGACTGAAGGGTTCATATTTGCCTGCCAAGATGGTGTCATTAACACTCTTGAGTACCGTAGCAAGGTGCTCCAGGTGCAGCTACCGGACACTTCCTGTAGGAGGTGTAGACAACATTCGGAGACGCTTATGCACCTTTTGTCGGCATGTCCAGTGCTGGCGAGAGGTGCATATATCCAGCGTCACAATGCTGCCCTGAGAGTACTGTACTACTATCTTCGTCATTGCTACGGTATTGACGTGACACCAGTGCTGCCTTATCTGCCAGGAGATATTCCCCAGGTTGTTGAGAATCACAGTTGCAAAATTTATTGGAACATGCCATTTGCAACAACCCGGCGGATAGATCACAACAAACCTGATATTGTGCTCTTCGACAAGGCCACTCGTGACATTTATGTCATTGAGTTCTCGGCCCCGGCTGAATACAACATCTCAGCCAAAGAAGAGCACAAAAGACAAATATATCAGGATCTCCTGTTTGAAATTGGCAAACTTTACCCAGGTTACCGTGTCAAGCTTGTCTTCCTGATTGTTGGCGTCCTAGGAGGGATGAAACAGTCTTTTGTATCCTCACTTGCCAAAGTTCCAGCTTGCTCATCAAAAGCTGAGTTCTTGGCAGTTAGGATGCAGAAGGCTGTTATACTTGGTTCTCTCCGTCTCTTAAGGGAAATGACTTTGGCCTGCTGTGATCACTAACCGCCTTGTTGTGCGGAGTGGTCCAGCAGTAACGGATGGAGCTCAGGCTGGGCCCTCGGAGAATCGGACTCCGGGGATAACCCCCCTGAGCATTTAATAAGAAAATAATAATAATAATAACAATAAATAGAAAATAAATTCTACCGCTCTGACGTCTCGCTCGCACTCACACTCTTTACCATCACAGCTTAAGTAATCAACAAATTCGGTAGAATTTGGCGCCAAGTTCCGTTCAAAACGGAGCGCCAGACTACCGAATCAACAAATTCGGTAGAATTTGGCGCCAAGTTCCGTTCAAAACGGAGCGCCAGACTACCGAATCAACAAATTCGGTAGAATTTGGCGCCAAGTTCCGTTCAAAACGGAGCGCCAGACTACCGAATCAACAAATTCGGTAGAATTTGGCGCCAA
Organism: Cotesia typhae; assembly: GCF_013202065.1. Lineage (NCBI taxonomy): Eukaryota > Metazoa > Arthropoda > Insecta > Hymenoptera > Braconidae > Cotesia > Cotesia typhae. Next base: position 621,883 of record NW_027423711.1, read on the forward strand.
GTTCCGTTCAAAACGGAGCGCCAGACTACCGAATGTTATTACTGTAAGCAGAACGGCTTTTCGGGGTTACAAAATTTTATTTTAATTCTGAGGTACTTTTTTAACTTAATTTGTTATCATCAAGATTAATTAATCACTTATTTTACCGTTTTAATCAATTATTTATACTTGCAACAATTTATTCACTTAAAATTATTAAATTTTATCAGCACATACTATAGCTCGCTCAGATTTTTCAATTCTGACTTTTTTTGCTGGAGAAATATATCCGCCCTAGACTAGATAAAATAAAAATATGTAGTAATCTTTTTAAAGATACGAAACTACAGTTAAAAAAAGTAATTCATAGCTTACATTTACGACCGCCAGGGTGCGCTGGAATTATATCCACATAAACTGTAGACAGTTTGCGGTAAACAATACAGCCAATGCGAGATTTAAGATAGCACCCCAGAAGTTTTTTTTTTTAATTTTGAACTTTTTTTTTATCACATCGTTAGTTCATTGTTTGTTCTTCATCGCTTACTATCAACATTTGTTTGATTTGTTAGTTGTCTATTTATTTATTTAAAAAAAAATTTCTTATTAATATATCTTTAAGTTAGCCTCCCTATTGGATTTTTTAATATTTTTTTAGCAATACGGCTCATTAAACCTCTCTTCTCGATTGTTTATGTATATATAACAATCGTTTCTACTTCACATTGTTTATTTGTTGTTTAATCAACATTTTTAATTAGCTGAATATTTTTATTCTAAATATTTGCAGTGCACATGCGTCAACTTTACGTTTATCCACAGATTCGGTATAATCTGGCGCCAAGTTCCGTTCAAAAATTCCGTTGTAAACGGAGCGCCAGACTACCGACTGTGTTTACTGTAAGCAGAATGGTATTTCAAGGTTGCAAAATTTTATTTAATTATATGGTACTCCTTTTTCCAAAATGATATATCATAAAAGTAAGTCATACTCTATTTTACTGATATTAATTAATTATAATCAATTATAACATTTAATTCACTTAAAATTATTAAATTTTATCAGCACAAACTATAGTAAGCCCAGAAATTTCGATCCTGACTTTTTTTTCATGGAGAAAAGTCACCGCCACAGACTAGATAAAATAAAAATGTGTAGTAATCTTACTATAGATACGCAACTACACTGAAAAAGTTAATTCACAGCTTGCATCTACAACCACCAGAGTGCACTGGAATTATTTCTACATAAACTGTAGATTCAACGGGATAGCTCACTGAAGTTAGAACCCCAAATTTTTTTCTTTTAATTTTTGATTTTTTTTTCTATCACGTTTTCAGCTTTTCGTTTGTTCTTTATTATTCACTTTCAACATTTGATCGTTCTCCATTTATTTTAAAAAGAATTTATTAATAATGTACCTTTAAGTTAGCCCCCCTGTCGCATTTTTTAATATTTTGGTAGCAATTTGAGTCATCAAGCCTCTATTTTTGATTGTTCATGTATATTTAACATTTGTTCCTACTTCACATTTTTTATTTGTTGTTTAATTAACATTTTTAATTAGCTGTATGTATGCATTCTAAATATTTGCACTGCGCATGCGTCAACTTTACGTATATAGACTTTTAGCGCGGTCTTTTGAAAATTATAGTGACAAGCACATCTCATGTATAAAAAATTAAAAAATTTACGGGTGTAATTTTTTAGGAATTACCATTTAATTAATTCAAATAATTAAAAAAAAATTGTTAGACGTCAGCCAATATCAATGTCATTAAGTAAATAAATATTCATTTCATTCTAAATTTTTTAAAAATATCGAGAGAATTGTTAATCAATGCATGTACATTTTTTTTTTTATTTTCATCAATACTACGAACTATTAAAAAAAAAAAAAATAAAATAAAAATCCATAACAATTAACAAAAAATTTCAATACTTTATTAAAATAAAACTTATTATAAAATTATTAAAAACTACACGTTGCCCTTTTGTCCTGTGACCTCTATAATTAAAATTACAAGAAAAATACACTTACTCTAATCACTGTGCTGGTCAATATAATTTTCAAAAGTCCGCGCTGAAAGTCTAAACGTAAAGTTGACGCATGCGCAGTGCAAATATTTAGAATACAAATATTCAGCTTATTAAAAATGTTAATTAAACTAGAAATAAACAATTTGAAGTTGGAACAAAGGTTTTTTGTACATGAACAATCATAATCAGAGGTTAATCCCATTGGATAGTGTACCATTCTATGATTTTGTGGTCGTTGCCGATAGGTTGCATTGTTATCCAATCAAGTGGATTTAGGTGAAAAGACTTACAATTATGAGCATGGTGTATTGTGTCATTTACTTACAACAATGTCATAATAACAATAACACTAATAATAAAAATTATGAGAATGAAATTAATTATATCGGTAATACCAAATTGAGGTTAAAAATATCATTATCATTATTATTACTGAATGAATTATTGTTATTATTAAATTAATGTGTATTAGAGTATTAAATCCAAATCAACAACTTTTTTAATTCAAAAAAATGTTAAAATTTTTACTGTATATAAATAAAAATGTAAAATCCCTATTAATAAGATAGTTTTTCGTTAATCGCTTTTAACCGCGGAGTTTACGCGGATCAGTCACGTTAAGTCTTTTAATGCTACTAGCTACTATGAGAGAAACAGAATTTCAATTTTTTCATTAGGATTTGATTATCAAAATTAATGAATAAACAACATATCATATTAGAATAGCTTTGCCTGCATTAATTTATTCATTTATGAATTTTCAATTTTGCGCGGGAAAAATTTAATTTTGAAATTAAGAATGTTAAAATACTTTATAAATACAAAATTTCTAGAACAAACTATCAAACAACTTCATATGTGGATGGTTTTCAAACCTATTCTTTCTATTGAATTTCATTTATTAACTAGACTAAATACACAACAGGCTAAAGATTGTTTGAGTTTTACTTTCTTCCTTCAGGCCAGCAGTTCAAGATTTAGGCAATTCTCATTGGATAGTGTACACATTCTACGACTTTATAGTCGTTGCCTGTAGGTGGCATTGTTATTCAATCGAGCGGATTTCAAATAATTGTAATTTTTACGCCATAGGTATTACAATTATGCGTATGATGCATTGTCCCCTTTATTAACAATAATGTCATTGTAACAATAACAATAATAATCATTATAAAAATGAAATTTATTATATCGGTAATGATAAATTGATGTTAAAAGTATCATTATCATTGTTTATCTTTACCAAAATAATTATTGTTATTGTTAAATTAATGTGTAGTAGAATATTAAATCTAGATTAACAACTTTTTTAATTCAAAAGAATGTTAAACTTTAACTATATATACATAAAAAATTTAAAATCCCCATTGATAAGCTAGTTAATTGATTGAAACCGAAGAGTTTACACGGGTCAGTCACGTTAAGTTTTTTAATGCTACTAGCTACTATGAGAGAAACAGAATTTTAATTTTTTTGTTAGGATTTGATTTTCAAAATTAACGAACAAATAACCTTTTATATGATAATAGCTTTACCTGCATTAATTAATTTATTTACATATTTCTAATTTTACGCGGGAAAAGTTCAATTTTAAAATTAAGAGGCGAGCAAAAAATTACACTTACCAAAAAGATATGAAATCCGAACAAAAACAGTTTCACTGTAAAAAATTGCGCCAAGTCCACGTTCATAAAACTCATCTCAATAACATCTGCACTTTGCAAAAAAAATAAGACTCGTTACAATAATTTTCATTCTATACAAAAAAAAGTTAAATACAAAAAATACCAAGAAACCGTCATAATGTTGAAAAAATTGAAAAAAATTTGTTGAAAATTTAAAAATTAAGAAAAAATTTTTTTATCGTACTTGGCGCGCGTCATTGAGTACCCCAAATTTTTTCGAACGAATTTCAACCGAGAAAAACGATTTCGCTTGAATTTATGTAATGTAAATATGTATAATTATATAATATATATATATATATATATATATATATATATATATATATATATATATATATATATATATATATATATATATATATATATATATATATATATATTATATCTTATCAGCTCTAATTATATAATATATGATTTCATACATTGTTATGTTTATAGATTCACATCAGTGAAGTATACTCAACGAATTAAAAACACTGCTTACTGGATTAATATCAGTTTCAGTGAAAAAATCCGTTTCGAAAATTTTTTTCAGATTTTTAGTGAAAATGACTGTCAATATGGTAGTCTGGTGAAGATATCTGACATAACACAAAATTTTTTAATTCAATTTTTTCAGTTCCGTCATTAAGCTTTCATGAAGAAACTTGATCATGCTTCGTTTAATTGTAATTAACACATTTTGATTGGCAATCACACCGCATTTTCTCAATTTAGTCGGCCATACGTTTTATTTTTTAATCAACTCAATTTTCGCAGTGATTCCACGACAGAGTCAATGTATGCAGGCGTATTCACTTGTAAGCAAATTGCATAACCGAACAGGAGAGGGCGTTTTATTGAAATCATAAAAGATGGGCGGAGAATTTAAAAATTTCAAATAAAATACGTATGCCATGTTGATTTTACCTAACTTTTGTTAAACGTATCATAAAATCATATTTCATTAATTACATTTATGCATTTTATAGGTTGACTTACTTATAAATGTTGAAACATTAAAAGGATGTTCATGTATCCTGAAAAAATTTGGGGTACTCAATGACGCGCGCCAAGTACGATAAAAAAATTTTTTCTTAATTTTTAAATTTTCAACAAATTTTTTTCAATTTTTTCAACATTATGACGGTTTCTTGGTATTTTTTTGTATTTAACTTTTTTTTGTATAGAATGAAAATTATTGTAACGAGTCTTATTTTTTTTGCAAAGTGCAGATGTTATTGAGATGAGTTTTATGAACGTGGACTTGGCGCAATTTTTTACAGTGAAACTGTTTTTGTTCGGATACATGATACTTGTATATATAATATTTGTTATGGACATAAAATATAGAAATAATTCAGGTGAATACTGAAATGAAAGATCTTGATGAGTATGGTATCGAGATGAGCTTATATCTTGAAAAATATCATCAGATGACAAGATTCAATGTCATTTCTAAGTTATTGATATTTTCTAAGATATAAAATCATTTTGATGTTACACTTATCGAGACCTTCTATTTGAGTACCCACATCAATTTTTGATTTTATATTCATACTAGTCACAGAAATTAAGGAATTTAAAAAAAATTTCAAATTTTTGGGTGATTTTCAACGAGCTGTAACTCCGAGGAAAATGATCGTATCGAAAAAAAAAGCAAATTGTAGCTCTAAGTGTCTAGTTTTCAGATGTGACCATGAAAATTTTTTATCATGTTTGAGTCTGGAGTAATCCTGAGAAAACTACCAAAAAAAAAAAATTTTCCAAACTTTTTTTCTCATATAAAAAAGGTCTACTGACGACAATAAAAAAAAATAAATTTTTTTTATTGTTTTCTTCAAAATCTCTCTTAGAAAATTTAATGCCCTTTAATTTGACGTAATCAAAACGCCTGATGATTTGCCGCGGAGTTATCGTCAATCAAAGCAAAAAAGTTTTTTTTGACTTTGATAATCAATAACTCTGGAAATAATGATCGCATAGGAAATCGAAGGAGGGTTTTAAAAACTGCATAATATTCTCTATGAGATACCGTGAATGGCTTTTGACAAAAAAAGTTTTTTTGAATTGAAAACTTTGGCTAAATAAAAGATAAAAATTCGTATAATTAAGGATATTTGGATATCTTTGGATGAAATGGATAAACGAAGGATATCGTCGGTAATTTTTCAACCTTATAGTGTTTCCTAAAATCCTTAAAAAACTCAAAGTGCTGCGAGTTTTTTTTTTCATAGTGCCCCGAAGCTTCAAATTCTTTGTTTTTGCAAAAATCACCATTATGAGCAATTTTTCGATTTTTATTCATTTTTTCAGTGTAAAATATTTTTTTTTCTCAAAAATCTTGATTTTTTTTATAAAATAGATTAATTTTTAAGAAATAAAAAAAAAATTTCCATTTTCTGTGTGTGTGTGTGTGTGTGTGTGTGTGTGTGTGTGTGTGTGTGTGAACTTTTTCTAACTATTGAACGACTTGACCGATCGAAACTTGGTTTGCGTCTTATGAGGCCGAAGTGGCATTAAGTGTTATACTCACGGCGCCGGAGTAGGGAGCGTGTAAAGTAAATGTAGACGGGAACATTTCACCAAGAGTGGGAGAAACGCCCAGAAGCCTCAGAGGGTTAAGAAAAAAATCCTATTGAAAAAGATTTTATGTAAATTTGAATCAATTCGCCTTCGTAGATTTTGAGAAATTTCAATAACTAAATGTTTATTTTAATAAATTTTCAACTGCTGCGTTGATTAATTCCAGAATCTGATCAGCTTTTAATCTAAGAAAACAACGTCGATCGCCATAAATCACATCAAAATCGGTTAAATTGTTCGGGAGATATCCAATTCAAAGTATTAAAAAAAAAATATTTTTCTAACAACGAGATTTTCGACCTCGAACATTTTTAAGCTCGAAACTTTGTAATTGGAAATTTGTCGAAAATTTTGAACTCGAATATAGCCGGAAGTTCTGCGGATGGCCTATATTGGAGTCAATCACTTTTGAGGTTTTTAAAAAAAAGTTTTTACTTTTCGACGGATTAAAGATACTGACTCTTCTGTCAAAAATTTGAACTCGATAAAGATTTTTGAGATCGAAAAGTTCTAAAGTCAAAATTTGAGATTCTGATCAGCAATTCAAAGATGATGTAAAATTTCAAAATATTGTAAATTTTTTTGAGTATCGTTAATTTTTGGAACTAGTAACCAACATCTAAAACTTTTTTCATTTCCTTATGATTCCTCATAATTTGCAATCGAATTCAAATATTAATATAAAAAAAAAAGTATTGTCTTAATGAATCTTGAGAAAGTGTTCAAATTATTAATAGAATGCTTAAAAAAAAAAATTGTTTTTAATTCAAATGACAGTTTGATAAATATAATACATTTATTTCTGGTTTAATGACGCAAATGGATCTATTCTTCTGAGTGATTGCGATTAAACAAAGATCCCTAAGATGTATTTTAAGAAAAGGAGACAAAGGAAAAGACAACCCGAGAAAATGATGTTTATATGAAAAACCATTGTCACAAAACACACTAAGAACCAACTGATTTGTTCCAATTCAATCGTATCTATATTATCTATTCTCGTCAACTTATATAAAGCAATCCGTACTAACTTTGTCTGGAGAAAAAATTTAGAACTAAAGAAAGAGTGAGAAACAATGATAAGAAAAAAAAAAATACTAAGAACTGTGATCCCCAAAGGATCGTAAAATGTTCCTGGGATACATTTCTTCGGAGTGGCGCTTGCGCAATGTACTGTACTTATATCCTCTGGGATCCTTATATAAATACCGCCACTTGTTGAGCAATGTTCATACCTTCACAACACCGTAGGTATCATTTATAATCACCGTCCAACATTCGAACGTCCATTTATCGAAAAACTCGAAATTTATTCTTCTGACTAAGGTTAGTATTAATATCCATCAATTTATTTTTAATCAACTTTTAAATAAACATCATTATTCTCTCACATCATTTATTTCATTTCCATCTACAGTTTTTTTTTTTTTTTTTTTTTTTTTTTATTATTATAATAATCTTTTATAAACTTAATAAGTGCAATATGATAAATTCTTTCGATAAATATTTCTAAGTTTTTTAATTATCAGTTCACACAAAAAATAAGATTTTACATTTTTATTAAATTTTTTCTCTTTTAATTTCTTTCTTTTTTTTTTTTCAACTTTTATTTCTGTTTAACAAGTGAATTTTCAATGACAGTAGGAAAATTTCTCGCAGCTCATTTGGATTCTGAAAGCTCAGGGGGAAATGAGAAAAGTCGGAAGTGCCGGACGTCCAAGCTTTTAATAATATTGACTGTCTTTTATTCATTTAAGCTCAATCGCGATCGTCGCGTAAAATGTTTTTTTTTTTTTTTTATCTTTACATGTTCCTTTTAAATAGGCTTTAAACATTTATATATTTAAACTTAAATGTCATAATCCGTTGGGCTTATTTATTCAGTGTTGTATATATATATATATATATATATATATATATATATATATATATATATATATATATATATATATATGTTTGGCACTTTATCATGAAATATTTTTAAATTCATTATTTTCATTGAACACAGTCATTGTTGTTTTGATAGGCCGTAATCTATAGATATACTAAGGTATATAAATTTTGTTTAGTGGTGTTCCTTGTTCACGAAATGTACTTAGCAAAGTTGTTGCCTACATCAACCTACATTTTGATGCAATTCCCTAATTTTATATGTGATCGTTACATCCAGTACGATTATATCTTTTTTATCTTCAAATTCAATAATAATAAAGTTTTTTCTTTACGAAATTATGTAATAGATTGCAAAGCGATCAGCTGTTAAATCGGATAGGTAAAAAGTAAGGCACGATTATCGGCATTTTTATGACTTCATTTTTTACTTCATTGATTGCATCTATAAATATTTTTTAAATAATTGCATTAACTTTAAATACAATTTGAAATTTTTAATTTCTAATTATAACTTTAATTTTTCAATTAGAAGGATACAAGAAATGTTTATTAAATTTTCTAATTCATAATTCAAGCCTTGATTTTTTTAAATAATTATATCAATACTTTCAAATTTTAATTGCTAAAATAAGCGTGGGTAAGCAAATGATTTTCTTTTAAAATTAGAACGAACACAAATTTATATTTATAAGACATTTTAAAATGTAGATTAAAGTGAGCCTTGTGACAGTAGCCTAATAAGCTTGGACAAATGACAGGGTGGATCGATGATGAAACCGTAGAAAATCATTGACTCACGAAAGCCTTGGTGATTGTTCTTTCGATCATTCTTGCTACTGATATTCGCTTACTCCTAACATTTATCTAGCTTAATTGCTCAATTGATACCCGTTGGAATATTCATAGATATTTGTTGTTTTTTAACGCTAGTGTTTATCGATAAAAAGGCGCGGCAACAGCCGCAATAAAATTATTAAGTACATGCGGATAAAACGATCAGATCGTAATTTCAAAATTTGGGTATTGTGAGGCAAGTAGAATAAGTTTGAAAGAACTTTACAGTTTTTAATTGTAAGTTACAAAAAATATATATTATTATTTCTATAATTTGATATTTTTCTTTGGTTGAAGTAAAAAGTGATACCTCCAATTCAACTGATTTCCATTTACAGCTACCATGAACCTTGAAGAATATCGCCAACATGGTAAGTTTTTTTTTTATTTTAATGTTTACTATAATTGAGGAGTTGATTTTCAAAAGGGTACCTTTTCATGTTTTAAAAGAACAGTTTTTTGATCTTTTAAATATTAAGTACTTCGAGAATTACAAAGATTTCTGAATGAAAATCGAATTATAGCTTTATAACCAATAGCACTTTATATCTAAATAAAAAAAGTTCAATAAAAATATTTATAATTGAAGATAACCAGTTTTTTGTTACGATTAATCACAAATGAAAAGATACCCTTTTGAAACTCAACTCCTCAATTTTTCAATAGAAGTATTTTTCTAATTTTGTGGTTCCAATAGTTTAACGTTTTATCATTAAAAAAATTGATAAAATGAAAAATTTAATTCTGACAATTTCGAATCAATTTTTTGGTACATCGTAATTAATCTTAAAAAAAAAAAAACACATTTTAAATTTGTATACGAAGTTGGTAAAATTTTTCATTGCAAAAGGTTTCATCGTCGAAAAAATTTGAGATTAATTAGCATCACTCTTAAAAATAGGTAATAATTTCAAAATCAGTCAGTTGTAGTTTATATGTTACAGATTTTATAATACTATTTATTTTATTTTGTATTTTATAATTAATCAGATTAATCAGATAAATACGATTAGAATATTTTTATTATTATATATTTTGTATCAAATGACGTGTAGTTCATTTAATTCGTTTCGAATGTAATAATAATAATAACAATAATAATATTATTTATTTTAATAATATGAATATGAATCTAAGCTCTTTATTATCAATTATTATGAAACATCATATATTGGTTAAGGAATTAGTCTACTGTGTCACTTTTTAAAATCCCTTTCCATAAATGTGGCTCACGAGAATGTATTTATTATGCCCAACAACTTTTAGATCAATATTTATAATGAGAATTAAAAAAAAATTCGTAAAACTGAAAATAAGTTTTTTTCTCAGCGCATACAATATACTAATCTCACACAAGACATACATTTAGTCTTTAATATTAAAGAAATAGGTAGTTCTATAAAAATAAATAATATATTTATACATAAAAAAAATTTCGGTTATTGTTAAAAAAAAAAAAAAAAAAGAGTTTGTGTTAGAAAATTTCAAGAAAATAATTGTATTGAATTTAACGCGTAAAAACATTAAATCAATACGCCAAAATATATCTAGTGTCTAAAATAAACATTTTTCAAAATAACTTTTTTGGTCTAATGAAGAAAAAAATTTATTGTATAAATCCGTTTTTCGTTTAAATCGCTTCTTTTATATTTGCTCTAAATAATATCATAATAATATATTTCAATTATTCTCTTCGAATAAGTATGTTATTTGAAACAATCAATTTAAAGAAGATATATAAATGTTAGATAAATGGGTATGCAATAAAACAGTGATAAAGTAAATTTTACGGACACAGAGATTGTCTTACCGTAAACTTTATGAGATTCAACCTAGCTTCTCTATACATCTATTTCTATTTTTTCTTCTGTGCCTGTGGTAATAAAAAAATCCAATAAGGATTTTTGTATGTGCATTAAATCAATAGTGTTATTTTAAAATAACTAAATCCTTTTTAACAATTCACACAAAGGAATGTGATATCGATTTTAAATTTTTTACTCAAAACATGTAAATAATACCGTATATATGTTTAATGTTAACATGAATAAAAAAAAAAATTGGTTAGAACAACTTAGAGAAAAAGTGTTCATCACGGAATTTTAAAAATACTCTATTTAGCTTTTAATTGCTATCTAGCTCCAGTTTTACCGATAAAACTAGTTTTATATTGTATTAAAACTATTTTTTATACGTTTGAGCAATTTTAAGTCATAAAATTATTTTTCATATCCCAACATTTGATTTGGGTAAAATGATGAAACTACTGTAATACGTTTTTTTAGTAACATATCAAAGCAATATATTTTTCTGTAATATTTTTGTGATAAAAAAATTAGTAAAATAATTGACTATAGAGGTCATTCCTGCAACTTCACGCTAATTTTAAATGTCAAGTACTTTAAATTTCACTCATCACAACGTTTTTGAACTTTTCGAGCTCAAAAATATGGTTATACAGATGTTCTAAGCTCAGCAAATGCTCCATGATGGAATTGTTATCCGCTGTTTAGCTCTTTCAGCTCAAAAATCAAGTTTGTATTCAGTAAATTTAGTGCGGCTAAGAGAGCTTTACCAAAATTCTCAGAAAAACATGCGATCTAATGAAGAATTAAAATATCATCTTAATTAAATTAATTTAAACTTGCAACCTTGCAGTCACTATATGACTGCCGTGACTTGTAAATTATAAATAAATAAATTTTGCTTTATTAAATAAATATATTTTTGTTAAATTGTACAGTACTTTTTTAACTATTGACGTTTTTAAAGATACAAGCTCATCCTGGTGTTACACCCATCAAGAGCTTTCATTTGAGTACCCACATTCATTTTGATATATTTTTCATATACACATATATATATGTAGAGTTGTAAAAATAGACTGTAACTTATTTTTTTTAGCTTTATGATCACTGTAGAGATTTCACTTTTGTAACCAAGGGTTTAGGGTATCGTAAATTATAAGATTTAAGTAAGTACGTCGAACATGCTGTTTGCAGATGTTTTGACAGATAGGTAAGATTGTTGTAAGTAAAATTGTGAGAGTGAATTTTAAAAGTATTTTGGAAATGCGTGGGAACTTTAAGTTTAAGTTAGTTTTGCGCATTGTAAAAGTATGACTGAGTGGGATGAGAGGCCCAAGTAGTAGGTAGAGTAATTAAGAAAAAGGACTTGAGAAGATAGTCCTGAAGAACTATTCATTGTAGACAGACCTCTGTATTCTTTCCTAATAAACACAACACTTAAATTACCTGACCTGTGATATCCTTTTTAGATATTAACAACATCAATATCCTATCCAGTATTTCTGATACTACATATAAATATATGAAAAAATGATGTGGGTACTTAAATAAAAGGTCTTGATGAGTGTAGCATCGGGATGAGCTTATATCTTTAAAAATGTCAATAGTTCACAAAATTCAAGGTCATTTTTTAATTATGTATCTAGTGATAGAGCATTTTGGAATTCAGCTTAAATACATATCATCATAAATTGACTATTGGTGGGAGTGATATGAAACCTTGAAAATTCACAACTCCAAGTCAAGACTTTTCCAACGATACCAAATTTAACCATTAAAACCCATTTTATCATATAAATACACTGGCCACAAAATTTTGCGTATTCTCTTAATAATAAAAATTAAAGAATCACGTTTTTTTTTTTTTATTTTTTCAAAAGTAAATATCTCACTAGTAGTTAACTCTTTACATTAGAAATGTCCTAAGAAAAAATTTCAAAGTTATATGTATACGCTGAAAAATTTATGATAATGAATGCCAATAATTCATTTTTAATGATTATCATTTGCAATAATAATTTAAATGTTACTCTCTTGTATGTTATTGGTTAAAATCTTGCATAATAATTATTACCATCACGATAATAATGATGACCATCACGATAGTAATATTACCATTATGGTAGTACTGGTAATCATCATGAATTTAAAAACTTCAATAGCATTTTCAAATAGATTTTTAGGTAAATTTCTGTAGAAATTTGCCTGATACAGAGGTACTCATGTTCATATAATATAACCGGGATTGTCAACACGACTTCGGGCCAATTCAGTCCATTAATCCTGTTCCAAAATTTTGCGTGTTTGAGAAACTTTATCGTTCTCATTAAAATCAAAATTTTACAAGACTTATCAAAATAACTTCAAAACTACAATTAATAACTAAATTCTGACAATTGAATTTTCATATTATAACAAAAATACGAAAAATTTACGTGAGTACTCAAATGACAGGTATCTATGATTGTAACATCAGAATGAGCTTATGTCTTTAAAAATGTCAATAATTAAGAAATGGCATTGTTTCTTGTCAAGTAATGATATTTTTCAAGATTTAATTGTTTGACAACGATTTCTCTTGAACAAAAAAACTGATTTTGATGTGGTTTGTGGCAATTAATGATGTTTTTTGAGGCAAAGAGCTGATGAGATTTTTGAATCAATCGATATATTACTTATAATTTAATTTTTTAAATTTCTAAAAATCTATTCAACCGAAGTGATTCAAATTCACATAAAATCTAATGGCAATAAGAATCTTTTGAATGCCGTAAACCGCGTTTTAATCGGTCAAGCTGTTCAAAAGTTATGATAAGTTTACACACATAGTCAGAATAACTTCTTAGAATCTAAAAATTTGGAAATGTGTCAATTTAAATTAATTCAGGCTCAAGTAAAAAAATTCAATAATACGTTTTAAAACAATTAATAAATTTCAATTTTTTTATTTCGATAAACAAGGCAAAGAAATGGTGGATTACATAGCTAATTACCTTGAAACAATTCGGACAAGAAGAGTGTATCCAGCTGTGTCACCTGGATATTTGAGGAATATTTTACCAATATCTGCACCAGTCAATGGTGAACCATGGGAGAATATTTTTCAGGATATTGAAAAATGTATCATGCCAGGTGTAACTCATTGGCAAAGTCCTCATATGCATGCATATTTTCCGGCACTTAATTGCCCAGCTAGTTTATTAGCGGATATGTTAGCCGATGCTATCAATTGTCTTGGATTCACTTGGGTAACTAATTTTTCTTTATTTTATTTTTTAAATTTATTTATTTATTTTTTTAATGGTGGTAATAATAATAATCATATTTACTAATATTTAATTGAAGGCATCAAGTCCAGTTTGTACAGAGTTAGAGACAGTCGTAATGAATTGGCTTGGAGAAATGATTGGATTACCTGAAGAATTTTTACATTGTCCGGAAGGATCTGGCGGTGGAGTAATACAAACAACTGCTTCTGAATCAACATTAATTTGTCTTTTAGCTGCTAGATCACGAGCTTTACGTGCTATACAAGAAAATGAACCTGATAAATCACCAGGAGAAATTAATTCCCATCTTGTTGCTTATTGTTCTGATCAAGTAATTATGAATTTTATTGAATTTATTTATTCGGTATTGTCATCAAAACTATTACTTTTGCACGGCTGAGGCAAAAGCTTACGTTTTACTTTCATCCGAAGGTCGAAAAATTAGTTTCATCATTTTTTAAATGCATTGATCACGAATAATTGGACGGTGATTAGCAACAATGTTTTCACAAAAATTTTTTAAAGTAAATTTTCACTAAACAAACATTTCTTAACTCGAATATTCTGTTAGAACAATTCCGAAAAAAACATTGTCGAAAATTTTATTGCTTATCACCGACCAATTGATTACAGTATATTTTTCATTTATTGAACTGAGTGTTTAAATTATCCAATAAATCGTCTAAATAAACAATATAGATTTATCAAATCTTGATTTTATTGTTAATTATTTGATTATAGGCTCACTCCAGTGTAGAAAAAGCCGGACTAATTGGACTAGTACAAATGAGGTACATCGAATCAGATGATAAATTGAGCATGCGGGGAGACATGTTGATGGAAGCAATCATCCGGGATCGTGAAGCTGGATTAGTACCATTCTTCGTAAGATAATCATTTTTTTATTGTACATTTACAGTATGAAATACTGATCTTAAGTTTTATACTTTGAATTGTTTTACGCCCATCGAATTTTTCAAAATCATTTAGAACAAGGAAAAATTTTTAAATTTGAAGCAGATTATTGATAGTAGTTATTATGATTGTTTATGTCTCATGCAATAAAATCAACAGTTTATATTTTAATTTAGTAAATTTTTTATAAAAAAACTTTTTCATCATCTGAACTTTTTTTAAGTTCAATTCTTTACTTAAATTTTACAAATAATTGGTGTACTCAAAATTTAAAAAATCTATATAAGTAATGCATTTTTAATTATATTTAAAACTATGTCTAATAACTCTCCTATTTTTCAAAACTAATCTTCTCTTTTTCATAAAAAAATTTATATAAATTCAACTATTCATAAATTTCATCTTTTGTTACGAGAAAAATTCGATACCATGTTATGTTAAAAATCAAAGAAGATTAATTAAAAAAAGATCAATATTTCATTCATATTTTAAACCTTCGTTTGTAAGCTTATAAATTTATAAAGTTTGTAAGCTTAAACAATTTATATATAAATATATATAATTATATATAAATATTTTTTCTCGGGAGATCAAAAAGTATAAGAAATAAGAATTTGATTTGAAAAATGAAATAAAAATAAAATATCTTTCTGAAAATAAAAAAGACAAGGATTATAATGTTACGAAACAGACAATCTGCTTATAAGCTTTCTTGACTACTGGGTATCTTATTATTTTCGCTTCATTTATAGATATCTGATGTTTTAAGACTGACAAATTAACTCCTACGGGAAGTCTTATTTCATTTTATATTTTTGTTATAATAACTCAAATCATATTTAGTATTTGTATCTATAAAAATAGATCAAATCATATCATAATTTAAACTTAAAGTTTTAAAAGAAGGAAATTATTTTTCCAGGTATGTGCAACTCTTGGAACAACTGGTGCTTGTTCTTTTGACAACCTTAGTGAAATAGGACCAATCTGTAAAAAGTTTTTCTTAGAATATCAACTGAGATTAAATTACATTAATCTGATTATTATTTACTTTAAATTGAAGGTGAAAAAAATTGTATATGGTTACATATCGATGCTGCGTATGCAGGAAGTGCTTTTGTTTGTCCTGAGTTTCGAGGATGGTTACGAGGTGTAGAATTCGCTGATTCTATAGCATTTAATCCAAGTAAATGGCTCATGGTCCATTTTGACTGTACAGCTATGTGGTGAGATACACTATCTCTTTTTCATATTATTTTCAATATATATTAACTGAATGCTTCATTGAATTATATTTATGAGAATGTTGAAAAAAAAAAAAAAAAAAAAAAAAACAACTTTTTCTTTTTTTTTTTATAGAATCCAACAATTGAAAGTCTACCGAAAAGTAAAAATCTTAATAATAATTATTAATAAGAAAAAAATTTGATTATTTTGTTTATATTAGTGAGATACTTAAAATTCTTAATAAATAATATGTTTAAATGCTGACATTATAGGAACGGCAAATTTTAGGAATTTTCTACCTCAAATTTTTTGTAGAGCGTACTATTCCCTTCCGAATCCATCATTTCAAAGTTTTTTGTGACGAATCGCCGTAGAAATTCAAAAATACAAAAAAATCTTTGCCTTTGTTATTTAAGGACGTTCATCAACAAGAAAAAGACAGCAATAGGTGATGGCTATTGGTTTCTTTCTCACGCACTTGTGCTGCCTCTCTTTACAGACTATCGCTCACTTATTTCCACTCACGTAAAATATCGAAAGTCACAAACTTCAAACATTTTTTGTAATAAAATGAATACCGCTCGTTTATGTTATTTTTGATAAACAATACTTGTTATAGCTTCAATTAAATATTTTCAGTTTTTCAAAAAAATACTAAAAAAAGTTCGATTGTTTTTCAATAAAATGTTCGTTTGAACGTCGGTCAGCATAGAGTTTGTACGTAAAATATACAAACTTTAAATGCTAATATTTCAAAATTTAGTGCCGCAAGGACTATTTAAAAAAATTCCTGCGTATTAAGAATACTTATGAGTATAAGTACTCAATATTTCAAAAAATTTTAAGGAAACAGTTTTTTCACGGAACGTTCTTAAATGAAAAACAGAAAAACGGATGTTACAAGAACCTTAATATTAAGAGCTCGGATTAGGACCCAACATTTTTTTTAGATATATTTTTGATTTTTAGACACCATCGAAAGGAAAACGAATTTTTTTTTTTAACATCTGAATATTTATAGATTTTGTGTTAGGATAAATTCTACGCTTTATTGTATTACAAGCCATTTTTATGACCACGTAAATCAATTCATAAGTTTCTGAGTTAGACTACCTCCGGGTCATCCTCATTTTCCTTTTATCATCTCATTTCCAATATAAAAACATTCAAAAAATTATCTGATTTTCAATTTATAGTTTTTAATTATAAATGGTATTTTTCTAATATTTTTTTCAAATATTTCAAAGTAAAATTGTTTTGATAAAAATAATTAAATGATATTTTTCAGGGTCAAGAATAGTCAAGCACTTCACAGGACTTTCAACGTTGATCCGTTATATTTAAAACATGAAAATTCTGGTAAGATTTATGAAAATGAATTTTTTTTATTGAAAAAGTGTTATATCAGAATATTTCTAAAATTTTATTTGAGACCTTGGTCTTTCTCCTATCTGGATTACTTTTTTGACATCTCAATTTTGTCGAATAATAAACTTAAGATTTTTCTATACTATTCCTCATTATATTCATATTCATTCCATCAATTCCGTAATGCATTTTAATAGAGAACTAATTAAACTTCCATAGCTACAACTGAATTTTCGCCGACAAAAAAATAGATATGACCTACATTTCAATCATTACCGATCAAAATAAATTATATAGTCACGAAAAAAAAAAATTTTCTTCGTTATAAGGTTAAGACCCAGTTATTGACACTGACCTAGTTACTGACACTTGCAATTTTATTTTAATTAAAAAAAAATCAACTCTAATAAATTAATAAATATGATTTTTGAGTATAAATAAAAATTTTAAGGTAATTGGTTTTTTGAGAACATTTTATTTTTTTAATCAGAATAAAACTGCACACAGAAAAAAAAATGAACTTGAATCCAGTAAATAATTTTGAAAAATTACATGTTTTTGGTTTGAGTTAAAAAATTCTTAAACTACGAAATTTTTCTTGGTTTAAGTGAATTTAACTTGTTTCAAGAATTTTTCTCTTGATTGAAGTTCATCTTTTTTCAGTGCAGGTGTCAATAACTGGGTCTTTTATTTTACTCTACCAATTCTAAATATACCTCAGTAATTTATTAATAAAATGTAAAAATTAATCAATTTAATCCTTAATAATTAACAAAATACTCGTTCTGTCACTGAAAAATGAGGAGTCAAACTTCACATTATTTATGAAAAATCATTGTTGCAGTATGGCAATGTGTATTATTTTTAACTTAGTCATTTTGAAATGGGTTTATATGAAACAAAAAACCAATCTAATAAATAAATTGGTGTTAAAATGTTTAAAACTGGTAACACGAACATTTCAATAAGCAATGTTTAATTTTATAAGACAGATGAAAATTTTATGAAGTAATTATTACACGAAGAAGATAAAATCAACCAAAAAAAAAAATTATTGAGGAGGATCAAAATAGTTTCGAGTGAAATATAATTTTTTTAGCGAAGATAATTTGCTTGTCTTAATAAATTTTAACCTCAGCCAATATATTTTTGTTTACTATCTTGCATAAACAAAAATTCTATTGATTACATTCATTTTCTCTAGCTCAAGTTAGAAATTCTATAGTAATAATTTAAAATGATATTTTTTAGGACTTGCAATTGATTACATGGTAAAAAATTTTTTATCCTCTTAGAGAAAAATAAGAATGGAATGTTCATAATTATAACTGTAAAAAAAAAATTGATTATTTTGTAGCATTGGCAAATACCGCTGTCGAAGAGATTTCGAGCTCTAAAACTTTGGTTTGTGATCAGAAATTATGGAATAACTGGATTGCAGAAGCATATTCGTGAAGTATGAACGAATAACCATTAATTGATAAGAATTATAAAAATGAAAAAAAATTAAATTAAAATGAATTTTTTTAATTTTAAATAATTCAGGGTGTTCGTTTAGCTCAAAAATTTGAGGCTCTCGTTTTGGGGGATTCGAGATTCGAAATTCCAGCAGTAAGACATCTTGGTATGGTTGTATTTCGTCTTCGTGGAGAGAATTCATTGACAGAGAGACTTCTTAAAAAAATGAATAGCAATGGCAGAGTTCACTGTGTTCCAGCATCATTGCATGGAAAATATGTTATACGTTTTACTGTTACTTCAACAAAGTATATAATTATTCCTTATCTTACTCATAAATACAACAAATTTTATGTTATTTAATTAAAAAGCATTATTTCTCCTAAAGTACAACCAATGAAGACATTTTGCGTGATTGGGCTGAAATAAAATCAACGGCTTCTGAAATTTTGTCAACAGCTACTGTTTCACCAGCTAGAGTTAAAGTTTCTCTTGCAGGTAATTGAATTATTCATTACCGGTTGTTTATTTGATTCAATGATAATCTGAAACTAAATAATGATTTGATTATTTATTATTATCATAGAAACACGTCAGAAAAACGAGAACTTTGGATCAAGTTTATTGCTCGCTAATTCGCCAATGTCACCAAAAATAGTTAATGGAAGTTTCGCAGCAATATATGACACAGCTGACGTATTCAATGATTGTATGAAGGCATTTGGACAACTGCGCTTAGAACCACGTGACAGCCCAGGTAAGCGCATCCGAAAAATCAAAGGCATGCACTTCTAATCTTCTTTTGTGATTATTTGTAAATTAATATTTTATGCATCAATGTTAATTGAATACTATAATTGAAGAAATTTATTTTAATGTAACATTTTTAGCAATGCGACGTCGCATTCGAGGTATTTTAATGTCAGGTAAACAATTTTCGTTAGATTCACGAATGGACTTGGTTCAGGTTCGTAAAATAAAAGTTCAATAAATAAAAAATTGCATACCTCAAATATTCGGGCAGTAACTATAATAATTTACTTTTAAAAAATATTATTTCTGTTTATCTAAAAATTTCAAATTAACAAATAATAATTAAATTATATCATCAAGCTGAGTTTTCAATCTTTCTTCCATCTAAGTTCGTCAAAGTACATTTTTAAAAAACAGGTGAACTCCCAAGTCGAACTTTAAATAGTAGATTCAGCGTATTGAACGTTCAGATCATAGGTTGAGCGTATTAGACGTTGAAAACGTAGGATCAACGTATTGAACGTTAAAATCGTTATTTGAACGTAATGGACATTAAAAACGTATATGTTGAACGTATCCAACGTATTGTAAATGTGAAGAAAACCAATAATGGGTGAAAATAAGTAATATTAAAACTACTTAAATAACTACACATGCTAGAAACCTGAATAGACAAAAAAACATTTTTTTTTTTTTTTTCAGTTCTGTTAGGGAGATTTTACATTTTTAGCTTAAATTTACCATTTTTTTGACGGAAATGGTTTATCGAAATTTTTTACCCTGTGAGTAATTTCCAAAATTATTTAAAATTTTATGAAATATAATTCATACGATTTTATACCAAAAATGACCTCATAAATCTGTATATAAAATAATAACTTTTTATATAATTTTATAAAATTTTGTACCCCTAGATTTTTTACAAAAAAAAATTATAATTTTTAACTTGCTGCTAAGAAAATTAAAAATGTGTAGTTATTCGAGTAGTTCTAATGTTACTATTTTCACCCATTATTGGTTCTTTTCACATTTATAATACGTTGGGTACGTTCAACATATGTTTTTAACGTCTAATGCGCTCAACCAACGATTTGAATATTCAATATGTTGAATTTACGATTTAAATTTCGACTCGGGCTATTAAAATAGCTATTATAATTTAACAAAATGAGGCATATACATTTAAAGTTAATTTAATATTATTTACGTGACATCTAACATTGATTGACAAATTTTGACATCATAATATCAGTTTTACTGTAGTATTTTAGAATTTAGTTTTTTGCGTGTGAGAAAAATTATAATAAAGTTAAAAAGACTCTTATATGTAACATAATTATGTTAAGTCTATTTCTACCTTGAACATTGGAACATCTTTTATTCGTATTATTTATTATATATCTGTCACTGTAATTATTATTCTTACTCTTTTTTATAACACTGATGAGTTTCGAACAGTTATTGAAAGAAAACGATTTTCATCTCAATTTTTTAGCTGAATGGTTTTAAAATATTATAAGCATTTATCATATACCTTATTTTTGTATAATATTATCGGTAGGTTCTCTATGATGACGCGCGTTGATCATGTTATTTTTCGAACTGTGCGTTACTCCTGATTTCGCTAGTATGTTGAAATTTTTCGAATTGTGCGTTATACAGCTAGTTATTTATTAACCTTCAGAAAATTAGCATTGCCGTCGCTTGATATTTTTTTCGTCACATCTTTGCTGTAAAAAATAAATACAAAATGATCTCGTAGATGTTTCTAAAAATTATGATTCAGCACCGGCAATTTACTGATATCTTCCTTAATTTTGTAACAAATTGTTCAATATTTGATTCTGACATTTGAGGTGTGCAGAATTGTAAATTAAAGAAAAAATTATATAATATTCAGATTTTTATTGTTTTAGGGATATGCATCTTGTGGACGTCCTTTATCTGAACCTTGTACGACATTACCTTTAATGAAAGAAGATGAAGATTATAACGGAAAAAATGATTCGAATATCAGTATTGACAAAACTGACAAATCTATTGGTAAGAATGTTTCATCAAACAGCAATACTATACAAGAGTGAATTTAAATAATAAGTATTTTAAAAATAATATCAAATGTGTAACACTCAATCTTTCCAATAAAAATCACAGTTAACTACGTTACCATTCAATTAATTGATTATTCGCGTTGACTTGATCAATAACTCTCATATTAATTGTTGAATTTAATTATAGAAATAAATGGTATATAATTATAAAATAGATAATAATAAAAAATGATTAATGAGGAAAGATTGTACACAATTGATTGATCAACAATAAATTGTTAATATTTCTTGTGTGTAAACTGACTAATGATGATAATAATAATAATAGTAATAATGAAATAAATAAGAGTAAATTAATAATAGTTTAATGAAAACTTTAAAAAATAAATTGAATAATTTAAGGCATCTATTACGATAACACGACATTGAAATCAAATTCAGACGATTCGATTGGCGTGAATAATCATCAGGTGAGTTTTCAAACGAACGCTGAGAATACTATGATGAGTTTTGAGATCAATGAGTTATTCGTGGGAAAAACAATTACAAAGAGCGAAACCATTGGTGGAATAAGTGGTTTAATCAATACTACATTCACAATTCAATCACAATCTGATGAAACAATGAATAATAAGGATTTAAAAAAGAAATAGAAAAATACATTCATCAATAATAAAGTTTATTTTGTCGAAAGAAAAAGAAATTAAATTAATTGTAAAAAAAATTTAATCATTTAACATTAAACAAAAAAAATGGTAATGTAAAATTAAGTATACAATAAAATTTTCTTCAGTTGATTTATTTTATTTTATTTCTTATTCCAGACAATAATAGAACTGATAAATAATTGTTGCAATACATCCATTTATTCGAATATATAATTTATAACTTTAATATAATTGATGATATGACATGACAGATCACTACAGTTAATTTAATTATTATCCTTTGAAATTGCATTTATAATTTAGATTATAAATTAAAAATTAATTTATAGCATTAATAATTGCACTCATACATTATTTTAACTTGAATGTACGACCTTATATACTAATGATATCATTTTTTTTTTTCAATGGCAAAATATGACAACATTTTTAATAAATTGTAATACTCTTGACATATCACGTGAAAGCGCTTTTCAATGTTATAAATCTATGATATAATTTTTTGTTTTACAATAAATATGCAACTTATCCACAATATTGCTAATTCATTGCAAAACAATCGCTTCTTAAAATATATTTAAAATTTACGTCGTCACAGACTTCGATGGTTCTTTTTTTTTTTGTTTTCAACAAAATACTAGGTACGAATTTAATACAATAGTTACAAAGCTTCGTACAGAGATAAATAAAAACATTGATAATTACGACATTTAAATTTGAAACACAGAAAATTTTTCCAAAATAAACTCTTCTTAACAATTTTAAAAATTAGCCTACTATTAACATAATAATAAATATACTTAAAAATATTTAACAGCATTATAGATATACCCTCTTGTCTATTCTATCCTATATAGAATTGTTAACTGATAGTATTGAACCTGATGATTATAAATTATAGCTTTACTAGTTACACAAATGTTATGTTTAACATAAGATTGTGATTAATTGATACTGATCACTTTTATTAGATCAAATTTATTAGAACAAGCGATAGTTCGGATAGTGGGTCCACCTTATTTTTAACTATAAAATATCAAAAAATAAACATTTTCAAATTTTTTTTCATTATTCCATTTTACAGATTTATTGAATCAATTATTAATTTAGTCAAAAATACATTTTTCAAGTAACTTTAAAGTTTTCAAATTTTAAAAAATTTTGTCTACCGAAAATCACTAATAAAATGTCCACATGAATTTGGCGATTTCGAGTTAATTTTTTGGTACTCTACGTGTAAAAACAAACAATCGAAAATAAAAAATTTTTTCAAAAATGTCAATTATAAAGTTTACGAAAAAAATATGTAATTGCAAAAAAAGATTTCTAATATTTTTATCAGTCAAAATATTGTGAACTTTACTTCCGAACAATTACCAAACAAATTGTTACAATAAAATGACTTTATTGTTGAAATGAAGTTGATCATATAAATAAATAAATTTACAAATTTTACCAGAATTTAAAGAATAAATTTGAGTAGTGTCTGAATATTTGAACAAAGATTCATTAGTTGCTATTGAAATAATGGTATAAGTATGTAAATGTGAACATTAAAGTGCGCCGAATGTGTTGACACTGAATGTGAGTGCAACATAAAGATTATATGGTACATTGATAATTTAAAGATTAAAAAAAAGATATCGTATATCGTGTTTGGAATGCTTATCTGCAATGTTGATTATGTTGTTGTAATTGTTTTTGTTGCTATTAAATAATCGTTCGTCAATATACAATACTAATAACAATAATAATGATTATTCAATAATGTTGTTAAACATAGATAATGTTGATATATAGCTACAGCCAATAACAGCCAATATAATATGTTACGCATTTTTTACTTTTATGACTCAATTATCATTCTCCTCACATGGCACGTGGATGTAATTCAACTGTGAGACCAAAAACTATACATAAATAATAACAAAATCATAAAGAAATAACAAATAAACAAAATAATTTTTTTTTTATCAAATTATTTGTTTATTTTTCACGTGAATGTTATAATTTAGATCAAAACTCTAAGGCACTTTTATCTCACGTGATGTAAAATTTATGATAGTTTTATTTTTGCTTAAATAGTTATGAGAAACGTGATAATTTTACATTTAAAATATAAAAATCAAGTGTTGAATATTACAAAAAAAATTAACACATTTAAAAAAACATTAATAAATTAAACACGAGAATTTTAACGAGCATAGTCAATGGCCTCACAGATGCGCGTGCGAAAATGAACAAATGACCCGACACGAGCCGCATGGCTTGCCAAAAAAACCTCACGAATCAAATAATTATCTTCTCAAAACGTGTAAAATTCGTTTGGCAAAAGGCTTTTTGGGAAAGCCTTTCTGTGAGGACATGCGCGTTCAGCTTACGCTTATTTTTTGCTACTTCTATAAAATCACAATAAATTAACAATATGGTACATTAGATTGTATAATAAAAAAAATTTTTTTTTTCACTTATGCATTATTAGCTTGGTTGAGTGGAAGTAGAAAAAAATAGAAAGCTGAAGGCCCACGCAGTGCGTTGTTTTAATTATTTTTTGACAAAAAGTATACTTTTGGAGCGGAAGGTGGGGTTTTATACTGTTTACTCAAATTTCGTTTTGATTTTAGCGTTTTCATTAATAACAATAGCGATTTAAGACTTCGCATTGATTATGAATATGAGAAAAAAAAAATTTCTTAAAATCATCGGAAATTTCGTCTCGAGTCCAAAAAAAATTAGTTATTTCGAGAAATAATTTCGAATAAACAGCATTTATTAAAGATAGTGGAAGAAATATTTACAAAATTATACATAGGAAAAATCAACCGTGCATCGGGCATTGCTTTTCAATGGCAAATAAAAGAAAAAAGTAATTTAATTTCGGATATATAACGAAGCTAAGTGTTGCAGTAAATTTTGTAACTTAAAATTAATCATGCTTAGTAATTTTTAATGTGATTTAATAATTAGACGAAAATCTTAACAATAATAATAAAAAAAAAATAAAAATCAAGACACCTTAAGTTAAAAACTTTTAAAGAGTCAAAAAAAGCTGCAAGAATGAAAAAGTTAACTTGATTCAAGAAAAAAATTTTGAACGAAAAAAATCATTTTGAAGGGTTTGATCATCTTTATACTATTAGAAATGTTTTTGAGCCATGTTAAATTTACTGAAATCAGAAAAATTTCTCAAGGCAAGAACTTGTTTTCTTGATTTAAGATAATCAAAATTTTAAAGTTATTTTCTCAGTTCATGATTTTTCTTGTGAACCAAGTTCATTTTTTTTAATCAGTGTGGAGAAATAAAATATGCTGAGTCGTATTAACAAAAAAAAGATAGTTGACGTTCAAATAATGTTTCATACACCTGTACCATTTGTTTATACATTAAAAGATTTTCAATTTCTCATTCCAACTTAATACTTATTTCATCTAGACTTATTTATACTATCTACATACAATTTAATTTATAAAATCCAACTAGAAATTAATATTATTAATTATTCAGTTGGTTGTAGTAATATTTAAATGTAATTGTAATTTTAGTTTTAATATTTAAATATTTAAAATTTGATAAGGTCTACTCGACTAAAATTATTTCCAGTTGGAATTTTATTGTAACACAGCTAATTGGTGAACATGCTGTAAACACGCTGTGAAAGACGCTATCTATGCGTACTATAGTTTATTGTTTTTTGTTCGATAGTAAATCGAAGGAGTTAGAACAGAGAAAAAGTCAAGAGTATATATATGCGAATACTACTCCTAAAATAGTGTGAAAGAAATCAATAAAATAAATAAGTTATAAAAATTTATTATTTTCTAATAGCTATGATATTTTTGTTACCGAATTTTTAAAACGTTATTGAAGATTTAATAAAAAAAAAGTAATATTTTATCAGATAGATGAGATCCCTATGCTAAGCACGAATTAAAATTTAAGAAATATCTATTAAAACAGCCACTTTTCATACTTCTTTAATATTACAAATTCTTAAACTACTTAGTTATTAATTTTGAAAAATATTAATTAATGAGTTAAATATTTAGCTATAGAATTTTTTATGACTTACGTTAAAAAAAGTTACGACGAATGATAGTAAAAATTTATAAAAAAATTTAGAACGGCTTTTACTAATTTCACGCTTAAATAATTAAGTGTATTTTAAAACTTTTTAGGGCCTCTACAGGAGATAAGAACAAAGAATGTAATGTAAATACAGTGGTGATAATCACAGCGACCTACTAAGCAAGCCTTAGCTCCTGACGAGCGAACTAAGGATTAGGAATAAAGTAGATAGGATCAGGAGAGTTTTATTTGAGCTTGAGGAATGAGCTACCCTATTGCACATATCTTCCTCACAGAAGCACATGTGACCAGTGCCGGTACTTTCCATCATGCACACGTGGTCCACCATGAATAAGTTTATTTGCAATTGTGAAGTGCATGTCCTTCGAACACTCTCGTATGCTGAAAAACAAATTTATACCTTAGTTTAATTATTTATATGTAAGCACTATAGGTTATCATCGGAAATAATTAGAGGAGCGAAGTCTTTACGTTAATGATAATTTCATATTTTTTGGTACACTTTAAAAAAAAAAAAAACCAAAAAATATCTAGACATGATCTTGAATATAATTATTTATGTTCATGTATAAATATGTCATCAACTATTATTAAAAAAAAAGATTTGTATTTCTTCCTTTTAGTGTGTGTACACAGAAAAAAAAATTTACTTGAATCAAGTAAAAATTTTTGAAGAATTTCATCTTCTTGATTTAAATAGAAAAATTCTTAAACTAAGAAATTTTTCTTGGTTCAAGTAAATTTTACTTGATTCAAGAATTTTTTGTCTTGATCCAAGACAATAGAAACTCTTCAAAATTATTTAATTGGTATAAGAATTTTTTTGTTGATTAAAATTAATGTTTTTTTTTTGTGTATGTCTTTCCAATTAGTCAAATCTTATAGTATGCAATATCATTTGTTTAATGCTCAAAGTTTTTTAAATAATAAATATTTATCAATGTGCAAAGTACATTTCTTTCGTAGAAATATAGATAGGTCATGGGATATACTATGTCAAATCGAAGAATTGATGGAATCAACTATTTTCAATCTAGATTAATTTCAGTCATAATTTCTCTTTTGTCATAAAACAAAGTCCTGGCAAAAGAAAAAAATTAAAAATATTGATTTCAAAAAATATTTAAAATTCGAAATTTTATTATTTTTCAAGCTTTTCAAGTCTATTTTTCGAATAGCTCTAAAACTATTATGGTAACAGAAATGTACCTAAATCTATTTGGAAAAAAATATGTGGAGCTACAGAAGAAAAATAGATTCGAAAAATGGTAAAGGAAATTTGTAAAACTTTGAAATTCAAAAAATCGTAATAATCGAAAGTCAATATTCATTTTTTGCTCAAGTTTTTTTTTTGTATAATGCTTTCAACTGATCTTAAAATATTCTGAAATTTACAGAAACATGTTATTCTATTGACTTTTTCAAGATATACATTTTTAATGGGGCACACCTGGTGTGAAATTTTTTAAAATATTTTTCATATTTTAAATTTTAAATCGTTATCTCAAATAGTTTTTGGGTTAAAGTCATTTAAAGAGTAACCGCTCGGCAGTTAGATAGTTGCATTAGCTACAGAAAAATGCGTTTTTCTCAAAACAGCATTTTTCGAATTTGCTGCAGTGATTACTCGGACACAAATGTTCCGATCACTATCCAATTTTTTCTGCATGTTCTGTATATAGTTCTCCATACAATGACATACCATTTTTTTGATTTGATCAAAAATCGAATTTTGGCAGGCCAAAAACGACCAAAATTTTGGGTAAAATTCAACTTTTTTTTAAAAAACGCCGCCATTATGTCAATTTTTGATATTTTTTTGTCGGCCTTCAGTCATTGTACGGATAATATCTTCTAGTTTAACGAAAAAAATTTTTTTTTTAGTTTCATCTATGGAGAAGGCCGGAATCACTGCAGCACTGGAGGGCCTTTTTTTTAGCACCGTCGGAGATGGCGTGTAACTCGAAAAATGTTTCATTTTTTTCTCCAAAAATTTTACTGTGTATTCTTAAAATATGTATAAATATACTTTTAAAATTTTAAAACAATTGATACAGTAATTTTTTTTAATCTCCAAAAATCGCCCTTTTTTTAGGCTGTTACACTAGGTGTGCCTCTTAAGTTTTGATAAGAAAAAATAGTTTTTTTACAGCTTCTAAATGAAGTAAAAGAAAAGCAAATTTTTAGTTTTATAATTTTTTAACAATAAAAAATCTAATTTATGACATTTAAATATAAAATAAAATTATTTATTTTTGTAATTATTATTTACAAATGGTAATAGATCAAATGCTGCACAATATCACAGTGAATTTAAAGGTAATGTTTCAAGAAAATTCTTTTCTGCACAAGAACATTCGAATTATTCCACCAAAAAAAAATTATTTTCAATAGATCATCAATGTTTAATTACGTCCAGTTACCTACTTATTATCTGGTTATACCTTTTTATCAAATAGTCGAAGTCCGTTATTATCAAAACTGATCTACATTAATGTACTGACTACTGACAAACCTATATAAATCATTTATAATAAATTAAACTAGAATTTGAATTTGCGCGCGTAAGCGCGCGCATGAATTTAGGATTTGCATATATTTTTATGCTTTGATATATTTGACCAATCACTTTACGAATAGTTTGCTTACATGATATATTTTCATATTTTTCATCTAAATTATAAAAGTGGACTAGAATTTAAATTTGCGCGCGCAAGCGCGCGCCTCATATTTGTTGTCATGATATATTTATGTGTCGTTTATGTATATTATATTCACTTTCAACCAATCATAATGAGAATAGTTATTTTCAACCAATCATATCACGAATAAATTGGTTTTACATACATTTCATCTCTATTTTAATATTAAAGATTTAAACGGAACTAAATTATTGACTATAACAATTTTACTGAATGCCTGTTATATTCAAATCTGAATTATAACCATTTAATTTTGTATATATTTTCTTTTCTAAATACTACTTTTCATTATTAATTAGTTTTTTAGTTATCAATCCACAATAAAATTCATATAATTAAGTAACTCACGTGATTTTGCATTGCGGACCATTTTAACACAACACCCATTACATGTCATGAGTGGTGGTTGATCTCTTGGAAGCGCAGTGTAATTGAAAGGATCCTTGCATCTAAGATCTGTCCATGAATCACATTCGTAACAGTAAACTGAGCGTGCTATTGATTATAAGATATTTAATTAATAAAGTTTTGCAATACTTTTTATAAATTATTTTAATTATACATTAACACCTTATCTTAGAACTATCAATTAAAAAATCAACCTTCGTGTCATAAATGTAACTTAAAGGGAAATGAGTTCTTAATTAAATCTTAATTAAACTTAGCATTTCTAAATATTTTTCATTTATCACAATCTCCGCGCAAAAAGATAAATAAATATGCACTGATAAAAAAATTGACTTGACTCAAGAGCCATACTCTTGAACCAAGAATACTATTTTGAAGAAAATGATTTTCTTGAGTCAAGAGAATAAATTATTCTTGGTCTAAGAAAATTTTCTTGTTTCAAGAATTTATTCTCTTGACTTTTATTTAAAATATTTCTTTTGCAGGTAAAGAATTTTATTTCTACTAGTTATCAAGTAAATTAAGATTAAAAATCTTTGCGCTATACATGTGAGTATTATCTATGCTAATGAATATTGAAAAAAATTGATTGCTTAATTAATTCAATTAAATTGATAAACACCTAAACTAATTATTCTATATTAAAACCTCTATAACTAGCTAATTAGATACATAATTAAAAGCTTATCAGTAAATTGACAATTCCCTTGACATAATAAAGTTGAAGCACATATTTTGCATTGATCTAAATCACTTACTTTGGCATTCAGCATGACAGACGTTGGCAACAGCTAGCATTATTGCCACTGAAAAAAATATATAAATATTCGATTAAAAGTTTGTTTTATTAAAATTATTATCACATACATTATCCGTGTAGATATCAACAGTTATTGAAAAAAAAAACTAAAATTATTTGTACCTACAATTATATGTACATATCTAATTACTATTTTCTAATTTTTCTACAAAGATTTTTAGGAGCAATCAATCAGTAACAATTGTCTGATGTTTATTTTTATTTCCTTTACCAACTTACCCCTTTGGAGAATGCACCAGTGGTAAGCTTATCTTATATTTTGTTAATTATTGTTAGAAGCTTAAAGACTAGATTAATTTAACTCTCTGTTTAAAAAAGTACTTTAAATCTATTAAATAATTTAGTTAATAATATTTAATCAACAAACCTGCTATAAAGTAGTCGGGTTCCATTGTTGGCACCAGTCTATGTCAATTTCAATGCAGTAAAACATGCGCGCAAAATCATGTGTTTATTTAATTTTTGCCACGTGATTTTGACCTGAGGAAATAGGATTATCAAGACTTTATTTATAAAATAATCTTATTACAAATAAATTGAGATATATGATGAAATAATAATATAAATAATTATAATAATTCAATAAAAAATAGATATAAATAAAAAGGACAGAACTGAAAGAGTGTAAGCGGTAAATAAAAAGGATTTTTTGTCACTCATTAAAAGAATAAAAAAAAAATTTTTTTTCGACTTTGAAAACTTTTTTGTGACTTAACATTCTTTTTCTTTATCCTATCTTTAATCATGATTTAGTTTCAATAAACGATTTTCTAACTTGCACACGAAAATGATCAAAAATTTCAATAGTAGATTAATATTTTAAAATTCTAAAGAAACCATATTGATAGCATTATTTTCTTATTCAAATAACTTAATACAAGAAATGAATGAACAAAAGAATTTTTTCAAAAATTGCTTACTATAAGGTGTAATTATTCATTTGAATTAAAGTTATAACTTTTATATTATTTAAATATTT
The DNA here is from genome assembly GCF_013202065.1 of Cotesia typhae. Lineage (NCBI taxonomy): Eukaryota > Metazoa > Arthropoda > Insecta > Hymenoptera > Braconidae > Cotesia > Cotesia typhae. Next base: position 653,393 of record NW_027423711.1, read on the forward strand.
AATATACTGCGTTTCAACGTTACGAACCAAATTTAATCATCTTAACCCAAGTTTTTTTTAGTAAATACATAATGTATATGTGTTGAATATAAATAATTGTGAAATTACAACAATAAACATCTATTGCCACGAAAATTTAGACGAAAAAAGAAGCATAGTTATCAAAAAACAATTATAAATGATTGGAAGATAAACAAAGTATCACGAAGTTATTAATTCATGACGTTTCGAATGTTTATAAATCGTCTTTTTCAGTTTCACAACAGTTGTGACCACAATTAAAAAAATAATGTATAATTAGATAAAGACATTAATTATTATTATTATTATTATTATTATTATTATTATTATTATTATTATTATTGAATGTTTACAACTAGTTTAACGTCACAAGGTTAAAACAAAAAATTCTTGAAAACAGAAAAAAATTTGTTTTCAAATTAGATGCGGACACAATTCTATAATGATTAGTTTCTAGAAAATTTTTGGATATCTAAAGATTTAAAATTTCAGAAACTGCAATAAATACATTAACAAATAATTAAGAAAGAAAATTGAAAAAAAAAAAAACAACAAAAAATTAAGATAAAAAATTTTAAAAAACAATATAAAATTTTGCATAAAAATCAACAATTGTTTTATCGTATAGTTCAGAAAAAACATACGCTATTATTAATTTCTAAAATGAGATTTTTTTGTCACATTTCAAATTTAAAAATGTCAAAAAGTTGCATCAATTCGTTTATGTTTTATATAAAATATTATTAACAAAAGATAAAAAATAAATTAATATGAAATATTTCGAAACCAAAGCATCGCCTGTTAGCTGAAAAAAAAATTTAGTGCATCTATCAAAATAGAATAGTCCATTTAAACCAACAAAAATTTTAACGAAATAAAAACATAATTCTATCACAAAAATATTTGAGTTAAATACCTTGTTGAATGGTATTAATCTAAGATGATGTGAAAATTGAATCAAAGGTCATTTTCTTCAAAACAGATTTACATAACAAGTATCCGTAAATTCACAGTCGTTCTTGTGCCCTCTTTAATACGTTTATCAAAAACGTAAAATAATATGATTATAGTTTAACTTTTAAGAGAATATATAATTTTTTTCGATGCAGCATCAGAACATCAACTATACTAAGTATTGTCGTTACACAATCCATCTTTTTTTTTTTTATTTTTTTTTTTATTTAGCACATCTGCAATAGTAAACATGATTTTTAACTCATAAATACCGTATCCATTTGTTTTCTTAAAAAACTAGAAAATGATAACGCACCCTCTTATTTGAGCAAAACATTTGGCTACTTTTATGAACTTTCAATTAAAATCATGTCATAATACTGTATTCATAGTTGAAAATAAATCCGATTGTTTAGTTGAAACAATTCTATTTAATTGTAATATTTATCAATCCATTGAATATAAAGTTCACATGAAAATAAAAAAGAAATGTTAGTTTTAATATAATTAAAATTTTTTTCAATAGATGGTTATTGAAAAAATAAAATTTTTATTCAAAAAATTCAACATACACAAAATAATACAAATTAATAATAACAATAATTATAGTAATGTAATTTAATTTTTTGTTTAATAAAAAATATTGACAAATAAAACCAAAGATAAATATAAATAATTCTTGAACTATGTATTTTTCCGGGTGTTAATAATAAACAAAAAAATGATAGATTCTATACAAATTCCTGGTGACGAACTATTTAAATTGGCCATAAAAAATTCAAAGATTTTTTGAAGTTTATAACAACACCCACGTGAATGATTGTAAAGGCTTAAGCCGAGTCCACTTTCTGCACTAATTTTGCGGATACTAATATTGTGTGAGGAACGTGAGTGGCGCTAGTGAAGATCTTTCAAAGCTCATCAGAGAGCTTTACGCGATTGCGCATTCCGAAAATATTCTTTCCACAACCTTAGAAGATCAATATTATAAAGTTTACTGCAGCAATTCCATAAAACCTATATAATAGAGCAAGCTATAATTACACAGCAAGAAATATATGAGAATGATTTCAAGATATGACGGAGTCACTTTTTTCATAACGTCTTAGAAGCGGTAGAGTGAAAATCTTCATTATATGCATGATAATCATTGCTAAAATTATGGGTATCATTTCCATACAATATTGTGATAGTTTCTCATACATTATGCATTGATGATGACCCCATAATTCATAGTAATCGTTCAAAATTTTTAAAAATCAGAATTTTTCGAAAGTTTATGATGTTGTTGATTTAATTACGATTTATAATACATGAATTTTTAAACTACATTATGAATACCACTAAAAGATCTCAAAAATGTAGTATACTATTTTTGAGTTTGGAGAGCTCAATACTTGAAAATACATACTGTCTTGCAACTTCCGAAAGAAATAAATATCGGTAATATATGATGTAAACGACAAATTAAAACTATTAATCAATTGTTAAATTAAAAGCGCATGGATCGGAGATATAATTGAAAAATGCCCGCGTTTAGGAGTCCAAACGTTACCAACTCTATCGAAAAATATAACCGATCCATGTCGATGATGCATTCCAAATGAAACTTAATTTTTTGAAATAAAATAATTTTAAACCTTATCATCTTTTAATTATCTTAGAGAATTCAAGAAATTAGGTAACAGAAAGCGAATTATTTAAACTGATAAAAAAGTTTACTTGAATTTAGAGTAAAAATCTTAAATCATGAATTTATTCTTTTAAATTAAGAAAATCATTTTCTTCAAAACGGCATTCTTGGTTCAAGATTTTCTTTCTTAAATCAAGTTAACTTTTTCATCATTGTAGAAAAATTATTTCTTCATCTTCCTTGAAATTAATTTTTTCTTATAAGAAAGTAGTAGTTCATACAAAAGTACTCGAAAAATTAAAAACAAAGACTTCAAATTTTTTAAATTGTATTTATTTACAAATTTTAAATGATTTTACATCATGTACACCGTTCCAGCTACATGTCAAATGTAGGAAGTTACTTACCAAGCTTGTTGGCAATACCTGAAAAATAATAATTCAATGGAGTGATAGTCGCGGCGGTAACTTTTAGAAGAGGAATGGTAATAAATAATAATACAAAATATTTTATTTGATTAAGATTTACTTAGTTAAATCAGAAGAGACCTAAGTTCTTTTAACTTTCCGCTAAGAAAATTGAAAATTTTCCATTAAAAAGTAGTTATTGATATTGGTCCGATTTTCGAAAGTCGAATTTTCATCGGATCTCTACGTTTTGAGGTCCCAGGAAGCCATTCTGACTATTCCCGCCGAAGTGTCCGGCCGCGCGCGCGTGTATGTGGGTGTGTGTGGATGTATGTATGTAAATAAATTTTTATCGTACTCTCTTAAATCGAAATAGTATCACTATTTAGTAGTGAAAAGTATACCACTATTTGAATTAGTGATCGACTCTGCACTGCAAAAATAGTGAATAGTCACTATAGTCACTATATCGATTTAAGAGAGTACGGTTTCTCAAAAACGAATCAACCAATTGAATTCTACAATGCGTCATTCAAAAGGATTTATCAAAACTTAGATCTGATTAGATTTGAGAGTGAATCCATCAAGCCATTCCGAAGAAATTAAAAAAAAAATTTGAATTTTTATGTTTTTTTAAAATAACTTTAAAATCGTGCGGAAAAATCATAATAAAACCATGTATACGTTTTTTGTGCTTAAAAAACTGCGTTGAATGCTTTTTTAAAAAAGAAAATCGAATGATGCATTCAAAAGTGACAGCTGTTCAATAAATACATTTTGAGTTTGAAGAGTTCAAAATGTGAAAAACGGTGCTTTGAGCTTGAAAAGCTCAAATATTAATCGAAAAACGCGGGGAGTTCTAGGGTTGGCCTGCGCGGTCAACTGGTTTCTAGATTTTTTCTGAGGTGAATATTAAAATGATAAATAAAATATTAAATAAGGAACATTAAAGAAAATTAATCGATTCCTTTTAAAGTATTTATCTAATCTTACCCAAAAAAATAAATCGGTGCTGCAACATGAAAAAATCATGTTGCAGTAATGTGAAAAAATCAAGTGGCATCAACATAATTTTGATGTTATAGTAACAGGAAAATCATGTGGTAGCGACATGAAAAAATCATGATGTAGTAACATGATTTTCGTATTGCAGCAACAGGAAAATTCTATGGCAGGCAATAATAATAATAATAATAATAATAATAATAATAATAATAATAATATAAACATGAAAATGAAAATGAACATAAGGGGTCATTCTTGTATAAGGCAGCAATATATGCGGCAAGAACCCTTGGTCTTGGAGAAATAAACGCTCTTATGGAACTCCGAAAGGAGGAATTTAAGAGCGTCATCAGGAACGCCGAGGAAAAACTACTCCTTGGCGAACTGATGGACAAGTCCATGCACAGCGTGTTCTTTAAACACGTGCGTGATCATGGCTTGTCCACCCAGCTGACGTTTTCCTTCTTAAAGTCAGCTGGCCTGATGTCCGAGACTGAAGGGTTCATATTTGCCTGCCAAGATGGTGTCATTAACACTCTTGAGTACCGTAGCAAAGTGCTCCAGGTGCAGCTACCGGACACTTCCTGTAGGAGGTGTAGACAACATCCGGAGACGCTTATGCACCTTTTGTCGGCATGTCCACTGCTGGCGAGAGGTGCATATATCCAGCGTCACAATGCTGCCCTGAGAGTACTGTACTACTATCTTCGTCATTGCTACGGTATTGACGTGACACCAGTGCTGCCTTATCTGCCAGGAGATATTCCCCAGGTTGTTGAGAATGACAGTTGCAAAATTTATTGGAACATGCCATTTGCAACAACCCGGCAGATAGATCACAACAAACCTGATATTGTGCTCTTCGACAAGGCCACTCGTGACATTTATGTCATTGAATTCTCGGCCCCGGCTGAATACAACATCTCAGCCAAAGAAGAGCACAAAAGACAAATATATCAGGACCTCCTGTTTGAAATTGGCAAACTTTACCCAGGTTACCGTGTCAAGCTTGTCGTCCTGATTGTTGGCGTCCAAAAGCTGAGTTCTTGGCAGTTAGGATGCAGAAGGCTGTTTTACTTGGTTCTCTCCGTCTCTTAAGGGAAATGACTTTGGCCTGCTGTGATCACTAACCGCCTTGTTGTGCAGAGTGGTCCAGCAGTAACGGATGGCGCTCAGGCTGGGCCCTCGGAGAGTCGGACTCCGGGGAAAACCCCCCTGAGCAATTAATAACAAATAATAATAATACTCAAATTTTATTACTGCACGAAAAAATTTTCTGGAGTGAATGCAGAGTAATTTGTGAGTAAATGCGAGTGTACTCTGAGAAATGGGAGTGAAATAGTACTCAAATTTACTTCCGAAAGTAAATTATTAAAAAAAAAAAAAGGTTCGAAATAATTCGAATCTTTAAAATACTTAATCTTGGAGTAAATTTCACTCCTGGTGGGAGTAAATTATCCGGAAATCATACACGCGAATTTACTTTTAAATTACTCTGCGTTTAATCCGAAAAATGTTTACCGTGTCGTAAAAATTTTGATGATTATTAGTATTGCCTGCCACAGGATTTTCCTGTTGCTGCCACACGAAAATCGTGTTATTTCAAAGTGAATTTTTCATGTTGCTACCATATGATTTTCTTAATGCTGTATAACATGAAAATGATGTTGTTACCACAAGAATGTATCACGTTGCAGCTACTATTTATTTTTTTTTTCAAGCTTTATTTCGGAGCTTCGAGAGTTCGATTACTAACGAATTTGTATATTTTTGAGCGTTATAAGCTTGAAAGTTGAAGCTCGCTCCTTAGATAGCTTTGAGGATCAATCATTTTTTAGACGTTTTTTTTTTTAGTCATCAGACGTTTCAATAAATTCATTCGAAAACACCTTAGGCAATTATTATTTAAATGATTTGAAAAATGTATATTGTTATAAAATTTCTCCAAATCATCAATCATTGAGTCTCAATAAAATGAGGCAATCAACTCGATTTTATTAAACCAATAAAAAAATTAATTTAAAATACGATTGAAGGATAATTGTTCAAATAGCATTTTATCGTGTACAATATTATTAGATCAATGATTGATTTTTAAATAAATAAATGTTATACAAACTCATAATGACCAATAAAATAATGTCAATAATAACTAATAACCATAGTGTGTTATTATGGTTTTATTTCCTTATTGAATTAATTTTGATTGTTATTGTTTTTACTCGTTTATGAAATCATCAATTTAGAAATGATCATTCTAAATAAACATTCCTAATTTAATCTTTTATTTAGACTATAAATTATACACAGTAATTGAAATATCATAACTATAGATTCAAAAGTATTGATGAATGTAATTTTATCGTTAGAAATAAATCTTTTGTTATCGCGATACCTTGTCGATGAAAACTACTGGGTGTAAGCAATTTTACATTTGTTATTCAGATTGTTTATTCGTTATTAATAAATATTTAAAAGTGAATACTTTTATTTTAATTCTATGGTCACTTCTATTTTTGGAAAAAAATAGTTAAATAATATCACAAGATATGCCTCCGTTAATTTGTTTACCAATTTTGTTGATTCTTACAACGCCTCGTCACCTACCACCGTCTGTATGTAAGTTTTATTTATGATAATTAATTTTGCATTAATTAAGTCAGCCAAGATTAACCATTAATGAATTATAAAATTATAAAATAATAATGATCAATAATGACAGTGAGTTGTAAAAAATGGTTAAAACAAGTTATTAATACTGAACATAGAAAAATAAATACTTTTTTATTAATAAAAAATTGATTAGCCTTAAAGAGTGATGTTTCAATAGCATTACGTTTCATGGACTAATTCAAGGAATTATTTACGCGTCCAAGTAACAATAGAAACTGTTATAATGTTTAAATGACGATAACATAAAATTTATCGAAATTTTAGGTAGTGTTTTTTTTACTTCGACAGTGAAATACATGATTATTTATAAATCAGGTGATAAATATATTTAACTATTTCATTCATTTATTCAATTATAAATAGTGTTAAAGCATAAAAATATTTTTTCTTCCTTTTTTTATGGTATCCAATAAAAGATGGTACTTAATAAAATTTCAAGAATTAGGACACTTTAGAAATATAATAATGAAGTGGAGTATTTTATTGTGTCTTTGGTTTTTGAGTTCATTGAACTCTATGGAAATTGAAAAAAATCAAAAATACCACTTTGACGATGATGACTTCGATACGAGACATTTATATGGTAATTTTTGAATATATATCATTGTGGAATAAAATAAGCGAGCTATTAATTGAAAATCAAAGTTTACTCAAATTTAAACGTTTTTAATATTTTATAACTTATAAAGTTATTGTTACGTTTTCTTTGACATAAAATAAAATAAAATCTTAAATTCTAAGCTTAATTTTAAACTTTATTTTCAAAAATCGAACTAAAAATAGTAACTTTAAAAATATTTAAAATTGCAATTCCCGTAGCGGGAAATTAAAAATTAATGCTTCAAGAAAATAATATAATTTTGCTTACAGGATTCCATAGTGGAAGAAAATCACAAGATGACGCTGTACAACGCATATTTTTTAACGTTAAAACGGACGTTTGGTATTTGAAAAAACAAATGAAAAAATTGAATCATCAATCAGATATCATAATATCAAATATATCTCGATTAATGAAAGGTAACGATGCTGTTGACGAGGTTAAAAATTCAATATACGAATTAACAACAAATATAAGCCAATTTTACAGCAGTATGAAGAGAAATTATAATGGAATAAAGAATAATTACTATATTTTATCATCAAATGTAAGCGATGTTTCCCAACGATTTGATCTTGTTGAATCATTATGGCCTGGGATATTGATGCAAGTAAATTCAACAATTGAACAAATAAGTGATTTGGCTGACAGCCATAATGAATTGAAGCAATTATCGCGTCAACAAGGACATTTGATTACATCTGGGATCGCAAGTTTAGAACAAAAACTTGATGTATCATTAACAGCTCATAATATGGAAGTATCCAGACTTCGTAATGATATTGTCAGTTATGTACTTAATGTTCAAGATCAAGTCATGGAGGTACAAAGAGCAGTCGAAAAAATTTTTCAATGTAGTTGTTTATCTCCTGGTAAATTTATGAATTCAAGAACTTACAGTCCATCTAGATCAAATGATTTCGAGTCATCTTATCCAAATGAATTATCGCAATTAAAGCAAATTTCTTCATATTTCCCATTAGAAACTTCAAAATTAATTTCAAATATCTCTAAAGTTCAAAATCAAATTGATCGTCCTCTCGGAGTATTAGGCGGTGTCGGTAGTTTATTATTACTCTCAAATATGCCCTTTGCAATAGTTAGCAATATTTCAAGTAGTATAAATCTTTCTGGATCCATGCCTTCACAAGAAGGTATGCCATCTTATAATACATTTTCTGACCATAAGTCATTATTATCATCATCATCATTAACTACTTAAATTATGTGAAACAAGCTACTTTCACTTTCTCTTAATTAACAATAAAATTTTAGATCCAACGAGATTACCACCTCGACCCAGTTCAACTCCATTAAATGGACAATATACTCAAGTAACCGTAACATCTCCACCGTATGAACCAACTCCAAGACCCTCAACTCAACCACCAACTTATGCAACACCACCTAATGTGCAGCCACCCAACGGACGGCCACCTAATGTACAGCCACCTTATGTGCAACCACCCAACGGACGGCCACCTAATGTACAGCCACCTTATGTGCAACCACCCAACGGACGGCCACCTAATGTACAGCCACCTTATGTGCAACCACCCAACGGACGGCCACCTAATGTACAGCCACCTTATGTGCAACCACCCAACGGACGGCCACCTAATGTGCAACCACCTAATGGATGGCCATCTAGCGGATGGCCACCTGACGAACAACCTCCTAATGGGCAGCCGCCAACTCATGAAATAATAACAACATACAGACCTCTATATTCACCATCGCCTTCAACAATATCAAGTGTATATGAAGAGACCACATTTTATTACTCAACAAGTGATAGAACAACAACAATCCATAAGCCGATGCTTATGCAGCCTCCGATACAACTTGGCTTTGATGGCCCGTTTAAAGATATGTGTGTTTGTATTTGTTCGTGTCCTTGTAGCTGTCCTACATTTTCGGCTATGCTGTTCCCTAAGCAATATACTAGAGAGCTGAGTGCATGGATAAATTATTATTATAAGTCATATGGGGTAACAAGATCGGCTTCAAGTTGCAGTTGTCTTTGTGCATGTCCTTGTGATGGAAGTGATATAACGACAACTGGTCCATTAATGACGGAGCAAATAGATACCACAACACCTTTTAGTATACCAGAAACTACTCAAAGTTCTACAACATTATTCACAACAGAACATTTTGATATTGATATTGATATCGGAAACGGAAACGGAATTGGAGGATGGCCTGATAATAGTCGACCGCCTCTTTCTACTACTACTCCTCCTCCAGACGATACGGAGCAATTTATACAATGTGTGTTAGGCTTATGTTCTAAAGGTCAAAAAATCGAACAAGAAATACAAACATTCAGAAAAGTGATGTTAGAAACAATGGAAGTTAATAAAGTCGCTTTACTAACTCATGTTAATGCAAGAACTGATGATTTAAGACACTTTCTTACTGACATACATAGTTCAACTTATAATCTTAATTATGATAATAAAAATACAACGATACTGATGCATATAGAAATGAGAAAAAAATTCGAGGAAATGCATTATTTGATAAAAGTCGTTTCTGACATACTAGTCAAACTTAGTCATGAAATTGACATTATACGTAAGTTCTTTAAATTCTAAATTTAAATTTACGATAATATTAGCCATAGTACGTAATGAAGTGATTAACATGCTTTTAGCAAATAAAATTGATTATTGTAATTTTTATAGAGTCAAAAATATCGTCACACAAACCCAATCCTGGCCAGAATAAACCTTCAAACGGAGACAATTATCAGGCAAATTACGATCCAAATGATTTCAACAATCCAAACAATTGGCCACTCAGTCGTTGGTTACCGGATATTAATATGGTTAACAATAACGAAACCAAAGCGAAATTATTAGATGAATTACGAAAAAATATTAGTAACATTATTCAACAAGATAATCCGAGTAAAAATAATTCAACTGTTGGATTAAAGTCAGATAAAAAGATGATGAGGGTTTTTAGGTGAAAGTTGAATAAATCATTTTTAGTCCTACGAATGTAATACTATTTCCTGTATCTTAATTTTAAAACAACTCAACTGATTTTTGATCATTTTCAGAGAGCTATCTATCTCTTGTAATTTTTTTTTTTATTATATTTATGTATTTTTGTGCATTAATTTTACAAAATTTAATTATTACTTCATCAAACATTTTATCGATAGATACAAATTTTAGCTGTAATTATGGTTTTAAGCAAAAAAAGTTAGCAACTTAATAATATAATGTGATTATAAGTATTTATGAAATTTCTCGATTAATATTTAATCTTGGCTGATGTTCTTGGTCACTAATAAATCTTTTATAAGATATATAATTTTTCTATGAATTTTGTAGATTATTCAAACGGAGAGCTCGATTCACCAGGCGTTAACGATTATGTAGATAATGATAATTTAATAAAGATGAATTCTAACCCTATTGAGTCAAGTAATTTGATGGAATTTTATAGTCCTCTTAGAAATCACGTAAATTGGCATTTACGTAAAAGCAATTCGGGTAATGTATTTATTGACTAAGATTTTCTAAAACAAATTAAAATAGGTTCGAAAAAGTATTTACTTTTAAAAATAAACACGCTCCGTTGAATCCCTTCTATAACTGAAGTTTTCACTGTTAATTTCAAATTATCTCAGTTGTATCTAATAAATTTTGATAAGAATTATTTAATATAAAAAACTTTTGCAATAATCTATGCAAAAAGTAATCTAAACGAAAATTAATTTTTAAACGTCGCTGTGATATTTTTTTTAATGTGCCCGCAAAACATATGCTTATAATATTCATATTATTATGCAATTAAATTCATTTATTTAATAATAATTTGATCATGCATAATCTTCTTATTATAATATTCATTAAAATATAATATATTATTTTCAGATGAATCAATTAAAACACCCAATTATCGTTCATTAAATTCTTATCATAAAAATCGCAATTCACCCCGAAAAATTATAATACATCCGTTAATTCCAAACATAAATGCATATTTGCAAAAATACAAAATTAATCTATTAACTCATCATCGCCCATCTTCCAAGGATCGACAATCAATAAAGATACGTCCTCATAAATTTTTTTCACTTCGACCACCAATGAAAGATGGTGTAAATAAAGGAAGAACTTATACTTATTCATACAGCGATGGACACGGTAAGAATTTGAACATTAATGTTTACCATCGAAATAATCTTACTAAAAGTACAGCTTCCAAAGACAATGACGACAGTAAATTTCAAAACGGTTCGAACGAAGATATTCGTGATAGTAATGATCATACAGACACTTCAGAATCGCTTGAAGATTAAAAAAATTTAAACATATTTTTAAATTATTTACTTTCTAACTTTACTTTCGCATTATCAAAACATTAGTATCGAAAATGGATGTTAATAAATGATATCACATTATTATGATTTATTATTTTTTTTTTATTCTTTTTCAACAATCCAAAATTTTTTTTCCAGGTAATTTATGCTTAATTAATTTTCACTGCGTTGTCGTGAGTAAATCGTTGGTGTTTTTGAGAATTGGTTATTACTAACAGATCTTGAAATTCTCAGCGGAAAATTTTCATTATCAAGGTATAATTGTGAAGCATTCCGTTGATAAATAGCTTGATTATTAATTAAATCATAACGTCTTGCATTATTCGATAGAAAATCCCTCACTGTATCATCGGAATAATCTTCTGTTTTTAATTGTTCACTATTTGATGTCTTCAACTTGATTATATCACTATTTTCCAAATTACCATCTATTTGAGTAGCTCTACTTTTTTTGTTATTAATTTCATTAATATTAATATTATTATTTTTTTCTATATCTAACGGACTTATACGCTTCAGAGCAGTCTCTGGATTTTGTAGAATTTCTTCAATTTCTTTATAATCATTTACTTGTATATTGATCGGATAAACTGTTTTTTGAGATTTATCATTATTCAATGACGGATTATTAGTGTTAACATTATTCTCTCTATCATAATTAAAATTTTTATTTTTGATAGTTCTAACCATCGTTTCAGATAAATTAATCGCTGACCCATTAAAACATAATAAGTATTCCTTACCGTTTTCATCAATTTTTCTTAAACAATCAGGAATAGAATTACTTTTTTTGAAGCTACTAATTTCTACATCTTCAGGGTTCGCAGTTACATAATTGTTGACTTTTTTATTCGATAATACTTTGCTACTTTGTAACTTTTGTTTGCGGTAATTAAACGCAAAAGAATTTCTTTTATTTACTGAATTATTTTCCACATCAATAACATCTAATGAGCTTCGATTATTTTTATTGATATTATTATTGACCAAATTACTTTGACTGAAGTTATTTATATGCCTCCATTTATTTTCTCGCATCTTTCGTTTATATTGCAAAACGTTACCTCGCCTTTTTGACGATAAACGTTTCAATAAATTACTACGATAAAGTGGTTGCTTTTTACCTTGTCTGTTATAACGACTATCAGTTCTTCGATCAAATTTTGAAATTAAATATCTGTTGATATTTAATTTTTGACGATGGTCTTTTAATGTTTTTTTTTGTTTTAGCAATGTTGTTATATCATTTGGCGTATAGCGAAAACGGTTGTTTTCTAGTTTATTGAAGCGACTTTGTTGTATAAGTCGTCCAAGTTGACGTCTAAAGTCCAATGTCAGTTGGTCGATATTTAAATTATCGTCTGGATCTTCTGGTATTATGATTGATATTACGTCACCGCTATTTGCAGACAAACGTTCAGACATTACTGAATTTCTATCTATAATTTCAACAGTTCCAATTTATTACTCAAATTATATTAATTTTAAATTATTCAAGTAAAATTTATTATTATAATATCAGAAAAGGAAATACTGACCTAATATTATACTGTAGAATAATAAATTACGAAAAATTAACGTTATAAATTTCATATTGATTGAAAAATCATCAGTGTCCGTGACAATTCTGTTTAAATAAATTTCATTACTGAATAGATTTCTTGAACTCGATATTTAAATCGCCTGTGCAGAATGTGAAATAACAAAATCAACAACACTTTAATTAGGTTTTCTAATCAGCAGTTATTTAAGAAACTTTTTTATTTCTTTATATGTTTATTACGCTAACTTTATCTTGAGTATACAGTGCCACTGATTTTCAGTGACTATTTTTCTATTTATGAGCATAGTTTTAAATGGAAATTACAGTAATTTCTAGCTGAAACTATGGAAATATATTTTTGTAATAACAATCATATTTTTTACTTAAAAAAACAAAAAAAAAATAATAGTTTCATTTTCGTAACTTTCGGGACTATAAAAACAATCGAATAAAAGAGTAATTATTGGTAGTAGTCGCGTAAGAAATATTAAGGACTCTAATCTCTACGGAGTAACAAAGATCACATTCATCTCTGTTAGAAGAGGTTGAAAACAATTAAATGTTTTACATTTAAAACCCGCAGGTGAGTGAGTAAAAGTAATAAATTATAATATGTTCATTGCCCTGGTTGGAAGGAACCATTGGCCAAGGCTTGGACCAATTTATTTCTTTCTTACTGCTGGATATACTTTTTCTCAATTACTAATTGATAAAAATAGTGGAATAATTTAACATGAATAATTAGTAATTTCAAGTTGCAAAATTAAACAGTTAATTAAATACTAATAAATATCATAAAATCTAATTTCTGTTTTTTACTTCCACTCAGTCAAATATTTGACTATTATTGCATCACTAAAACAAAAGATAACTTATTACCAGGTCATACTTTTATAGATTGTTCAAGTTTATTTAATGTGAAAAATTAATTATGAATGATCAAACTATAAACTAATCACTTAACTTATCATATCCACTGTTATAAAAATTTCAGATGTGATTAAAGGGTTCGAGAATCCATATAAACAATTTCTCAAGTCCGAAATTGTAAAAACTGCATTTTTCGAATCTTTTGATGAAGATGTCTCACAATCGCTTATCTCTATAATTATACGGTTGCAAAAGGTAATTGTCAATAATTGAAAAAAAAAAAAAAAAAACTCTAAATAATGCGGAAAAAGATGAATTTTTTTCTAAAAAATTTTTTTTAGAGAACTGAATAAAATAAAGCAATTGTAGAAAGATCAAAATTTTTCTTCTTAGATAAGATATGACCGGAATTCAACTTTTTAATTGACGTACTTGTATTTTTTTTTTATTCTTAGCCATCAACTTCGGCAACCGGTAAATTTTTCTGTGGGTATCCAACTTTTTACATTAAAGCGGTAAGCGTTACACAAAATTCCTTCTATGTTTAGTTTTTCATTATTAATTTGATTCAGATTGTAGAGTAAAATATAAATTTTTTTTTTTTAAATAGATTTTTTTAGCAAAAATTATTTTATTAACAAATTAGTGTGTAGCAATTAAAAACTTATCTGTTAGCGCCAACAATTGCAAGCAGACAAACTAGATTGGGCTGACGCCGAAGTGAATCAACGTCAGCAATTAATATATCATAGACGAAAACAACAGCAGCAACAACAACAACAACAGCAGCAACAACAACAGCAGCAACAACAACAGCAGCAACAACAACAGCAGCAACAACAACAGCAGCAACAACAGCAGCAACAACAACAGCAGCAACAACAACAGCAACAACAACAACAACAGCAGCAGCAGCAGCAGCAGCAACAACAACAGCAGCAGCAGCAACAACAACAACAACAACAATAATGGCTTTATTTAAATTACGTGAATGGCAATCGTTTGTTTTCTGGAATCCCCGTCACAATTAGTGCTCCGTTCATGATATGGGACACTAATTATTGAAAAAAGGCCTATAATCCGGATTATTTGTCTGCAAATGCTATCGAATCAGATCTGATTTAATACTGTTGAAAGTTTGTACTCAACAAATTATAACTCAAGTAGATCTCGTTTCCAGATAAATAAATACATTAAAAATTTTGATAATTCAAAAAAAAAATCTGAAAAACGATTAAACCCTGGAGGCCATAACTGGAACTTCCAGCTATGTACCAGATCAGAAAAATTTCTTCATACGAAATTGTAAGCTCTCTTCAAGCTCAAAAATACAAATTTTGTATATGCTTGAGCTCAAAAATCTAGTAATTGTGTTGATGAGGCAAATTTTTTAAAACTTTGAAATTCAATATCACTTTTTTCGACAACGATATCACTTGACCGAACCAACCGATTTTGATATGACTTTTAGCAATCGACATAGTTTTTTGAGGTTGAGATCGAATTAAATTTTATAATTTATTCATACAGTCGTTTAAAAGTTATTCCAAAAAAAAATTTAACCCCTGCCCTCCCCTCACACATACACTCGTACAGGCATACCTACAAACAGACATAGTGATATCCTCATAGAAATAATCCGAACTGGTTCCTATAATCTCAAACCGTGAAGATCTGATGCTCGATTATCGAAAACCATTGTTTTTCATGGCAAGAAGTCATAACTAAATGAAAAAATATCTAATAATTCATAAAACAATTTGAACTATCTATTATAAAAAATTTTAAATATTTTTTAAATAGTAATTTTCAGGATGATATTGTTTTAACAAGTAAGTGTTGATATTGTAACTAAGTTTTAAACAATGTGGTGAGACAAGAAAGTAAATAAACAATTTGAATAAATTGTAATGTCAGAGATTGAATGAAGTATCTGGAGAAAATACATACACATACAAAAAAAAAATTCCGTTCATTTATTCTTAACAGAAAAACAAGTTTACTTGTTCCAAAAAAATTTTTTAGAAAACCTGAGTAGTTTTTATGCAAGAAAAATTTTTCTTGAGGTAAGAAATTTTTTTTTTGTCTCAGTAAAACTGTACTTTAGCTATAAAAATTTTTATTTTCTTAAATATTTTCTCGAGTCAAAAAAATTAGTTATCTAATGAAAAATGTTTTCTTTCTTTGTAAGAAATTTAGCATACTCTTTAACGTGATGCACATTTTAGTGTCTGTAATCACTAGCACAATTAAAAACATCTTTATGTTTCCACAAAGTTTAATATCATTGCGTGATGTTTACTTAATTTAAAAGTAAATTTGTTCAATGTCTTGATATGAATTTTAATTACTGTGCATAATTTTTCACAGTAAATACCACTTGCATTAATATTTGAATTTAATTATGTATTGAATACTAAATGACCAGAGAAGATAAAAACTTGATAAATTATTAAAATAAAAAAAGTAAAACTCGTTTTTCTGCAAGCAAACTGTTACTTTAAATCATTATTTGATTTTTTTTTTTTTTTACTAAAATGCGGTCTTTAAAAAATATTCCAAAAATTTTTAAGTCGATAAGTTTTTTATCAAAAGAAACATCGAAAGTATTACTCTAGATAATAAAAACAAAAATTGTTAAATTAATAATAAAAATTTTATAATCACAAAATGTTGTTTTAACTTTCTATCATGATTTTCTCCCAGTCTATTTTCATCTTTTACTGAAATCACCTCTTCAATTACATTTTGAAGAAACTGTTTAAATTTAATTTCGTATAAATTTATTTATGAAGTTTATGAAGTTTATTTATAAATCAAGACATTCCCTGAGTAAATTCTTACAATATTATGAATACAGTGGTCTTCAAAACTTTTTCGTTTTCTACCTTTAAGTCCCCACTATCCCTCACGAAAAAGTGAAGGGCTTAATTACTGTATACTCTATAACTTTGATTTAAAACTCAGTCAAAATTGTAAACTCTTCACTGGATTATGTAATATGAAAAAGAATTGCTGATTTTTTTTATGTAGAAGATTTCCTGTTATAATTACCTTTCAATGCTGTGGTTTATTTTTTTTTTCGAATGTTTTTATAATACATTTTTGTATAATATTTTTTATTACATATATATAAAAAATTTTCATTTTTTCATGGAAGAAAAGTAAAGTCCGAGGATATACGTAAGTAAAGAACTGTTTGAAAGTGGGGAATAATTGCTATCAGAAGCTTCAAGTTGAACAGTTATTCATAATCATCTCCAGTCGACTGAAAATACGCTTAATAAACGCAACAGCGTAAAATTACATTATTGTATATCAGGTACAGAAAAATGATTTGAGATAAATTTTAATGACAGTTGGTGCGTTGTATACCGACGCCCTTGGCGACTAATACAAATATTTATTTACTCACATAAAATATTACAATGTATACATGTTACTTATTTATCTATCGAAATTAAAAACTGTGTCGAGTCTGCAGACTAAATATTGTACAGTGCATGTATATATAATGGGGGAAAACCCGGTCTTCATTACGATTCGTTGCGACTGGTTCGATGCTCGAGTCGAGCCTCCAAAAGCATAACAACAACAATAACAACTCACAACAGTTTGTTATGCATTCACTATACGTGTTTTACGTAATTTGTACTTAAAGTAAAAGTTTGCGTGTAATTCAGGCCGTCAAAGAAGCTGTATAGTTGAGTGTCTAACTGTTTTAAACCGTGTATTCAATATATCGGCTGTATCTGACTTGTAGAAGAAGTAAATAGAAATTTCTGCTTTCAATTAATTGTAAATATTTCAGTTTTTTACATTTTTTTATTCAAATATGATTATTAAAATTTTTATCATTCTTCATAGTTGAATTATGTGATAATATCTTGCTCAACAATACGTAAGTTTGAAAATAAATTTTTTCTATTAATGAAATTATTTTATGATCATACTTTTTGTTCATTAGCTAAAGTTGAAAAAAAATTAATTTGTTTTGTTTTTAATTAATTAATAAATACATTACCATAAGCTATTAAAGTAATTGTGAGTCAGAATACTTTTAATCAGAGTGATAATAATGTCTAGAGTCATGAAAATCATTTACCAATCACAATTGTTGACACAACGCATATAAAATTCCTGATAATATGCTTGTATATAGATACAAGTATATATGGACTTTGAAGTGAAATAATCGTGTAAGTTTGTTATAAAAATATAATTGATATCTATTTTATTAAAATTTGTTTCTCAACATTATTATTAATTTTGAAGCTTCAAAATTATTAATAATTTTGTTAATCATTAAATATTTTTTAGTACTTAAATAATTATTAATATTTTTTCCTACGGAAGTTATTAAATTAGAAAGGGAATTTATTATTACAATAATTTTTATAACTGAAAAATTTTAAATAAACGTTACTTATTTTTATACTGAGTCAGTACAGTAAACAAATACATCGATATCACAAAAGACACAAACTCATGACAATTGGACTTTGAACCAGACGGCTCGAAACAATTACGCGCGCAATATCATTACATTACCTTTGATCGAGAGAAGGGGCATAATGTTTTACTCGCAATGATAAACGATTGTTTATTTTTTATTTTTTCATATCAATAAGTTTCATTGAATGATAAGTGATAAAGTGTTACTTTAAAGTGATCTGTAATAACATTATCACTGTTAATTACTTCAGATAAATTACAAGTGTAAGACACAACAAACTTTATAAACATCAAGGTTAATTGTATTTTTATATTTTTCAAATTCTTAATAGAGAAAACATACACAAAATTGATAAATTTTCAAAAAAATTAGGAAGATACAATTAAGTTCAGTTGGAATTTCTAAAATAGCGGTTTCATCAGATTCAGATGTTAAAATTTTAGCAGGAATATTTTTTTGGGTCGAATAAGTTTTTGCTTTGTCGAATTAAGTGTTGGTGTTCGTGAGTATTTCCACGAATCAAAAATATTTATACTTCAGTTACAAATATCGTTTTTTCGCGTGCTTGTATGCATGTGTGTGTGTGTTTTCCTTATAACTATTGAACGACTAGACGGATTGAAACACGGTTTACGGCGTTTGAAAAACTTGTATTGCTTTGAAATTTCGTGTGAATTCGAAACAATTCGGCTCTATAAATTTTGAGAAATCTAAAAAATAAGATTTTCAAGAAAATGTTTTTTTGAAACTTTTAAACTACTGTATCGATCAATTCCAAAATTTAATCAACTCTTAACTTCAAGAAACCCATTTGTTCAAGAGATATTATTGTCATAAAGTTTGAAAATAAGAGTATTTTTCAAATGACTTCGAAATGTCTTCTTATATCGTTTTTGATGAACAATTTAATAATTAGTACTTGAAAAATTGCGCCGAAAGCCGCCAAACTCGTCAGAATCGGTTGATTGGTTTCGGAGATATTTAATATTGAAAATATAAGAAAAACAGTGATTTTTCAATATAATTTTAAAATTCTTTATCAGATCGAATTTTTTTTTCTGAGAACTTTAGTAAAGAGCTCAAAAACGTCATAATATTCGAAATTTGAACATAAATAATTCTTGATGAATCATGCTTTCAGACTTTTTATTGATGTTACGACTTTTACACAGAAAAAAAAAAATTTCTTGAACCAAGAAAATTGTAAGGAAGACCAAAGTTATTTTGGAGCAAGAAGAAATTTTCTTGGCTTAAAAAAATTTAACTTCTTTCAAGAAATTTTCAATCTTCCTTAAGATTTTCTTGATTTAAGAAAATTTACGCTTGACTCAAGACTTTCTTTCTTTCTGTGTAATTAAAGTACTTTTTTAGATTTATAATGATAATATATTTAATATAGATTGAAAATCCATATAATGTATCAGTTAATTTCAATTATTGTTGTTGCATAAACAAAATTCCATATTGTGCTTTTTTAATTTTTCAACGATACTAATTAAATGTTAATCAATTTAAATTTCATTTTCAATGTTATCAATTGTAATTTCTTCTGCAATCATATCAATATTATTTTGCATAATAATTTCGTAAATAACATGACTAAAAAACAAAAAAATGTTTTTTCTTCGTCCAAGATATTCTTATTTTTTGTAAAAAATTCTATTTGTTCGAATCAATTTTCTTTACGTCAATGGTTAAATGGGAATTTTCTTGAAAATATATAATATAGTTAGAATAGCCTTTTAAGACCTCAGACCTTGACATATGAGAAAAACTCGGTTTTTCTAAATCGAAGTAAAAAGAAAAACTTCCCAAATTTTATAAAACTTCAAATTTTTTCAATAAAACAATTGGATAAAAATAATTTTACATATCGACAACAGAGTACCTATAGATTTTAAGTATATACTAGACTATAAATTAAAAACTTTTCATCAAATCATTGTAATTTTAATGAAAATTAGTAAATTTCTCTTAGTTATTAAATTATTTTATTTGTGTACTTACCATTTTAGTATTGAAGAAAAACCATCTTTTAATCAGCAAATCCATAAAAATATGGAATCATTTGTCCGGGGAATTCAACGAGTGGGATTAATTTTGAAAAATGGATCGAAAGTTACGAATTCAACTGCAAGAAAATATGCATCGACTGTAACAAAATGTAAGATGATTGAAGGTAATAATGGTGAGCAGATTTTTTCATCATGTTATGAAGATGTTGAGATACCTTCATTAACCATTCCTGAATATTTATGGCAGAAGTTAGAAAAATGGCCAAAAAGAATTGCTGTTGTACGTATACAAGTTTTAGTTTTAGCCTATCTACTCATTTTATTCAAAATAACTAAACGCACTTGTTCATTAACATGTTTTTCGTTTAGGAATGCGGAATAACAGGAAGGAAATACACATATGCAGAAGCAAGAGACAGTGCCAATTATATTGCAAGAAGTTTAATAAATATGGGCTTAAAAAATGGTGATGTCGTGGCATTAATATTACCAAACTTACCAGAAAGTCCGATTTCATTCCTCGGTATTTTAGAAGCTGGACTAGTTTGTACAACTGTCAATCCTTTGTATACTGTCGGTAAGTCTTAGATATTTTTTAATTATACATGTTAGAGAATGGATAAAATGTTTATAGTTATATAATACAATTATTATAATAAATTATAATAATACGTTATCATTACTATTATTATTTTGGATATTAGTGCAATATTTCATCTCTAGAAATAATGCAGTATTGCAGCGTTCTATTTCTCTTCCAGACAAAGAAGAATTAAAAAAAAAAACGCTCTGCTACGTAATAGATTTTTAATTATCTATTTTGTAGCAGAGCGTTTTTTTCAAAATTTTCATTTGTTTAGAAAAAAAACATAAAATTGCAATAGCTTTATAAACACGAGTGCAACAAGGATAGAACCGTTTTTTGCAGTGAGTGCGACGGATGAAAAAAACAGGATCGGCTGTTAAATCAACAAAAATTTCTTAGTTCAAGAACTTTTGTACTCAAATCAAGCCGATAAATTTCTTCAAAAGTATTTTCTTGATTCAAGTTAATTTTTGTAACTTCCCACTGAGAAAAATTGAAAATTTTTAAAAATCGGGAAAATTATTGGTTTTACCCCGTTTTTCGAAAATGTGTGTGTGTATGTATGTATGTGTGTGCGTGTGTGTGTGTGTAAACCTCTCATAACTTTTGAATGGCTTGACTGATTTGATCGCGGTTAGCGCCATTCAAAAGAGCTTGGCCAAACTTAGATTTTAAATACAATTTAGGCCGATTTGGACCGGTAGATTTTGAGAAATCTAAAAAAAACTACAGAAAACAATTTTTTCAAATCTCTTGTTTTTTGAATAACTTTTGAAGTTCATTTTTAACTTTTAAGGTTCATTCATTCAGAACTTATTGCTGTTGGAAAATTAAAAAAATACTGTTTTTTTAAACTTCTACACGGTGAAAAGTTTTGGGTCAATGCGTCAAAAAATTTTGTGTTAAATATTTAACACTTTTGTGTGTTAATTTAACACAATAAATGTTAAATTTACATATAAAAATGTTAAATATTTAATACAAAATTTTTTTACGCAATGACGCAAAATTTTTTACTGTGGATCAGACTTGTGAGCTCCAAGAACAGTTAACTTTTTGAGCTCGGAGAGTTCAAAATAACCCATAAATTATATTTTTGAGCCCGAAGAGCTCAAAAACGTCATAAGTGCAATTTTAAGCGCTTAGATATGGAATTAGCGGGAAGTTGTAGGGATGGCCTTTAGGGCCAACCACATTCCTAATTTTTGTTTGCGTAGATAAGCCTATACTTACAACTGAACGAATTCTTACATAAAAAATTGAACTAATCTTAGTAAACTTAAATATAATAATTACTAGAAAAAAATTATTCTCATCTTTACACATGCTTTGATTAGTTTAATTATATAGTTCGACTTACTCAAATTCTTTAATTATCTTAATGATTTTGATAATTTTTTTTTTACAATGATTTAGCGGGGAGTTATTGGCGATCAAAGCAAAAAAAGTCCTTTTTGACTTTGACGATTCAAATTATCATCGTACAGACAATGAACGTAGAGTTTTGAAGATCGTGAAATATTTTTTATAAGAATTCATTGATTAATTATTAATGCATTTTCACTATAAATATTCTATAGTTCCACATTACAAGCACATAATTGATAATATATGACCTACTTAACATTTAAATTGAGTGTAAGAATTCCCACTCATTATTATTATCGTTAGATATATCCGTAACGTTATCATAGTAAGTATTGGAAACATACTGTATGTTTTTTATTAGTTATTAACATTATTCATGGATCGTGACTTATGAATATGATCATTGCGTTACTAGTATAGTTTAATATGCTATCAGTTATTTTTTTCAACATCAATTATAATCCAAAATTAGCATTAATGTATACATTAATTATTGCTATGATTATGAGAATTTACCATTTTTATAGCTTTGCTCTTAATTCCATGAACTTTTTTAACTATTATTTAACCTTTAAGTAGCCCACTGGGTATGAAATAAGCCAGGATGAGTTTCATGAAATTAGTTAATTACATTTTGTAAACGATCAAAGCAGAAGTTTCTATTATGCTGAGACGAAATTTTTTATTAACACTACAAATTCTTCACTAGAATATTTATCAGATGTAAAAGAAAAATTAGCTTTAGCTCAGGTGTAGTCAATCTGAGTATACGCCACCCATCTAAAGAAATTTTTTGAATAATTAAGTCATACAGTCGATTTTTTTACTGCCTACATTATCAAAATAGTGACAAAATTTTTTGATATAGAAATGACAGATATTTAACGTTTGACCAATCGTAAAACGCATATATCGTCAATGCTCAATATAAAATGTAACATTCGATCATCCTCTCATAGCTTATAAAATTTATAATTTTTTGAGTATTCTTATTTTTAAAAAATCAATTATCTTTTAACTGAGGTTTCCGAATATATGTTTAATCCTATTTCAACTACTATTGGTAAAAACTTTGTATCGATTAATTTCACAAAGATATGTTATTTCAAGCAAAAGACGATATTTTGACAATATTTTTGTTTCATTCGGTTTTCCGCAATACATCTAAAACATTTTTTTTTCTTCATAATTATCTAATGAATTTTTTCTTACACTATCTGAGGTATCGATTAAAAATTATTAAGTGAAATCCATTAATTTATTCGTAAAATATATAAATGATTCAAGATGAACACAGAAAAAAAAGTTCACTTCAGCCAAAAAAATATTTTTCTTCCGAATTATTTTCTTGAGCGAAAAAAAATTTTTTTGACACAAGAAATTTCACTTATTCCAACAAAATTAATTATCTTGCTTTAAGAAATACGTATCTTGATCGAAGAAAATTTATTTAAGTCAAGAAAATCTTCTTGTTTTGAGAAAATTAAGCTTCAAAACAAGCTTCAAACCTCTTTGCTTCAAAAAATTTTGTTCTCGATAGAAGTAAATTTTCATTAATATTTTTATTGATTAACATGTCAAATGGTAAGATCAAATAATATTGAATCATTTATTTTCATTCAATATGTATAATT